>NC_035448.2:22998742-23319825 GCF_002127325.2 Helianthus annuus
ACCTGAGTCTTCGGTCTTGGTATTTTCTTCAACTCTCTGTCTTCTCCTCGTAAGTATTCTTCACAGATTTTCAGACCACAACCTAGCTCTGACTTCTTTCTTCCCTTTGATTGTTGATCCAGACTCTCCCTTTCATTAACTCCCCCTCTCAATATGCTAGAATCTGAGATATCTGGTTCAAACTTTGACAGTTAGCTACCGTCGGAAATAATGAAGTCCAAACCTGCTTATCCTGCATATTCTCTACCTCAACATAAGCTTTACAAATTTATAACAAATTAATTCCCGTAAACTTACCGGTAGAAATCATTTTCAACAACCATATTAGTTACATCAAGTTCAAATGAATGACCTTGCTTAACTAATCATACAATCTTTCAAACTATTTATATATGACATTCAAAGAATTTTCAACACAATTTCCCAATCCTGTTCATCATGTTTAGCACTCGAATTTTGAATATCAGCTCTTCAACATCAGTTGTCGAAAATCTTTTTGACTTTTCAAAAATATGAAACACAAATGCAATAACAACAATTAAAATGCAGAAATGAACTTTAAACAAACATATTTTTGTGAGTTTGTGTAAGAGGATCATATCAGTTCGTGAGACAAATCACTAGCACCGTTAAGCTTTAATCATATTAAGTTCTAAACAATTCACGTCGATTGTCGATATAGTTGTCCTCTTAAATTTTCACACAATTTTCAATTTATCCAGGATACGATTTAATTGTTTTATGAACTTAGCTCAATTCATGTGTCCCACCTCTTGAATATACTCCCGTATCCAGAATTTCAATATTAAGATATACAGGTAATTATTCATTAATGATGTCTGTACATAATTTAGGGTATGCGAGAACTGAGGGATCTCAGGTCAGAACTTCCGTTCAGCAGAGAGATATCAGTTTCGACTTTGCAGTATGTCCCCTTTAGAGGATCTTTTAGCTACAACAGATGATTATCAATTTTATTGTCTAATCAATCTGAGGGCTATAATGCTATGTTTCAAGCATTTCAGGCAAAGCATTATCCAAGGACTAGGTCAGAACTTCCGTTCAGCAGAAGTCCCGGAATAATACCCCAGACATCAAATAGTAGAAAAACCTAGTATATCAGAATAAGAAACCTTTCAAACGAGATTTCAGGGGTTACCTATATATCCAAGTAGTGTTCCCCACGAATTTCGCAAGTTTGAAATTTTAGGTTTATATCCCGAATAAATCTACTAAATGTACGAAAACCTATCAACACATCATCAGTGAGACCGTTTATCACATTTGGCATTTCATTTTTATAGCATGCTGTGATAGTCCACTGATGTACTATCATTTCCTCTTTTATCAACAAAACTCATTTTTGCTTTTTCACTGTTTTTGGTATTTTCAAATTTTCTAATTTTTTTTTAAAATTTTTCTCCCCCTAAAATCAAAATATGTTTCAATTTCGATTTTCAAGGAAAATTTGAAAACTGTACAAATAAAATGACAAACTGATATCGAATCACTTCAATTCGCCATCCTTTTGGCATAAACAATCAGAACTCCCCCTGACAACAAACTATTTTCCCATTTAGATTTCAAAACACTTAAGTTTGTTCTAATCAAAATGGTTTTTCCGGAAAATTAGTTTTGTGTGTCATTTCACAAATTCGGGTAGGGGCAAGATCATCACTTTGTTACATTTTTTATTTTATTTTTACAATGAAAGAACCCTATATTTTATCACTTGTCGGAAAGAGAAATCAAGTACAATTTAATGTCCTTGATTAGTCTTTTGTAATTCGAAATATCACAGTTACCAACCCGTGAATTTCTCAAGAAAGATGCCGATACCTGTTCCACACTTACCAACCTGGGAACTCCGGCAAGTCAGGTTTTTCATTTGAAAAGATTCACCCAAGCCTGACCAGCCTTGGGTTTTTTTGACAATTTTACCTCAAAAAATGGCTCTTCTGGTTTTGACGAACCAGAATCATTGCCTGAGTGTGGCTTGTCTGACTTTGACCTGTCAGATTCATCGCCGACACCCTTCTTTTTCTCCTTTTTCTCTTTTGTCCTCAGATTTGCATCTGACGAATTCGTTTTACTTGACTTTGTTGTCGAGTGAAGCGATTCATCAGTACTCTTATTCGATCTGTTCGGTGAACCCGAGGACAAAATCTTCTCCAGATATTCTCTGGCCTTCTTCCTCTTCTTTTGCAATCTGTCTTTTTGCCCTTGAGAAAGTTTTACTTTTGCTTCCTGAACTTTAGGTTCTTGAACCTTCAGTTCTTTGGGCTTGACGTTGACTGGTTTCTTTGCCATTCTTTGAGATTCAACCCTCGATCGTCCCATCGATCTCCTCGGGCAATCTCTAGCAATGTGGCCTCTGATTTGACAATTAAAGCATCTTCTTGTCTCATAATTCCATCTTTGGCAGTTAACAGCAATGTGTCCTTGATAACCACAGTTGTAACACACCCTGTTATCATACCATGTACCACCTTTACCCCAAACGCTCAGATCATAGCATTGTCTGGCTTTGTGGTAGTCATCACTCTTCCAAAAAGCTGGATTTGGCTTTGAAGCACTGTGGTCAAACCTGCACCACTTATTATCATCATTTTGTGATTTTTCATTTTTAAATTTTTGTGTTTTTTCATAACGATTGGATGACTTATCTGACGAGCTTTTATTTTCATTTTTAGACTTTTTCAAATTTTTATCTTTTTGTTTCTGTTCAACATTCTTCTTTACAGGTTTGTGCATTGAGCATTCACCTCTCTCACTAGAATGTAGAACAGTATTTTTAAATTTTTCTTTTAAATCTAAAATTATTTTTCTTTTCTTTTCTTTTTCGTTTTCATCATCAGATTTGTCATCACAATCTTCAATTTTGACCTTGTCAAAATTTGTGACCTTGTCACTTATTGGAACAGAGTTGATTGGTTTTGGACAAGGAAAATTCAATCTGTCTGATGAAGTCACAAAACCTTTCAACTTCTTTTCAAGTTCATCAATCTTGACTCTTGAATTCTCAGCTTCATTTTCAAGCTGAGATATTTTTTCAAGATGAGACTTGATTGATTTTTCATTTTCAATTTTAAGATTTTCAAGAACAGATTTTTCATTTTTCCAGACTTTTAACTGTTCTTGAAATCTTGTTTCATTCTCTTTTAGATTTTTGTTTTCCAGTTTTATCCAAAAATCTTCATCTTCTGAAGATTTTCTTTTGTTTTCAAAAACTTTTTCATTTTCTTTTAGGTAGCGTTTGGTACGAAGGAATGAAAGGTGGAATAGAATGGATCATTCTGATGGAATGAAAAGAAACATGTTTGGTTATAATGTGGTAATGGAATGGAGCATTCCAAAGGAATGTAACTCCTTCCAAATATAATAATTTCCTTTCCTTGGTATGTAGGTGTTTTTTTTTCCATTCCTTCAAGGAATAGAAAGAAATATGTTATTATTATTATTATTATTATTATTATTATTATTATTATACTTTTATTTTTATTTATATTTATATTTATCAATATTCATACTAATATTAATATATATCAAAAATCTATTATTAATTTTTTATCATTAATATATTATTATTATTGAGGCAAATATATTTTTGTCGTTTTTAATACAGTTGTGTTTCGTTATTTCATCTTTTTTTGTTTATCAAATTGTACAAAGTAATTATTCATTCTATTCACGTATGAGTAACCAAACATCACAATGGAATGGAATGATCCATTTCATTCCATTGTCCATTCCATTACCACGTTCATTCCATTCTCTCATCTATTCCATTACCCCATACCAAACAGACCCTTAAAGTTTTGTTTTCTGATGTTAAACTGTTTAAATCATTCAACAGTTTATCATTTTCAGATTTTAGCTTTTCATAGTTCAAGCATAACTCCAAAATCCGTTCAGTATCATCCTTCTTCTTGTTCTTCAGATTATCGTTTTCCAATGTCAAACTCTCCACATCCTTCAAGAGTTTCACACTATTTGCTTCTGATTTTTCACAATTCGAGCATTTTCCTTTCATCCTTTTCTCTTCCTATTCTTTTCTCTCTTTTTCTTCTTTCTCCTTTCTCTCTTTCTCTTTTTCTTCTTCAATCATCTTTTCTGTTGGCGTTCCCCACCATTTGTGCTGCCAGTACTCATCATCTTCTTTTATCTCCTTGATGATGGCTTCCATATCGAGTGTGCTGTCATCAATCGCAATGTTTCCATACCGATCACGATAGCATTCTCTGTCTGGATCCCATCTATTTGCTCTTCTTGCTTCCAGATAAATACGAGAGATCTTCAAGATTCTGTTTTCAGCAATCATTTTTCGATAACAGTACTTCTGCTCTTCAGTACGATCATCTAACCATGGAATCGGTTCATCGTTATTCGCCATGAACTTTTATTTGTGAATTACCTGAAAATTCAACCAACACTTAGAAAAATTTTCGCAGTTTTTCAAAAACAGTGACACAAAAGCGGATCTATCTGTGAAAGATAAGCGAATCTGTAATGTACAGATAAGCGAACCACTCAATCGAATCAAGTAATGTTCAAATAAGCGAAAGTATATTGTCCGAATAAGCGGACCAGGTATTGTCCGGATGAGCGAACCTGAATTTGTCCGGATGAGCGGACCAGAATATGTTCAGATAAACGAACCAGTTATGTCCGTTCGAGCGGACCAGATATTGTTCGTTTAAGCAAATCAATCAATTTGCCTGTACGAGCGGACCTCTTAGATAACAGTTCGAGCGAACCAGAGTATATCCGTTCGAGCGGACCTGAATGTGTCCGTTCGAGCGAACCAAATAATGTCCTAAAAGCGAACCAACTATGACCGTAAAAGCGAACTGAACACGAATCTTAAAAAGCGAATCTCGCGATGTCCGTAAAAGAGGACCTAAGTTTTTACTCAATTTTAACCATTTTTAGTCCGAAATTCACTCTAAAACTTTCTAGGATTTGTTATTAGTAAGTTTCACACAATATATTCAATTTTCAGACAATTCCAACCGTAGGAACCACTTCAAATCGAAAAAGTATGCAAGAAAGAGAGTAGAAATCAGAGATTTTTGTAGATCTAAGCTGTAGTAGTATGAACTCCTCGTCCTGAGCTCTGATACCACTTGTTGGACCGTTGTTTGACCCTAAAACGTCAGTCGAGAACGTTCATCTTCACATATAAAGGCGGAATCAGAATATATGAAGTTACAACAGCTAGTCCTTTCCAATTTCTTCTTCTTTATTGCTTTCTGATTACAATTTGACAGCGTATCGTCCCACAAGCAATGACCTAGGTTCGCTCCAAATTGTTACCACTGAAATAACAACATCAGGCTATATATAGTGTGTGTAGGTTCGCTTACGTGGACTGCCACAAAAGCGAACCAGCCCACTTACCACAAAAGCGAACCATATCAAACCTAAAAAGCGAACCTATCTAATCTACTGACTAATAAGCGAACCTGTAAGACCCTAGGAGCGAACCTATGAACAAATGTTCATATAAGCGAACCTGTCAACATATTTCACAATTTCGACATTCTAAACCCTATGTTGACCTATATTGACCTAAGACTTGATGTAGACGAAGTCAACAGACATTCCGTGCACTAACACAAACGTTTAACGGTTTGACATAGCAAGAACGTTTAACACGTTGGAGAGGTATAACTAGGAGTTAAGATCACAAGGTTAAACGTTACTAACCTTGAAGTTCGGGTTGTCACATCATCCCCAACTTGAAAGAAATTTCATCCCGAAATTTGATAAGCAATCTCAGAAGAGTGAAGTGATATATTAGGATGACTGCAGGTTTTCCTCAGGTGCCACATCATCCCCAACTTGAAAGGGAATTTCGTCCCGAAATTCACTAGTCTCATCAGAATTTGGTTTCGCCGTTTCGAACAGTTACGGAAACTTGAGCTTCATCTGATCTTTGTGTTCCCACGTAGACCCCGGTCCACGTCTTGAGTTCCAACGAACACACACGATTGGAATTCTACTGTGTTAACGGACCTTAACGTCCTGGTCCATGGTTTCAGTAGATTCTTCAACAACTGTAGCTTGTCATTAATATCGGACTCTAATAAGGGTATCACAAGCGTTTCGTCGGTCAACCACTGCCTTAGATTCGAGACATAATTGGCATTGTGTATGTTACCCAATTCGTCGAGTAACTCGAGTTTGTAGGCCACGTGACTGATTCTTTCCAGAATTCTGAATGACTCAACGTAACATAAATTATGCTTGCCATGCTTCCCAGCGTACCACACCCTCCCATGGTGAGACTTTCCACATGATACGATCGCTTACAGCAAACTCCCAGCGTTTCCCAAGTTTATCCGCTTTCCTAACGGTCACACGTTGCCGCCAAATGATTTCTGATCTGAACAATCTTCCCAAGAGTTCCAAGTACAAGTCCTGGACTTGTGTTAGGTTGTCACTCTCATTAGCCCAACAAAAAGATTGGCATTATCATCTATACAATGCCCCAAACAGAGTTGTCTGAATACTAGAATAATATATGCTACCGTAGAACCCAACCAAGGGCATATGTGTCCTTCCAATTTCACTAAATCAGTCACACACATGCTCGCAGCATGTCTTCGAGTGTCAGGGGGTTCCATTTACTCTGACCATTTGTTCCATGGTGATAAGTATTGCTCATACCTAGACATGAGCCAAGAGTGTTGCGTAGTGTTTGTCATAAATCAGGCATAGCTCAAAATCAAAGGTAATAGAAGTTGGCACCTCGTGCCTAAAATCGCATCTCTTAGAGGGATATTCACAAGCTGTGAAGACTCGTCAGTTTCCTTGATTGCAAGAAAGTGTGCTGGTTACGTGAGACAATCGACGATCACCCAGGTGATAACGATAACGTTTCCATTTCGAGTTTTAGGTAGACTAGCGACAAAATCCATGGTAGTCTGTTCTCATTTTCCATATAAATGTTGCCGGCTGCTGATACTCCACCTCCCACAAGTCAAACGTCATTCACATACTTTTCCGGGTGGGCCTTCATGCCCGACCACCAGTGCAAGATTTATAGATCCTAATACCTCCTATCGAAACTCAGACGACTAGAATATCGAGGCCGGTGTGCTTGGTCAACACAAGTTCCCTATAGTTTCCGTATAATGAGGCCCACATTCGTTCCGACCTGCCAACTGGTACTTCTCCATGCTCCGCATGGGTTTAACTTGAAAATTCTCTTCCTTCAGTTCTCCAGTTTGGGCAGAGCGAGTCTGATCAGGTAAGTTAGAGTCGATAGTGAGCTGCAAAGCTCTTGCACGTTCAGGTTTCATAGTCGTAATCATTCAAAAGTTCCATCCAGCGATGTCATTGCATGCTTTAGTTCCTTCAAAACAACGATACACGGGAGGCTCTTGTGATCGGTCTAGGTAGTGCATTGGTACCGTCCAAGTAATGCCTCCAATTTTATATTCCAAAGACCACGGTTTTCGCCGCAGGTTGTGACTCATGCCATTCTTCTTGTGACTTCACTATGTAAGCCATCACCATCTCATGTTGCATCGGCGGGTAACTTGAACTCTAATTTATACCATAATGGTACACCACTAGATCATCAGTACTCTTAGGTAGAAGCGATGTTCAATGCATTGCAGAGTTGGGTTTCCAAAAGTCGAAAAGATGCCCGTCTGTTCTGTCACTCACAAGTACACAGCACTCTGCTATGCTAAAGAGGTTAAAGCTGCGCAATCTTCGAAAATTCCATGATGTATCTGCGATAGTATCTAACTAGACCAAGAAGTTATTGTATCCCCGATGGATTCTTTGGTGCTGATCAATATCTAATAAAATGGATCTTTAGCGAGATCCACGTGTATTCCCAATTCATTGACTATGTGACCAAGAAAGTGTACTCCCAAGGTCACACTTTGGTAGACTTCGTGTAGAGTTGCTCCTCCCCTAGAAGCCCTAAGATAAGTTACACCTGCCGCCCCTGATGTTCCTTTCTCCTGGAAACGATTAGAGACGTTATCACTAAACACGGTTGATTCATGTGGTCCATAAGGCTGTTAGTGTGTTGATTAACCCAAAGGCCAAGGAATACAAAGTCGCAATGGCCGAGACAAACTGTTCTTTGACTGCCACCTTGTTACGTTCTCGATAATCAGTACACATACGAAAAGGCTTATCTTCACTGATAAAACTGGGGCTCCCCAATGCGAAAATCTAGGTCCGACAAAACTTCTGTTCAATAGTTCCTGTAATTGATTAGACAGTCCTTGCAACCCTCCTGGTGCAGGACGGTAAGGAGTTCGAGCAATTTGGGCTGCCTCTGGCGCGGGATCAAACTGAGATTCTACCTAACAGTTGTGGAAGTAAACCTGAAAGTTCCTCGTGTAGCACACCGAGAGGAATCACGAACAATTTGGCAGATCCTCGATCCTCCTTTTTCCTAGCCTTAACATCGATAACGGTTGTTAACATAGCGGAGTAGTCCCTCCGTAGACGCTCCTGGCTTTCATTGCTGAAATGATACTATCCTTTACACCACACTGATGCTTTAGAACAGATAATAATTCTCCACTAAGGAGAGAGATACGCAAAATCTTCTCCTCACAAGGTATATCTACACAACACCTGGATAACCAATCCATACTATCTACTGCCTCGAACTATCAAGAATAGCAGAAGGAAGGTCGATGTCGATCACTTGTCCCACAAGGTCGAGTTTGCATCCCAATGAACATAGGAGGTTTCCTTTGACTTGCCATAAGTCGGTTCCACAACAGGTTTGGTTTCAAGAAACATCAGGGTCAAACAGAATAGAGACGAAGGGATTAGCTACCATACAAGCTACCATGTTACTATAATGCCTGGCGTCGTCCATGCTGATCCTAAATGCCCTTCCGTGAGCATCATTCCTCCTGTTGTTATTACGGTCACGTGGATTCCCAATACTGTCATTGTTCCCTTGGTTGTTGAAATCTTGACTTAACACAGCCAACCCTTGCCGATGTCACCTTCGTTTCCATACTGCTGGCTACACTTACGAGTACCTTGATGTTGCCCTGACCGTTGCCTCTAACGTTGTTGCTTGAAACGGAGCCCTACGATTTTTCTCCAACAGGGTCCATCCTTTCACCTTCCGTGCCACGTCCTAAGGCGCTACTCTTTGTGCTGGCAGTTACCCATTCCACACTATGATCAGTTGTCATCGCTTATGTCCCGAATCATTAGTAAGAGTTGACTCCCATAAGTCGCTGACTAGGGTTAAGGATTCGATCGAAGTCAATTTGCTGGTGATTGCTGCCGGTAAACAGGGTCGTCCAAATACTGAGGTCGGTAAAGTACTGCGCTCATCCTCTTGTCCATCGATGTTGCAAGTTGACTGAGTAATACACGGTATGTTTCCAGAGTGTTGCAGAAGGGATCGCACTTCGGGATCTAAGGCGTCAATACATTGAGTTCCAGCAAACAAAGAGAAGTGAGAAAGGTATCGACCAATCATTCGACGCTGTGACATCCAACTCAGGAACGTTCGTACAAGCACCTAACATTCTAAACAATTTGCTAGGCATTCAAATGGGTGTTCAGGTAATACTCGAAAGCATCGAGATTCGTAAGGATTCAGAGAGGGGTGAGAAGTTCACGTTCAAGTAGGAGGCAATCATTGCTAGGACCCCTATAGATTTGTTATGTTTCTCATTGATTGAATAACAGAACAGAACCCCTTTTTCGCTTGTTAAGGCTCACTGGGACTCGCATGCACCCCACATTATTATTGTGTGTGCACCCACAATAATATTGTGATTTGCATGCTCATCTCAGTTCCTCTTAACTCATGTCAAATGGTTCCTCAAACTCGAATGCCAAACAGAGGTTATCAAAATGATAAAACCATAGAAATCCAAGGACTATGACAAACTATCAATGCACCATAATGTAAGCAAGTAGTTCAGGTATTCATGCTATAGCGACGAGTGTGTGTTTGTATGTTACGTCATAAACAAATGTGTACTAGTCATGTAATGTATGAAACAAGCGAGGAAGACGAACCTTGCAATCTGGAGCTGAGTGTCATGGTCGTATTCACGTATTCAAATTGTTCGGTTATAGTCTGGTTTTACAAAAACGTTTTTAAAACCAAGTTCACTATAACCAGTGGCTGTGATACCAAACAGTCACACCCCCAAAATACCACCTAGGGAATGTCCCTACTAGGCGTGTGACATACCAATAACGAGCCACTAATTACATTGAACCCATACAAGTTTCCAAATGAAATCATCACTTATTAAATAAAAGTTTTAACAATAAGTTTAATTAAACCCAACATGTTCAGCGGAAGCAAATAGTAAACCAAAGTTAAATCGTTTCAAAACCAATGTAAGCTATCCAAAATTCGCTCACATGAATCCATCCAGTACGACCCATGACCACTCCTGCTACTCCAGATAGCAAGTTCCCAAATCCAAGATACCTAACGACCTTCGAGCATGCAACAAGTGTATTAGACAACGCTGATGAGATCATAGTTTTGCGAAAACGTTGGTTACCAAGTGTTTAATTAATCCATTGAATTAATGTTGATAATACCCCGAATACAAGACGGCTCCTGATTTACATTGCCCTTTCTCCAATGCTCCTATCAAAGCATTGGTCATGACTAGGTCATTAATTCAACACCCGTCCTCCCAGGTACGGGGTGAGGTTGCCAAACCTAAGTAGCGCTACTAACTAATACCATGTTACCTCCCCGGTAACCAAACAACACGGAGGGACTTTAATGGTGATAGGATGAGTATATTATCCAACATTCCCATTTTTACCCAAAAGACTTATCCCTCCCCGGGATACCCACTGACTGTCCCAACCACCGGGACGCATGCTCAAGAGAGATGAACTCACCTTTGGTTTACTCGGTTAGACTAAATGCTTGTTTAACAGTTGATCAATCAAACCCTACCGTGGTTACCAAAGACAGTCAGTTTCATGAATTCATGATTCACGCATCAATTCACACGTGTTGCTCAAGTAGCAAACAACGAAACATATAACATCACGTATGTCATACCAGCATTATATTATAGTCATAGCACATTTAGGATACAAGTTTACATAACACACCATTCCCATTCGGATCATATGGGTTTCGTATCACAGCCATTACGGTCTAAACAACACAATGTACTAACAAGATGCGGCCCATTCCATAGTTCCCAAACCAACCGGCCCAACAAGCAGTTAACAGAAAATCACCTACACTACCATCCCAGCCATTAATCTGTTCGGCCCACACCTCCTTATTCCCTTATTTTGTTTCACACATGTTCCAAAGACCCAATTGTATGTTTAATTTATATATAAATGTGGCCCAACACTTCACATCGACCCAGTGATTATGTTACCCGGCCCACCGATTAAATCCATGAAGCCCATAACAACATGCAGCCTTCTAACATAATTTGAACCTAAGGTCGCGGCCCAATGTCATAAGTGTAACCCACCAGATTAGTAGTGGGCTGATTATTTAGGCCCATAAATATCCCTATTAACATCAGCAGCAACTAACAACCAAATAATCAGCAAAACACCCTATACTACTTGAACAAACAATTACATGACATGCCATCAGATTACATGAACATAACAACTAACTCATTTATTTAATAACCCAAACATTACTAGTGCCTATAAACATGTTTACACCAAATCATAGCCCCATATATAACATCATCACATCATCAGTAAGTGTTTAATCAGAATCTACATTACACAATTTGTCACACTTTTATGGTTGTAACCCTAAGCAACATATTCTACCCTAATCATACACAACCGTTCGTGAATAAAATCCAACCCATACCCGATCCCCTTAGCACATATCATGAAATATCAACATCATCTCTCAATACTAAACACACTAACAGATTTCCCATTCGTCCGTTATTATCCACGTCATTCATACTTCGAACATAAACAAAATAGCTAAACAATATAAACTCATTATCATTACTAGATACACGATTCATACATATGATCAGTGAAGTCAATGAATAACCAACAAAATAGCTAAACAATATTAAACTCATTAACAATATTAAACTCATTATCAATCACATGCCAACTGACAATTATCATGCAACTTGAAACATAATGGCCGACACATGAAGTGATCATTATAAATTGGCTGCACTTTCAATACTTATCACATATATTAATGTTCACATGGCCCAATGTATTTACGGTAACTGTGTGGGCTCGGGTTGGGCTCAAAGTAAACTGGACATCTAAAGCAATCACCAGAATACACTCAAATGTACTCAAATACATTCACATTTAACAAGTTTAACATAACCAAACGTTTAACGGTTTGACATAGCAATAACGTTTAACACGTTGGAGAGGTATAACTAGGAGTTAAGATCACAAGGTTAAACTGTGACAACCCTCACAAAACCAGGTATCCGTACGACTTAATTAACTATTAATTGTTGCCTAATTACTGTGCTTAACTGAGATTTCTGATAAACTGCTACTTGATTGTTGATACTTGTACATATCTGCATCATACTTTGATTTCCTGTCACTACATTATTTACTTACTGAACTCTAGTGACAAACATGATGCACAAAAGCACAGTAGCATTTGAACGGATAACCTATTGAACATGCTGATATAGCCAGCATCAGGCAAACACTGCCTCTAAAGGCCTGAATGAGCCAGAAATATTCTACTACACCCATAGTGTGTGTAGGGATACAAGGGTTGTATGATTGCGTCTCTAGGAATAAGATACAGAGATTGGATGTGCCTAAAACGTACTCTAAGCACAAAACACAACACTTTTATCAACATACTAGCTTCTAGCTAATTAATAAAGTGCCAAAACATGGGGAAATATTCCTGACACTTTGCAGAATAAATTGTGTCGCTAAAAATATTATTTACGACGCTTAAAGGATTACTTAAGCACTTTAACGGATTACTATCCAACCGAACAACCGGACTATACGCGGAACATAAAAATATTGCCAGAAATATTATTAGTCTTTTTCTGAGCCAGTTAGGGTCCCTGATTACCCTAACACCCGCACTATAACGCATCAAACAACTAACGGGGTTAATCTCTAAAAGTAACCTATTTAACTTAACTGAACACTAACTGAACAATCAAGATCCAACCGGGTACCCCCCCCCCTTTAGGCCGGTTCCATTCTAATGGAACAAGGGTACAACCATTTGATTATTATATTAGATTTCGTGGATATCTAGAGACATAAGAATCCGATGGACGATAGCACTTGATTTTCTCTATATAAACCCACACTTAACACACAAGATTACACACACATTTCACCAACACTCCTCTCTCTTGCCCCCTCTCCCTCTCGGCCGTGACTACCCCCACCCACACATCCATTTTCGAGTTCTTGTCTTGCCATTCCAAGCTCACACAAGTGTCGGGGATCACGTATTAGGAGCTTTGAAGCAAGCGGAAGTTGAAGGACCTCGTTCATTTGCTTTTATCCACGCCATTTCCGACTAGATTCTTCCCTAGCCCCGAGCTAGAGGTATAACATTTAAAACTCGCTCTTGATCGTATCTAAAGTGGTTAAAAGGATTTTTAACGGTTAAAAGTCGGAAACCCATCTTTTGAATCTAAAAGTCTACTAAAACTCGAATATTGTTGGTTAAAAGCATATAACGCGTGTAAAAGTCGTAGTATTGGAATATGTTGGTTGTAGAGACCCGATCTACGATGTGGTGGCTCTTATCATCGTTTAACCCGACTTTGTTAAGATCACGAATCTTGACATAAGCTTGTTTCTAGCGGTACGAGGGTTAAAAGGTGAAACTCCACCACACGGGAAACATGAACTTGTGTAAAAGTGTTTTGACATGTAAAATAGTATTTAAAACGAGCCGATCTACGTATGTACAAGTGGTATATTCGTAGAACTGGGTGTCGAGAAAATCATGTTTTATATAAGTTGGATAACATGTTAACAAAGGTGATTTTTAAACTACAAGTGTATAGAAACTTGTGAAACGAAAGATCCGACAAAATAACAATTTTTTTTATAAAAGTTGTCGGGAAGTTGTAAAGGAAGATTTGTTCTAAAAACGGGGTTTTTACAAGACTAAACTATTATATACATAGATCCACTAAATATAACGAGATCTACACAATAGTTTTTAGAAAAATTTCAAGTTCATGTAATAATGCGATCTTACATACAAGTTGGCAAGTATGATTTGTTGAAACTTGTTTAATGTGTTGGAAATTGATTGGTTGATTTAAAAGAAGTGTTGAAATGATTTGCAAAAGAAAATGATACGCTTGATAGCGTGGCCACCTCCAGTTACAGGGGAAACTCTGGCGAAATTTTTCTAAAATCTAACACTTAGAATTATTTACAAGTGTTAGAGTTATTTTTGAAATGTTTACTAAATATATTTCGCCATGACTTTATCACAAATATTCGGAGGTGGGATTTTCACAAAAACTAAACGTGATAAATATATATTCGGTAAATATATTTTTCACAACACTGTTTATGATTATTTTGTGAAAATATATAAATATTATTTTTAGAGTAAAAATAATATTTACAAACTTTGTCGAACCCAAAATAATACCGACGCCTACACGAAAAACATATAAGTTACAACGGTAATTACTATTACCACTTAATCGCCAAAACGTAACTTACGCCTTATCCGGAAATATCCATAAATGCGGATATTGTCAACGTATTATTTTGGAAAGTATTATGTAAAAAGAAAATATATTATTTTTGAGAAAAATAATTATATTTTGGGATGAGAAGTAAAATATATTAAGTGAGACTTAATATTATAAACGCACATGTATTAATTCCCCCATCCTTGGGAAGGAAATTAACTACCAAATATATACAAGGAACGGTTGTCTAACTGTTTCCCGAAAATTAAACTATAAAGCTAAAGCACGGCCATCCGTCTAATAGAATTAGCACATGTAGGTCGTTGCACAGCTTTCGGACATTTGGAGTGCTTGATTTAGCTACGCACTGACTGTGAGTTCATGTCCCCCTTTTCTCTTAACTGTTTTCAGTTTTCTAAACTGCGGGGGTGAAATACATGTTACAATGATTATGAATATGTTTATACATGGTATGATTAGCGTAAGGAGGTTTGTTACTTAGATCATGTGAGTGGGTAGGCAGAAACTTGAGGCCATTAATCCTCATAGCAGGACCGAGGGACAGGAGCGGTAGATCTATCTGGGTGTAGCGAGCCCAGCCCCAGGTCCAGCTGAACGGACCTCGGGGTGACTTAGTGCCCGACGCATAAATCCGCTAGGTTTGAGTCATCCCTACTTGCACTTCACACATATCAATGGCCTTGCAAACCATTGGTGATCTCTTTTTCCTTATTTGCTACATACCAGGTTTTTGATAAAGATAAAGGTTTATTTACTCACTATCGCATGAACTCGCTCAACATTATTGTTGATTTTTCAACTTACATGTATTTCAGGAAACTAACGATCTGGCGCGGTATGGCTTGTTTTCCCGCTGCATTAGGCCCGAGGTCATCCAGGGTTCGAGGCTTGTGACTCTTTCCTGGACAAGTCACAGTCCTTGAATCATGTTTATGTTAAGTTTGCATTTGTAATGTTTAGACAAGTTATGGTTGTTGGGTGTTAACCCGTTAAGACAATGTTTAATATTTTTTATCAATGGATGATCTTGCATATTTTTTTTTTAATTCATATAGCTTTGTTATGATTAAGCTATGGTATTAAGAAGTCACACCAAATTAACCACGCTTCCGCAAAGCCAGGGTGTGACAGCTTGGTATCAGAGCTCTGATCATAGCGAACTAGGATTCTTTCTTGAGTCTAGACTATGATCACTAGGGCTCTCACGAAAACATTTTTACTGCATACCACTTAAGTCCAGATCCAAAACGTTTTTATAAACAAATGTTGAGCATATTTTATTTATTATTTTTAGGCTCAGTCTGGGAGGCTGAGGCTCGGTCTGGGAGACTGAGGCTCGGTCTGGGAGGCCGAGGCTCAATCTAATGGATCGAGGTAGTTGTCTAGTGGGACTAGGAAGTCAGTCTGGGAGGCTGGGAGAATTTGCTAGTGGGACTAGGGAGTCAGTCTGGGAGGCTGGGAGAATTTGCTAGTGGGACTAGGGAGTCAGTTTGGGAGGCTGGGAAAAGTTGGCTAGTGGGACTAGGAAGGACAGTCTGGGAGGCTGGGAGGCTAGTGGGACTAGGAGGATTATGTGATTATTACTTGGTAACTTGTGTGATTACCTGATTTACTGATTTTTGTGTATGCTTGTGTTTATGTTACAGACCCATGGACTCACCAGCCACGGGTGATTCAGATACCACCGGACCCTTACCCATAGTGTCGGACGACATTGTGTCTTCAGAGCACGAGGTGCATACCTCCGACTTCACCAGCACCGATGATGATGACTCCTTGCCCTTCGCTCTACCCGAGGGTGCTTATGAGCCTATTGATGGCGATCCTGCTGAGTATCTTCCCCTGGTTGTGATTCCAGCTCCCATACCCCTTGCTTCTTATCCAGCATACGACTTGCTACCCGACGCCGAGGCTGACGGCGACATTGATCTCTTTGAGGACGAGCCTTACGAGGATGAGATTCCTGATGCAGCCCCTCTTCCCGCTGGCGATCTTTTGATGATTGCTGGTGCTCCAGTTGAGGACTCGCCCGCCCATTCGCCAGTCCCAGACTCCTTTGAGTCTGTGGCATCTGTACCGTCTCACGAGGTGAGTACGCAGCATTTTGTACATGACTCGGACCCCGATCAGGCATCTTCTGCCGCACCCATCCCGAGCTTTGTGTTCGAGCACGACGACATTGAGGATTCTGATCCCGTTTTTCCTCCAGGATTTGATCCTGATCGCGATATTGAGTATATTCCTATGGACCAGCATATGGAGGACCCTGTTGATCCCGTCGATCCTATCGATCCCTTTGATCCGGAGTTTGATTTTGACATGGCTTTTGATGACCCAGAGCCTGCCGTGGCCCCAAAGCAGGCAGCTGCTTTCGATCCTGTGCATGAGCATGACTTGGTACATGCCGACGTACCTGTTGAGCCCGTTTTGGCTGACCCGCCAGTTGGCGATCTTCCTATTGATGATGTCCCTTTGTTAGTTGCTGATCATGCTGTTGATCCTTTTGTTGACCCACCTTTGATTGCTGACGTCCCTGTTGACCATCATATTGATCATGTTGATCCTGTCATTGCTCCTTTTGATCCTGTACCCATTGAGCCTGAGCACGCTCCATTTGCAGAGCATATGGATCCACCCGATGAGGAGGCTCAGCACGGTTGGATACCGGCTGACGAGGATGTTCCACCGCTTCCACCACATCACACTGATGCACATCATACTGATTTTTCATTTCAGATCCCACCGTTTGTACCTCCAGCGGGGCCTGGAGAGGGCTCTTCAGCCCACCCCTTTGGGCACATACCGATGCCTATGCCTTTCGTACCTCAGATGACACCTGTTCCATCTTCTGTTTCACCTGTTCATGTAGCACCATTCGATCCCACCAGCACGCCACTGCTTTGGTCATCTTCCTCTCCGATGCCACCCACTGATCCATATCATCCATTCCATATGGGACATACCATAGAGGACGTCTTGATGTCCTTTGTCCATCAGCATGAGTCCCATACACAGCGACTCCAGGAGCTCGAGAGAGCTCAACTATCACTAGGTCCATACCATGGTCAGACATCCTCATCTTTTCAGCCTTTTCGATCATTACCCCCGGACTTTGCTGCCCGACTTTCGACTATGGAGCAGCAGAGCGCTTCTGTTATTCGCACTCAGCAGGCGATGGAGGAGGATTGGCTTCATTTACGCCGCTTACTCTACGCTCACTTTCCCCCTCCTCCACCCCCATCCGCATAGAGCTCATCGGTGCCATAGTGGTAGACGTGGGTGAGACGACCGCGATTGTGACTGCACAGCCTTTTGGAGACCATCTGACGATACTGATTTTTGTTGATATTTGTTGATGTACTGGATGTATGTGACACTGATGTGATATTGTTTTTGACAGGGGTGATGTAGCCCCTATTTGATTTGTGATTGTATGATACAGTGACGTACTGATACCCTTACCACATCATGGTCTCGATATATATAACAATCGCCGTATTCTCACCATATCTGATTCACTTGATTGCTTATTTATGTTTGGTGACATGGGATGTTGTATGTATGATATTTGTGACATGGGATGTCGGGACATGGGATGTTGTGTGTGATATATTGATAACATGAGATGTTATATGCTATTACTATTACTATATACGTATGTTTATTATGGCCTAATCGACGTACGCATCTTTAGAAGATGGCACCAAGACGTCAACCGCAGCCGATGCCCACTACTCATGAAGAACTACAGCAAGTTATCGCTAACGCCATTGCTCAATATGCTGCCTCGCAAGGAGGACCAAGCGGAAGTAGCTCGAACATTAATGGCAACCAAAATCCTCCTCATGGTAACCCTAAGTCATTAAGACATACCATGGCCTAAATGGATTCCTTTAGCATATGCTAATGCCGTTCCTATGATGTAATGTATGTGCAGGGTGCACCTACAAACAATTCTTGGACTGTAAGCCCATAAACTTCGACGGCACAGGTGGTGCTGTTGCTTTCGTCCGCTGGGCAGAGAAGACCGAGTCCGTACTTCGCATGAGCAAGTGCGCATTGGATCAGCAAGTCACCTACATCTCAGGGCTATTTGTGGATGGAGCCCTATCCTGGTGGAATCTACAGGTCCAGACCCTTGGCGAAGCCGCAGCTTACGCACTGACCTGGACAGAGTTGAAAGAGCTTATGCGCAAGATGTACTGTTCTCGCGCGGAAATTCAGAGGTTAGAGACCGAATTATGGCACCTAAAGATGGAAGGTTCGAAGATAGCTGAATATGTTCAGAGGTTCCACGATTTGTCGCATGTGGTACCCTACATGGTTACACCGGAATTCAAGAGAATTGAACGCTTCATTTGGGGATTGGCTCCTCAAATAATCAGCATGGTGACCTCTTCCAAACCAGCGACAATCACTGAAGCCATTGATCTGAGTGTGGCTCTCACCGAAGAGGCGATCCGGTTGAACAAGTTTGATGAGGTTGAGCCCAAGAAGAAGGAGACTCATGTGGAGTCATCTGGTGGTAATAAGCGAAAGTTTTCGAGTTTCAAGCAGGGCACCGGGATGGTGGTTAAGAAAGGAGAGCAGAATGCGCCGGCTCAAGATACAGCTGGTAGTAAAAAGAAAGGGAAGGGATACATAGGTGCACAACCCAAGTGCAACTCATGCCAACGACATCACTCTGGTCGTTGTAGCCTAAGAGTTTGTGAATCATGTGGGAAGACTGGTCACACGAAGGATTTTTGTTGGGCTAGTGCTGGCCGGGGAGGCCAGGGAGGATCTGGGAATAGGAATAATCGTGGTGGTAATGGGAACCGCCCACAAGGAAACCAGGGAGGTGATGGGAACCGTGCCAATAATGCTAACCAAGCGGGCGCCATGAATCGGAACCAGGGAAACCATCAAGCTGGAAACAATGGTGGAAACGGGCAGAGGCCCGGATGTTTCAATTGTGGAGATCAAGGGCATTTCAAGAGGAATTGCCCAGAATTAAACCAGGCACGCGGAAGAGTGTTTAACATGGAAGCCAGGGAAGCGCGCCAGGATCCCAATGTTGTCACTGGTACGTTCCCTGTAAACCAACGCTATGCATCCGTTTTGTTTGATACTGGTGCCGATTATAGCTTCGTATCGTTAGAATTTAGAGACATGCTTGGTCTAGCCGCTAGTAAGTTAGATATTCCATACTCGATCGAATTAGCGAATGGGAAGTTAGTAGAAGCTAACGAGGTGATTCGAGGTTGCGTAATCGAACTGGGAGAGCGTGAGTTTGCTCTCGATCTACTACCAGTCCAGTTGGGAAGCTTCGACGTGGTAGTAGGGATGGATTGGTTATCGAGTAACAAAGCAGAGATAGTTTGTCACGAGAAGATTATTCGTATCCCGACCGATGATGGTGAGACCATTGTTGTTCATGGGGAGAAGCGTGAGACGCCGTTAAGGATGATTAGCTGCCTGAAAGCAAGGAAGTGTTTGAAGAAAGGATGTGTTGCTTTTCTAGCACACATTGTGGATAAGAAGGCTGCTGAGCCAAAGATCGAAGACATCCCTGTCGTGAGGGAATACCCAGAAGTCTTTCCAGAAGACTTGCCTGGCTTGCCACCTCAAAGGCAAGTGGAGTTTCGCATCGACTTAGTTCCGGGCGCTGCGCCTGTGGCTAAGGCACCTTACAGACTTGCTCCGTCTGAGATGCAAGAACTGTCGACACAACTTCAAGAGTTGTTAGACAAGGGTTTTATCCGACCAAGCTTCTCGCCTTGGGGAGCTCCGGTTTTGTTTGTCAAGAAGAAGGACGGTAGTTTCCGTATGTGCATTGACTACAGAGAGTTGAACAAGCTGACGATCAAGAATAGGTATCCCCTGCCAAGAATCGACGATCTATTCGACCAAATTCAAGGTTCAAGTTTCTATTCAAAGATCGATCTTCGATCTGGATACCATCAGCTACGGATACAGGAGGAGAGTATTCCGAAGACAGCTTTCAGAACTCGATATGGACACTACGAGTTTCTCGTTATGCCGTTTGGGTTGACAAACGCACCTGCAGTGTTCATGGATTTGATGAACCGAGTTTATAAGCCATACCTGGATAAGTTCGTGATTGTATTCATCGACGACATCTTGATTTATTCGAAGACAAAGGTTGAGCACGAGCAACATCTTAGAGCCATTCTGGAGCTGCTAAAGAAGGAACAATTGTACGCCAAGTTCTCTAAGTGTGAGTTTTGGCTACGTGAGGTGCAATTCCTTGGGCACGTGGTGAATGGAGATGGAATCCACGTGGATCCCACCAAGATCGAGGCGATCAAAGACTGGGAAACGCCAAAAACGCCAACCGAGATTCGGCAATTCTTAGGTTTGGCTGGCTATTATCGAAGGTTCATCGAGAACTTTTCTAAGATCGCTCAACCGTTAACGCTCCTCACGCAGAAGGATAAGAAGTTTGATTGGGGAATCAAACAGGATGAAGCGTTTCAGATATTGAAGGATAAGCTTTGCAACGCGCCAATATTAGCTCTACCAGAAGGTACTGATGATTTCGTGGTATACTGCGACGCATCGCGTCAAGGATTGGGTTGTGTGTTGATGCAACGTCAAAAGGTTATAGCCTACGCATCACGCCAACTGAAAGTGCACGAAAAGAACTATACCACACATGATTTGGAGCTTGGTGCAGTGGTTTTTGCCTTGAAGATCTGGAGACACTACCTTTACGGTACAAAGTGCACAATCTTCACAGATCACAAGAGCCTCCAGCATATATTCAACCAGAAGGAGTTGAATATGAGGCAAAGGCGATGGGTCGAGTTGTTGAACGATTACGACTGCGAGATCAAGTATCATCCAGGGAAGGCGAATGTGGTCGCTGATGCCCTAAGTCGTAAAGAGAGAATCAAGCCCATAAGGGTTAGGGCTATGGAAATGATAATTCAAACCGACCTTTCCTCGCGCGTTCGTACAGCACAGAAGGAAGCTCTCAAGGAGGGAAACCTTGAGGAAGAATATCTCCGTGGGATGGAGAAGATATTGGTGCCAAACAGGGAAGGAACGTTATGTTTTGGGAAAAGGATTTGGGTTCCTCTGTTTGGTGGTTTAAGAGAAGTTATCTTTGATGAAGCTCACAAGTCGCGGTACTCTATCCACCCTGGAGCGGATAAGATGTACCAGGATCTTAAAGATTATTACTGGTGGCCTAGGATGAAAGGCGATGTTGCTATTTACGTGAGCAAATGTTTAACTTGCGCCAAAGTTAAGGCGGAATACCAGAAGCCTTCGGGACTTCTGCAGCAACCAAAAATTCCCCAGTGGAAGTGGGAAGAAATCTCCATGGATTTTATTACGAAGTTGCCAAGAACGCCAAAAGCCCATGACACTATCTGGGTGATAGTGGATCGCTTAACAAAGTCAGCACACTTCTTGCCTATCCGCGAGAAGGATCATACAAGCAAATTGGCTGAAATCTACATGAGAGAGATTGTTACACGCCATGGAGTACCTCTCTCGATTATTTCTGATAGAGACGGGAGGGTCGTATCGAGGATATGGCAATCCTTCCAGGAAGCTCTTGGCTCAAAGCTGAATATGAGCACAGCTTTTCACCCGCAGACCGACGGTCAAAGTGAGCGGACGATTCAGACGTTGGAGGACATGCTGAGAGCATGTGTGATGGATTTAGGCGGTAGCTGGGATAAGCATTTACCCCTGGTTGAATTTTCATACAACAACAGCTACCACACCAGTATTGGTGCCGCGCCATTCGAAGCGTTATATGGGCGCAAGTGCAGGTCGCCGCTCTGTTGGTCTGACGCGGGTGATAGACAATTGGTAGGTCCCGATGTAGTTCAGGAAACTACAGATAAGATTGCGCAGATTCGAGATCGCATTAGCGCGGCTCGTGACCGTCAGAAGACCTACGCAGATCTGAAAAGGAAACCTCAGGAGTTTGAGGTTGGGGATATGGTTTTGTTGAAGGTATCACCCTGGAAGGGTGTGGCACGATTTGGGAAACGTGGGAAGTTGAATCCGCGCTACATTGGTCCTTTCAAGGTTTTGGAAAGAATTGGGACCGTAGCATACAAGTTGGATCTACCTGCCGAACTGAATAATGTTCACGATACATTTCATGTATCTAATCTGAAGAGAAGTCCAACTCAAGTTAACGTTGCCATTCCTACCGACGAAATTCATATTGATGACACGCTCCATTTCGTTGAAGAACCTGTCGAGGTCACGGATTGGAAAGTGAACAAGACCCGCCGGAGCAGTGTCAAGCTCGTCAAAGTTCGTTGGAATGCTAGACATGGTCCTGAGTTCACCTGGGAGCGTGAAGACCGAATGAAGGAGAAATACCCCCACTTATTTCCTGAGAACCCTGCTTCTACAAGCAGAATTTAAAATTTCGGGACGAAATTTATTTAACGGGGGGAGAATGTGACAACCCTCACAAAACCAGGTATCCGTACGACTTAATTAACTATTAATTGTTTCCTAATTACTGTGCTTAACTGAGATTTCTGATAAACTGCTAATTGATTGTTGATACTTGTACATATCTGCATCATACTTTGATTTCCTGTCACTACATTATTTACTTACTGAACTCTAGTGACAAACATGATGCACAAAAGCACAGTAGCATTTGAACGGATAACCTATTGAACATGCTGATATAGCCAGCATCAGGCAAACACTGCCTCTAAAGGCCTGAATGAGCCAGAAATATTCTACTACACCCATAGTGTGTGTAGGGATACAAGGGTTGTATGATTGCGTCTCTAGGAATAAGATACAGAGATTGGATGTGCCTAAAACGTACTCTAAGCACAAAACACAGCACTTTTATCAACATACTAGCTTCTAGCTAATTAATAAAGTGCCAAAACATGGGGAAATATTCCTGACACTTTGCAGAATAAATTGTGTCGCTAAAAATATTATTTACGACGCTTAAAGGATTACTTAAGCACTTTAACGGATTACTATCCAACCGAACAACCGGACTATACCCGGAACATAAAAATATTACCAGAAATATTATTAGTCTTTTTCTGAGCCAGTTAGGGTCCCTGATTACCCTAACACCCGCACTATAACGCATCAAACAACTAACGGGGTTAATCTCTAAAAGTAACCTATTTAACTTAACTGAACACTAACTGAACAATCAAGATCCAACCGGGTACCCCCCCCCCCTTTAGGCCGGTTCCATTCTAATGGAACAAGGGTACAACCTTTTGATTATTATATTAGATTTCGTGGATATCTAGAGACATAAGAATCCGATGGACGATAGCACTTGATTTTCTCTATATAAACCCACACTTAACACACAAGATTACACACACATTTCACCAACACTCCTCTCTCTTGCCCCCTCTCCCTCTCGGCCGTGACTACCCCCACCCACACATCCATTTTCGAGTTCTTGTCTTGCCATTCCAAGCTCACACAAGTGTCGGGGATCACGTATTAGGAGCTTTGAAGCAAGCGGAAGTTGAAGGACCTCGTTCATTTGCTTTTATCCACGCCATTTCCGACTAGATTCTTCCCTAGCCCCGAGCTAGAGGTATAACATTTAAAACTCGCTCTTGATCGTATCTAAAGTGGTTAAAAGGATTTTTAACGGTTAAAAGTCGGAAACCCATCTTTTGAATCTAAAAGTCTACTAAAACTCGAATATTGTTGGTTAAAAGCATATAACGCGTGTAAAAGTCGTAGTATTGGAATATGTTGGTTGTAGAGACCCGATCTACGATGTGGTGGCTCTTATCATCGTTTAACCCGACTTTGTTAAGATCACGAATCTTGACATAAGCTTGTTTCTAGCGGTACGAGGGTTAAAAGGTGAAACTCCACCACACGGGAAACATGAACTTGTGTAAAAGTGTTTTGACATGTAAAATAGTATTTAAAACGAGCCGATCTACGTATGTACAAGTGGTATATTCGTAGAACCGGGTGTCGAGAAAATCATGTTTTATATAAGTTGGATAACATGTTAACAAAGGTGATTTTTAAACTACAAGTGTATAGAAACTTGTGAAACGAAAGATCCGACAAAATAACAATTTTTTTTATAAAAGTTGTCGGGAAGTTGTAAAGGAAGATTTGTTCTAAAAACGGGGTTTTTACAAGACTAAACTATTATATACATAGATCCACTAAATATAACGAGATCTACACAATAGTTTTTAGAAAAATTTCAAGTTCATGTAATAATGCGATCTTACATACAAGTTGGCAAGTATGATTTGTTGAAACTTGTTTAATGTGTTGGAAATTGATTGGTTGATTTAAAAGAAGTGTTGAAATGATTTGCAAAAGAAAATGATACGCTTGATAGCGTGGCCACCTCCAGTTACAGGGGAAACTCTGGCGAAATTTTTCTAAAATCTAACACTTAGAATTATTTACAAGTGTTAGAGTTATTTTTGAAATGTTTACAAAATATATTTCGCCATGACTTTATCACAAATATTCGGAGGTGGGATTTTCACAAAAACTAAACGTGATAAATATATATTCGGTAAATATATTTTTCACAACACTGTTTATGATTATTTTGTGAAAATATATAAATATTATTTTTAGAGTAAAAATAATATTTACAAACTTTGTCGAACCCAAAATAATACCGACGCCTACACGAAAAACATATAAGTTACAACGGTAATTACTATTACCACTTAATCGCCAAAACGTAACTTACGCCTTATCCGGAAATATCCATAAATGCGGATATTGTCAACGTATTATTTTGGAAAGTATTATGTAAAAAGAAAATATATTATTTTTGAGAAAAATAATTATATTTTGGGATGAGAAGTAAAATATATTAAGTGAGACTTAATATTATAAACGCACATGTATTAATTCCCCCATCCTTGGGAAGGAAATTAACTACCAAATATATACAAGGAACGGTTGTCTAACTGTTTCCCGAAAATTAAACTATAAAGCTAAAGCACGGCCATCCGTCTAATAGAATTAGCACATGTAGGTCGTTGCACAGCTTTCGGACATTTGGAGTGCTTGATTTAGCTACGCACTGACTGTGAGTTCATGTCCCCCTTTTCTCTTAACTGTTTTCAGTTTTCTAAACTGCGGGGGTGAAATACATGTTACAATGATTATGAATATGTTTATACATGGTATGATTAGCGTAAGGAGGTTTGTTACTTAGATCATGTGAGTGGGTAGGCAGAAACTTGAGGCCATTAATCCTCATAGTAGGACCGAGGGACAGGAGCGGTAGATCTATCTGGGTGTAGCGAGCCCAGCCCCAGGTCCAGCTGAACGGACCTCGGGGTGACTTAGTGCCCGACGCATAAATCCGCTAGGTTTGAGTCATCCCTACTTGCACTTCACACATATCAATGGCCTTGCAAACCATTGGTGATCTCTTTTTCCTTATTTGCTACATACCAGGTTTTTGATAAAGATAAAGGTTTATTTACTCACTATCGCATGAACTCGCTCAACATTATTGTTGATTTTTCAACTTACATGTATTTCAGGAAACTAACGATCTGGCGCGGTATGGCTTGTTTTCCCGCTGCATTAGGCCCGAGGTCATCCAGGGTTCGAGGCTTGTGACTCTTTCCTGGACAAGTCACAGTCCTTGAATCATGTTTATGTTAAGTTTGCATTTGTAATGTTTAGACAAGTTATGGTTGTTGGGTGTTAACCCGTTAAGACAATGTTTAATATTTTTTATCAATGGATGATCTTGCATATTTTTTTTAATTCATATAGCTTTGTTATGATTAAGCTATGGTATTAAGAAGTCACACCAAATTAACCACGCTTCCGCAAAGCCAGGGTGTGACAGCTTGGTATCAGAGCTCTGATCATAGCGAACTAGGATTCTTTCTTGAGTCTAGACTATGATCACTAGGGCTCTCACGAAAACATTTTTACTGCATACCACTTAAGTCCAGATCCAAAACGTTTTTATAAACAAATGTTGAGCATATTTTATTTATTATTTTTAGGCTCAGTCTGGGAGGCTGAGGCTCGGTCTGGGAGACTGAGGCTCGGTCTGGGAGGCCGAGGCTCGATCTAATGGATCGAGGTAGTTGTCTAGTGGGACTAGGAAGTCAGTCTGGGAGGCTGGGAGAATTTGCTAGTGGGACTAGGGAGTCAGTCTGGGAGGCTGGGAGAATTTGCTAGTGGGACTAGGGAGTCAGTCTGGGAGGCTGGGAAAAGTTGGCTAGTGGGACTAGGAAGGACAGTCTGGGAGGCTGGGAGGCTAGTGGGACTAGGAGGATTATGTGATTATTACTTGGTAACTTGTGTGATTACCTGATTTACTGATTTTTGTGTATGCTTGTGTTTATGTTACAGACCCATGGACTCACCAGCCACGGGTGATTCAGATACCACCGGACCCTTACCCATAGTGTCGGACGACATTGTGTCTTCAGAGCACGAGGTGCATACCTCCGACTTCACCAGCACCGATGATGATGACTCCTTGCCCTTCGCTCTACCCGAGGGTGCTTATGAGCCTATTGATGGCGATCCTGCTGAGTATCTTCCCCTGGTTGTGATTCCAGCTCCCATACCCCTTGCTTCTTATCCAGCATACGACTTGCTACCCGACGCCGAGGCTGACGGCGACATTGATCTCTTTGAGGACGAGCCTTACGAGGATGAGATTCCTGATGCAGCCCCTCTTCCCGCTGGCGATCTTTTGATGATTGCTGGTGCTCCAGTTGAGGACTCGCCCGCCCATTCGCCAGTCCCAGACTCCTTTGAGTCTGTGGCATCTGTACCGTCTCACGAGGTGAGTACGCAGCATTTTGTACATGACTCGGACCCCGATCAGGCATCTTCTGCCGCACCCATCCCGAGCTTTGTGTTCGAGCACGACGACATTGAGGATTCTGATCCCGTTTTTCCTCCAGGATTTGATCCTGATCGCGATATTGAGTATATTCCTATGGACCAGCATATGGAGGACCCTGTTGATCCCGTCGATCCTATCGATCCCTTTGATCCGGAGTTTGATTTTGACATGGCTTTTGATGACCCAGAGCCTGCCGTGGCCCCAAAGCAGGCAGCTGCTTTCGATCCTGTGCATGAGCATGACTTGGTACATGCCGACGTACCTGTTGAGCCCGTTTTGGCTGACCCGCCAGTTGGCGATCTTCCTATTGATGATGTCCCTTTGTTAGTTGCTGATCATGCTGTTGATCCTTTTGTTGACCCACCTTTGATTGCTGACGTCCCTGTTGACCATCATATTGATCATGTTGATCCTGTCATTGCTCCTTTTGATCCTGTACCCATTGAGCCTGAGCACGCTCCATTTGCAGAGCATATGGATCCACCCGATGAGGAGGCTCAGCACGGTTGGATACCGGCTGACGAGGATGTTCCACCGCTTCCACCACATCACACTGATGCACATCATACTGATTTTTCATTTCAGATCCCACCGTTTGTACCTCCAGCGGGGCCTGGAGAGGGCTCTTCAGCCCACCCCTTTGGGCACATACCGATGCCTATGCCTTTCGTACCTCAGATGATACCTGTTCCATCTTCTGTTTCACCTGTTCATGTAGCACCATTCGATCCCACCAGCACGCCACTGCTTTGGTCATCTTCCTCTCCGATGCCACCCACTGATCCATATCATCCATTCCATATGGGACATACCATAGAGGACGTCTTGATGTCCTTTGTCCATCAGCATGAGTCCCATACACAGCGACTCCAGGAGCTCGAGAGAGCTCAACTATCACTAGGTCCATACCATGGTCAGACATCCTCATCTTTTCAGCCTTTTCGATCATTACCCCCGGACTTTGCTGCCCGACTTTCGACTATGGAGCAGCAGAGCGCTTCTGTTATTCGCACTCAGCAGGCGATGGAGGAGGATTGGCTTCATTTACGCCGCTTACTCTACGCTCACTTTCCCCCTCCTCCACCCCCATCCGCATAGAGCTCATCGGTGCCATAGTGGTAGACGTGGGTGAGACGACCGCGATTGTGACTGCACAGCCTTTTGGAGACCATCTGACGATACTGATTTTTGTTGATATTTGTTGATGTACTGGATGTATGTGACACTGATGTGATATTGTTTTTGACAGGGGTGATGTAGCCCCTATTTGATTTGTGATTGTATGATACAGTGACGTACTGATACCCTTACCACATCATGGTCTCGATATATATAACAATCGCCGTATTCTCACCATATCTGATTCACTTGATTGCTTATTTATGTTTGGTGACATGGGATGTTGTATGTATGATATTTGTGACATGGGATGTCGGGACATGGGATGTTGTGTGTGATATATTGATAACATGAGATGTTATATGCTATTACTATTACTATATACGTATGTTTATTATGGCCTAATCGACGTACGCATCTTTAGAAGATGGCACCAAGACGTCAACCGCAGCCGATGCCCACTACTCATGAAGAACTACAGCAAGTTATCGCTAACGCCATTGCTCAATATGCTGCCTCGCAAGGAGGACCAAGCGGAACTAGCTCGAACATTAACGGCAACCAAAATCCTCCTCATGGTAACCCTAAGTCATTAAGACATACCATGGCCTAAATGGATTCCTTTAGCAGATGCTAATGCCGTTCCTATGATGTAATGTATGTGCAGGGTGCACCTACAAACAATTCTTGGACTGTAACCCATAAACTTCGACGGCACAGGTGGTGCTGTTGCTTTCGTCCGCTGGGCAGAGAAGACCGAGTCCGTACTTCGCATGAGCAAGTGCGCATTGGATCAGCAAGTCACCTACATCTCAGGGCTATTTGTGGATGGAGCCCTATCCTGGTGGAATCTACAGGTCCAGACCCTTGGCGAAGCCGCAGCTTACGCACTGACCTGGACAGAGTTGAAAGAGCTTATGCGCAAGAAGTACTGTTCTCGCGCGGAAATTCAGAGGTTAGAGACCGAATTCTGGCACCTAAAGATGGAAGGTTCGAAGATAGCTGAATATGTTCAGAGGTTCCACGATTTGTCGCATGTGGTACCCTACATGGTTACACCGGAATTCAAGAGAATTGAACGCTTCATTTGGGGATTGGCTCCTCAAATAATCAGCATGGTGACCTCTTCCAAACCAGCGACAATCACTGAAGCCATTGATCTGAGTGTGGCTCTCACCGAAGAGGCGATCCGGTTGAACAAGTTTGATGAGGTTGAGCCCAAGAAGAAGGAGACTCATGTGGAGTCATCTGGTGGTAATAAGCGAAAGTTTTCGAGTTTCAAGCAGGGCACCGGGATGGTGGTTAAGAAAGGAGAGCAGAATGCGCCGGCTCAAGATACAGCTGGTAGTAAAAAGAAAGGGAAGGGATACATGGGTGCACAACCCAAGTGCAACTCATGCCAACGACATCACTCTGGTCGTTGCAGCCTAAGAGTTTGTGAATCATGTGGGAAGACTGGTCACATGAAGGATTTTTGTTGGGCTAGTGCTGGCCGGGGAGGCCAGGGAGGATCTGGGAATAGGAATAACCGTGGTGGTAATGGGAACCGCCCACAAGGAAACCAGGGAGGTGATGGGAACCGTGCCAATAATACTAACCAAGCGGGCGCCATGAATCGCAACCAGGGAAACCATCAAGCTGGAAACAATGGTGGAAACGGGCAGAGGCCCGGATGTTTCAATTGTGGAGATCAAGGGCATTTCAAGAGGAATTGCCCAGAATTAAACCAGGCACGCGGAAGAGTGTTTAACATGGAAGCCAGGGAAGCGCGCCAGGATCCCAATGTTGTCACTGGTACGTTCCCTGTAAACCAACGCTATGCATCCGTTTTGTTTGATACTGGTGCCGATTATAGCTTCGTATCGTTAGAATTTAGAGACATGCTTGGTCTAGCCGCTAGTAAGTTAGATATTCCATACTCGATCGAATTAGCGAATGGGAAGTTAGTAGAAGCTAACGAGGTGATTCGAGGTTGCGTAATCGAACTGGGAGAGCGTGAGTTTGCTCTCGATCTACTACCAGTCCAGTTGGGAAGCTTCGACGTGGTAGTAGGGATGGATTGGTTATCGAGTAACAAAGCAGAGATAGTTTGTCACGAGAAGATTATTCGTATCCCGACCGATGATGGTGAGACCATTGTTGTTCATGGGGAGAAGCGTGAGACGCCGTTAAGGATGATTAGCTGCCTGAAAGCAAGGAAGTGTTTGAAGAAAGGATGTGTTGCTTTTCTAGCACACATTGTGGATAAGAAGGCTGCTGAGCCAAAGATCAAAGACATCCCTGTCGTGAGGGAATACCCAGAAGTCTTTCCAGAAGACTTGCCTGGCTTGCCACCTCAAAGGCAAGTGGAGTTTCGCATCGACTTAGTTCCGGGCGCTGCGCCTGTGGCTAAGGCACCTTACAGACTTGCTCCGTCTGAGATGCAAGAACTGTCGACACAACTTCAAGAGTTGTTAGACAGGGGTTTTATCCGACCAAGCTTCTCGCCTTGGGGAGCTCCGGTCTTGTTTGTCAAGAAGAAGGACGGTAGTTTCCGTATGTGCATTGACTACAGAGAGTTGAACAAGCTGACGATCAAGAATAGGTATCCCCTGCCAAGAATCGACGATCTATTCGACCAACTTCAAGGTTCAAGTTTCTATTCAAAGATCGATCTTCGATCTGGATACCATCAGCTACGGATACAGGAGGAGAGTATTCCGAAGACAGCTTTCAGAACTCGATATGGACACTACGAGTTTCTCGTTATGCCGTTTGGGTTGACAAACGCACCTGCAGTGTTCATGGATTTGATGAACCGAGTTTATAAGCCATACCTGGATAAGTTCGTGATTGTATTCATCGACGACATCTTGATTTATTCGAAGACAAAGGTTGAGCACGAGCAACATCTTAGAGCCATTCTGGAGCTGCTAAAGAAGGAACAATTGTACGCCAAGTTCTCTAAGTGTGAGTTTTGGCTACGTGAGGTGAAATTCCTTGGGCACGTGGTGAATGGAGATGGAATCCACGTGGATCCCACCAAGATCGAGGCGATCAAAGACTGGGAAACGCCAAAAACGCCAACCGAGATTCGGCAATTCTTAAGTTTGGCTGGCTATTATCGAAGGTTCATCGAGAACTTTTCTAAGATCGCTCAACCGTTAACGCTCCTCACGCAGAAGGATAAGAAGTTTGATTGGGGAATCAAACAGGATGAAGCGTTTCAGATATTGAAGGATAAGCTTTGCAACGCGCCAATATTAGCTCTACCAGAAGGTACTGATGATTTCGTGGTATACTGCGACGCATCGCGTCAAGGATTGGGTTGTGTGTTGATGCAACGTCAAAAGGTTATAGCCTACGCATCACGCCAACTGAAAGTGCACGAAAAGAACTATACCACACATGATTTGGAGCTTGGTGCAGTGGTTTTTGCCTTGAAGATCTGGAGACACTACCTTTACGGTACAAAGTGCACAATCTTCACAGATCACAAGAGCCTCCAGCATATATTCAACCAGAAGGAGTTGAATATGAGGCAAAGGCGATGGGTCGAGTTGTTGAACGATTACGACTGCGAGATCAAGTATCATCCAAGGAAGGCGAATGTGGTCGCTGATGCCCTAAGTCGTAAAGAGAGAATCAAGCCCATAAGGGTTAGGGCTATGGAAATGATAATTCAAACCGACCTTTCCTCGCGCGTTCGTACAGCACAGAAGGAAGCTCTCAAGGAGGGAAACCTTGAGGAAGAATATCTCCGTGGGATGGAGAAGATATTGGTGCCAAACAGGGAAGGAACGTTATGTTTTGGGAAAAGGATTTGGGTTCCTCTGTTTGGTGGTTTAAGAGAAGTTATCTTTGATGAAGCTCACAAGTCGCGGTACTCTATCCACCCTGGAGCGGATAAGATGTACCAGGATCTTAAAGATTATTACTGGTGGCCTAGGATGAAAGGCGATGTTGCTATTTACGTGAGCAAATGTTTAACTTGCGCCAAAGTTAAGGCGGAATACCAGAAGCCTTCGGGACTTCTGCAGCAACCAAAAATTACCCAGTGGAAGTGGGAAGAAATCTCCATGGATTTTATTACGAAGTTGCCAAGAACGCCAAAAGCCCATGACACTATCTGGGTGATAGTGGATCGCTTAACAAAGTCAGCACACTTCTTGCCTATCCGCGAGAAGGATCATACAAGCAAATTGGCTGAAATCTACATGAGAGAGATTGTTACACGCCATGGAGTACCTCTCTCGATTATTTCTGATAGAGACGGGAGGTTCGTATCGAGGATATGGCAATCCTTCCAGGAAGCTCTTGGCTCAAAGCTGAATATGAGCACAGCTTTTCACCCGCAGACCGACGGTCAAAGTGAGCGGACGATTCAGACGTTGGAGGACATGCTGAGAGCATGTGTGATGGATTTAGGCGGTAGCTGGGATAAGCATTTACCCCTGGTTGAATTTTCATACAACAACAGCTACCACACCAGTATTGGTGCCGCGCCATTCGAAGCGTTATATGGGCGCAAGTGCAGGTCGCCGCTCTGTTGGTCTGACGCGGGTGATAGACAATTGGTAGGTCCCGATGTAGTTCAGGAAACTACAGATAAGATTGCGCAGATTCGAGATCGCATTAGCGCGGCTCGTGACCGTCAGAAGACCTACGCAGATCTGAAAAGGAAACCTCAGGAGTTTGAGGTTGGGGATATGGTTTTGTTGAAGGTATCACCCTGGAAGGGTGTGGCACGATTTGGGAAACGTGGGAAGTTGAATCCGCGCTACATTGGTCCTTTCAAGGTTTTGGAAAGAATTGGGACCGTAGCATACAAGTTGGATCTACCTGCCGAACTGAATAATGTTCACGATACATTTCATGTATCTAATCTGAAGAGAAGTCCAACTCAAGTTAACGTTGCCATTCCTACCGACGAAATTCATATTGATGACACGCTCCATTTCGTTGAAGAACCTGTCGAGGTCACGGATTGGAAAGTGAACAAGACCCGCCGGAGCAGTGTCAAGCTCGTCAAAGATCGTTGGAATGCTAGACATGGTCCTGAGTTCACCTGGGAGCGTGAAGACCGAATGAAGGAGAAATACCCCCACTTATTTCCTGAGAACCCTGCTTCTACAAGCAGAATTTAAAATTTCGGGACGAAATTTATTTAACGGGGGGAGAATGTGACAACCCTCACAAAACCAGGTATCCGTACGACTTAATTAACTATTAATTGTTGCCTAATTACTGTGCTTAACTGAGATTTCTGATAAACTGCTACTTGATTGTTGATACTTGTACATATCTGCATCATACTTTGATTTCCTGTCACTACATTATTTACTTACTGAACTCTAGTGACAAACATGATGCACAAAAGCACAGTAGCATTTGAACGGATAACCTATTGAACATGCTGATATAGCCAGCATCAGGCAAACACTGCCTCTAATGGCCTGAATGAGCCAGAAATATTCTACTACACCCATAGTGTGTGTAGGGATACAAGGGTTGTATGATTACGTCTCTAGGAATAAGATACAGAGATTGGATGTGCCTAAAACGTACTCTAAGCACAAAACACAGCACTTTTATCAACATACTAGCTTCTAGCTAATTAATAAAGTGCCAAAACATGGGGAAATATTCCTGACACTTTGCAGAATAAATTGTGTCGCTAAAAATATTATTTACGACGCTTAAAGGATTACTTAAGCACTTTAACGGATTACTATCCAACCGAACAACCGGACTATACCCGGAACATAAAAATATTACCAGAAATATTATTAGTCTTTTTCTGAGCCACTTAGGGTCCCTGATTACCCTAACACCCGCACTATAACGCATCAAACAACTAACGGGGTTAATCTCTAAAAGTAACCTATTTAACTTAACTGAACACTAACTGAACAATCAAGATCCAACCGGGTACCCTGTGACAACCCGAAACCTAGAACCTTCGTTGTGTCTTGATGCGATATACTTGTACGTTATGTGATTAGTTGAATGATTAAACTTAATGATAACGTGAACTTTTATGTGCTTTGTTTTGTGTGCATTGTATGTATATATGTATGTGTGTTATTGTGAACCGAGAACCCGACACGAAACAACAAGGACCCGACTCGAGACCATGTGGTCTCGAGTGAACCATAACCATTAGGCCGGTTTGGGCCTTTGGCCGGTTGGGCCATTGGGCCGAAAACCCTTAGCCGAAACCCATAGGGTGCACACACTTGGAACTTTGACTATAAATACACTACCTTAGTTAGTGTTACCATTTTGTTGAACATTACAACACACACTCTCCTACTTCTCTCTCTCACCTAAACTCTAGAACACAAACACACTCCATCATTCTTGGATCTTTGGACTTGGATCGGCTCACACACACACCCGGTTGGAAGCTTTTCACACACCCTCGAAACCCATAACCGGTTAGTGTTCTTAATGCTTTGTTGAATGTTAGTGTGTTCATGTTATGTTTGTAAGATGAGATTATGTGACAATATGTTAAGATGAGTTATACATAATGTTTTGAAAAGAAATCGGTTCATGAATGTTTCTTGTTATTAGTTGAACTATACATAAATATTTGATGATGAAAATGGGTTCATTGTATGTTAAAAAGGGTGAATGATGATATTGGTTGCACTTGGATTAGATCCGAAAAGTTTGGGTGTTTATACTAGGAAAATCGGCTAATGAATATGTTTGTCAAGTAGGATGCATGCTAGTAAAATTGTATCTTGATAGTTGTTCATGATTTTGGGTGAATAAGTGGTTAATATGTTATGAACTTGTTGAATATGTGTTTGAATATGTGAAGAACACTTTGAATGATAGTTAAGAATGTGAAAACCCTTGTGATTTTGATCCATCTTTGACTAGTAACCTGATTAGGAAAACTGTTAGTGGAATGCTATTGGTAGTTTCCTGATTTGGGCCTGATTATAATGTACCATTAATCTGACCATATCTGCATCAACACGTGAACTTGACAACGACAGCTTACCGACTCGCAATCACCCGTTGCGACTCGCAACCACAGCGTTACAACTCGAGACTACGCGGTTGCGACTCGCAACCATAACAGGACAAGCCGAAACCACAGGTTACGAGTCCCGTTGCGACTCGAGACCTTAGCATGATGAACCGAGACTACGGTTGCGACACCGGTTGCGACTCGCAACCATCCATGATCAACACACAGCATGACTCGAGACCATGCTTGCGAGTCCGGTTGCGACTCACTTTTGGGCCTAAGTTAGTGGGCCGAATTTATGTGCTACTGTTGATGTGTTACTTGGGCCTGTTATCACAAGCCCAACTGTTTGGGCCTTACACTTAGACTGTGGATTGTGTTTGAATGTTAACTGTGAACTGTTACTGATTATACGTGATTGCCAAACGTACTGAACATTTGTGCACTACTTGGTTCGACTCTGATTATACGTGATAACCGTGATAGGACGTTATTGAATACTTGCGACTTGATTGACTTTCTGTGATTAACTGCCGAGCAAACCGAGGTGAGTTCACACCCTTTACAAAGCATGGGATTCCCTGGGTTGGGAACGGGGTTAAGGAACGTGGGTTCCTCGTCTACCTCGGGTAGGACGTCAGTGGTTCAGGAATGTGATTCCTCGTCCGGATGGACGGATAAACGTACTAGACTAAAACTCTATCACGAAGTCCCTCCTTTTTTGTATCGACTAATCGCCGGGCCAATGGCGAGCGGGTCATTAGTTAGATAGCGCTATTTAGGTCTGACAAGCCTCACACCGTGCCGCAGAGGACGGGCGTGAACTAATGGATCTGGGGCACGTCAATGATGATAGACATTGATGTTTTCAGGGCACATAAACATGACTACAGTCAGCAATCGATACGGTAACGAGTCTAGTATACACATGGGGTAGCCCCCACGGCTGGAGAGCCAGATGATACACATGGGGTAGCCCCCACGGCCGAAATGCCTGATAACTACATGGGGTAGCCCCCACGGCCGGAGTGCCGGAGTAACTGGGAATGAACTGGTCACGTTTTTAAAACTATGGGGTAACCCCCACGGCAGGATGCCAGATAAAGTAAACTGTTTTCGAAAACAACTAAAACGAACGCCCACCCGTGAACTCACTCAACTAGTTGTTGACTCGTTACTACATGCTTTGCAGGACCATAGGTACTGAGCTGGAGCTTGCATGGAGGAGGATCGTTGTGGGACAGGGTTTGCTACATGTTATGTTAAAACTTGAAAACTTTTGGAACTTATGTTATAACTTTGAACTTATGCTTCCGCTTGCAACTTAACTTGTTTGTTTTGAAACACCAATTGTGATGGTTAAACTTTTATAACTACTTATATGCTTGTTCAGTATGATTGGTGGCTGGATCCTGGTCAGTCACGCCCTCGGAGCGGGCGTTATCCGCAGGTGGATTTTGGGGGTGTGACAGATTGGTATCAGAGCCATTGGTTATAGTGAACTTGGTTTTAATAAAGGAGAAACGTTTTTGTTAAAACCAGACTATAACCGGTATAGCGCTCGACGGTCCACAACGACACTTCGCTCCTCATGCAAGGCTCGACGTTCTAGGTAATATGATGTATGTATATTGCCTACTTGTTAGTTGCGTAGTACACTGCTCATGGTATGCTTGATTAGTATAGCTACTGTTGTTTGAACACGTGCGTGCTTACTCTGTCCTACTATCGTGCTTTCGCGAACCTCTCTCACACGTGTTACTCTTGTTATGAAGAACCATGTCTGGACGCGTTAACATGACACAAGCCCAGTTGACGGCTTTGATCAACGAACGAGTTGCCGCAGCGCTCGCAGCTGCACACGCAGGAGGTATATCCTGCAGTCCGAAATTGTTCTAGGATCATTTGGATCCTACTCTCGTGAACCAACCTTTGTGTTAATCTCTGTCTTTTCTTTCACCTACCTTAGGTCAGTATGCTCAGGCACCGGTGTGCACTTTTAAGACCTTTATGGACTGTCGACCCACGACTTTTAGCGGCACTGAAGGAGCAGTAGGTCTCCTACACTGGTTTGAGAAACTGGAGTCTGTGTTCGAAATGTGCGAATGCCCTGAAGCGCGCAGGGTGAAGTATGCTACTGGTACTCTCGAGGGTTTGGCCCTCACGTGGTGGAATGCTCAGGTGCAGATGTTAGGGTTGGTTGCTGCCAACGCCACCCCATGGGAAACTTTCAAGGAAATGATCAGGGAGGAATACTGCAGTCGTGACGACATTCACAAACTGGAAGATGAGTTCTACAATCTTAAGATGTCGGGGTCAGAAATTGAGGCATACACTAAGAGATCGCATGAGCTTGCTTTGTTGTGTCCTACTATGGTGGATCCTCCCTACAAGCGAATTGAACTCTATCTCAAGGGCTTGGTGCCAGAGATCCAAAGTCATGTGACTTCAGCGAGGTTGACTACTATCCAGCAGGTTGTACAGTTGGCTCACCGTCTCACTGACCAAGCGGTGGAGCAGAACAAGTTACCGAAGCGTATAGGTGCTGCAACTACTTCTGGTACTTCTAGTGGGGATAAACGGAAATGGGATGGAACTTCAAGCAGGGGTTCAACTTCAGTGCAAACTCAGTCTCAGCAGAGAAAGACGGACGATCACAAGAGCCCCAGTCAGCAGTCGTCTGGTGGTCAAAGTCATGGTGGATACAAGGGGAATCACCCCAAGTGCAATCGCTGCAGCCTACACCACAGTGGGCCATGCACCAGGGGCAACTGTCATCGATGCAACAAGCCTGGTCATGTTGCAAAGGATTGCAGAAGCGCATACCCCGTCAACCAGAATCGTCAGCAACCTCAGCAGAACCAGCGACAGCAGCAGGGTAACAACAAAGGGTGCTTTCAGTGTGGAGCTGAAGGCCACTTCAAGAAGGATTGTCCCCAACTGAACCAGAACAACAACAATCAGGGGAATGGTAACAATGGGAACAACAACAACAATGGTGCTAGGGGACGTGTGTTCGTGATTGGTCAAGGAGAAGCAAGGAATGATCCCAACGTGGTGACGAGTAAGTTCCTTCTCGACGACTTTTATGTTACAGTCTTATTTGATTCGGGTGCCGATACTAGCTATGTGTCACTAGAAGTTAGTAAGATGCTTAAGCGTATTCCTACACCCCTGAGCGACAAGCACACCGTAGAGCTAGCTAATGGTAAGAGTTTGGAAGCCTCGCACGTAGTCAAGGGTTGCCAGCTTATTCTCGCTAATCAGACCTTCGCTATCGATCTTATTCCTATTGTCTTGGGTAGTTTCGACGTCGTCATTGGGATGGATTGGTTATCCCAACACCGAGCAGAGATTCTTTGCAACGAGAAGATCGTTCGTATTCCTGGTTTAGGTAGTGAACCTCTCATGATTCGTGGCGACAAGAGAAGTGCTGTTGAGAACATCATCTCTCTTCTTAAGGCTCAGAAATGCTTACGAAAGGGCCACACTGCGATTTTGGCTTTAGTTACTGATACCACAGAAAAGGAGAAGAAGTTAGAAGATTTTCCCGTTGTACGCGACTATCCTGAGGTATTCCCTGAGGAATTACCTGGTCTTCCGCCCCATCGCCAAGTCGAGTTTCAGATTGATTTAGCTCCTGGAGCCGCGCCTGTAGCCCGTGCACCTTATCGTTTAGCGCCATCAGAGTTGGAAGAACTCTCCACGCAACTACAAGAACTCTTGGATAAGGGTTTTATTCGTCCTAGCTCATCGCCTTGGGGAGCTCCAGTACTTTTTGTGAAAAAGAAGGATGGTACCTTCAGAATGTGTATCGACTATCGCGAACTCAACAAGGTGACTGTGAAGAATCGTTATCCTCTACCGCGTATTGACGACTTGTTCGACCAGTTGCAGGGGTCGAGCTACTATTCGAAGATCGATTTGAGATCGGGATATCACCAGCTGAGAGTTCGGGAAGAGGATGTCTCTAAGACGGCTTTTAGGACTCGATATGGGCACTATGAGTTTCTGGTCATGCCGTTTGGGCTGACGAACGCACCGGCAGTTTTTATGGATTTGATGAATCGAGTGTGCAAACCGTACCTGGACAAGTTTGTTATAGTCTTCATCGACGACATCCTGATCTATTCTAAGAGTAAAGAAGAGCACGAACAGCATCTACGACTTATTTTGGAACTCCTTCGGAAGGAACAGCTTTACGCAAAATTCTCGAAATGCGACTTCTGGCTTCGTGAAGTCCATTTCCTAGGGCATGTGGTGAACAAGGATGGGATTCACGTTGATCCATCCAAAGTGGAATCTATTAAGAACTGGCCTGCGCCTCGCACACCAAAGGAAATTCGCCAATTTTTGGGATTGGCAGGATATTACAGGAGATTCATTAAGGATTTTTCTAAGATCGCGCAGCCTCTCACCTTACTAACGCAGAAAGGCGTTGTTTATCATTGGGGAAATGCACAAGAGTTAGCTTTTCAGCATCTAAAGGATAGACTTTGCAGTGCACCTATCCTTTCACTGCCAGAAGGCACAGACGATTTTGTGGTTTACTGTGATGCATCAATTCAAGGTCTTGGTTGTGTATTGATGCAACGAGATAAAGTCATAGCTTACGCCTCACGACAACTTAAAGTTCACGAGAAGAACTACACGACACATGATTTAGAGCTGGGAGCGGTTGTTTTCGCACTTAAGTTATGGCGGCATTACCTTTACGGAACCAAGTGCGCCATCTACACCGACCACAGAAGTTTAGAACACATATTCAAACAGAAGGAACTGAATATGCGGCAGCGACGATGGGTCGAGCTGCTGAATGATTACGAGTGCTCTATCAGGTATCACCCGGGCAAGGCCAATGTAGTGGCGGACGCCCTGAGTCGAAAGGACACTACGCCTAAGCGTGTAAGAGCTTTACAACTCACGATACATTCTAGTCTACCTTCGCAAATACGAGCTGCTCAGATAGAAGCACTGAAACCAGAAAACGTTAGAGCAGAAGCTCTACGCGGGTCAAGGCAACGCTTAGAACAGAAGGAAGACGGTGCTTATTATGTAACAGGACGCATTTGGGTCCCGCACTATGGCGATTTACGGGAACTTGTGATGGATGAAGCGCACAAATCTCGCTACTCGGTACACCCTGGTTCGGACAAGATGTACCACGATATTAAAACTACGTATTGGTGGCCTAGCATGAAGGCCCACATAGCAACTTACGTCAGCAAGTGTTTGACTTGTGCGCGAGTCAAGACAGAATATCAGAAACCTTCAGGCCTACTTCAGCAACCAGAGATACCACAATGGAAATGGGAGCAAATTTCCATGGATTTCGTTACTGGCCTACCTAGATCCCAGCGCGGAAACGATACTATCTGGGTGATCGTGGATCGACTCACGAAATCCGCACATTTCTTGGCAATCAAGGAGACGGATAAGTTCTCCACTCTGGCGGAAATATACCTCAAGGAAGTTGTTTCGAGGCACGGGGTGCCCACTTCTATTATCTCTGATCGAGATGCACGTTTTACTTCGGAACTGTGGCAGGCAATGCACAAGTCTTTTGGCTCACGTCTAGATATGAGCACAGCGTATCACCCACAGACGGACGGGCAGTCCGAGCGAACTATTCAGACCTTAGAAGACATGCTTCGTGCATGTGTAATCGACTTTGGCAACAGCTGGGAAAGGCATCTGCCACTCGTGGAATTCTCGTATAATAACAGCTACCACACCAGCATTAAAGCTGCTCCGTTTGAGGCATTGTACGGACGTAAATGCCGGTCACCCCTCTGTTGGGCAGAGGTGGGGGATAGTCAGATCACTGGTCCAGAACATGTGGTAGACACTACTGAGCGGATTGCTCAAATACGACAACGCATGGCGGCCGCTCGTGACCGTCAGAAGGCATACGCCGATAAGGGCAGGAAACCACTTGAGCTCCAGGTTGGGGAGCGGGTATTACTCAAAGTTTCACCCTGGAAGGGTGTGGTTCGTTTTGGTAAACGAGGGAAACTCAACCCACGATACGTTGGACCTTTTGAGATTCTTGAGAAAATAGGCAAGGTGGCCTACCGACTGAAATTACCAACAGAACTCGGTGCAGTTCACAACGTTTTCCATGTGTCGAATCTGAAGAAGTGTCTGTCAGATGAGACGCACGTAGTTCCTCTGAAGGAACTTACGATCGACGAACAGTTGAAATTCGTCGAAGAACCTGTCGAGATCACGGATCGGGATGTTAAGGTCCTCAAGAACACTAGAATACCTCTTGTTCGAGTTCGTTGGAACTCACGTCGCGGCCCAGAGTTTACCTGGGAGCGCGAAGATCGGATGAAACAAAAGTATCCCCAACTGTTTGAGAACAGTACAAACGCTACTGAGGCTGAAGCTACGGAATTTCGGGACGAAATTCCAGATCAACGGGGGGTGGATGTGACACCCCAAGATAACCGGGAAAACCTTGCAACCTAACTAGCTTCCTCAGTGAGTGCCGTCAAATTTCGGGACGAAATTTCTTTCAACTTGGGGATGATGTGACAACCCGAAACCTAGAACCTTCGTTGTGTCTTGATGCGATATACTTGTACGTTATGTGATTAGTTGAATGATTAAACTTAATGATAACGTGAACTTTTATGTGCTTTGTTTTGTGTGCATTGTATGTATATATGTATGTGTGTTATTGTGAACCGAGAACCCGACACGAAACAACAAGGACCCGACTCGAGACCATGTGGTCTCGAGTGAACCATAACCATTAGGCCGGTTTGGGCCTTTGGCCGGTTGGGCCATTGGGCCGAAAACCCTTAGCCGAAACCCATAGGGTGCACACACTTGGAACTTTGACTATAAATACACTACCTTAGTTAGTGTTACCATTTTGTTGAACATTACAACACACACTCTCCTACTTCTCTCTCTCACCTAAACTCTAGAACACAAACACACTCCATCATTCTTGGATCTTTGGACTTGGATCGGCTCACACACACACCCGGTTGGAAGCTTTTCACACACCCTCGAAACCCATAACCGGTTAGTGTTCTTAATGCTTTGTTGAATGTTAGTGTGTTCATGTTATGTTTGTAAGATGAGATTATGTGACAATATGTTAAGATGAGTTATACATAATGTTTTGAAAAGAAATCGGTTCATGAATGTTTCTTGTTATTAGTTGAACTATACATAAATATTTGATGATGAAAATGGGTTCATTGTATGTTAAAAAGGGTGAATGATGATATTGGTTGCACTTGGATTAGATCCGAAAAGTTTGGGTGTTTATACTAGGAAAATCGGCTAATGAATATGTTTGTCAAGTAGGATGCATGCTAGTAAAATTGTATCTTGATAGTTGTTCATGATTTTGGGTGAATAAGTGGTTAATATGTTATGAACTTGTTGAATATGTGTTTGAATATGTGAAGAACACTTTGAATGATAGTTAAGAATGTGAAAACCCTTGTGATTTTGATCCATCTTTGACTAGTAACCTGATTAGGAAAACTGTTAGTGGAATGCTATTGGTAGTTTCCTGATTTGGGCCTGATTATAATGTACCATTAATCTGACCATATCTGCATCAACACGTGAACTTGACAACGACAGCTTACCGACTCGCAATCACCCGTTGCGACTCGCAACCACAGCGTTACAACTCGAGACTACGCGGTTGCGACTCGCAACCATAACAGGACAAGCCGAAACCACAGGTTACGAGTCCCGTTGCGACTCGAGACCTTAGCATGATGAACCGAGACTACGGTTGCGACACCGGTTGCGACTCGCAACCATCCATGATCAACACACAGCATGACTCGAGACCATGCTTGCGAGTCCGGTTGCGACTCACTTTTGGGCCTAAGTTAGTGGGCCGAATTTATGTGCTACTGTTGATGTGTTACTTGGGCCTGTTATCACAAGCCCAACTGTTTGGGCCTTACACTTAGACTGTGGATTGTGTTTGAATGTTAACTGTGAACTGTTACTGATTATACGTGATTGCCAAACGTACTGAACATTTGTGCACTACTTGGTTCGACTCTGATTATACGTGATAACCGTGATAGGACGTTATTGAATACTTGCGACTTGATTGACTTTCTGTGATTAACTGCCGAGCAAACCGAGGTGAGTTCACACCCTTTACAAAGCATGGGATTCCCTGGGTTGGGAACGGGGTTAAGGAACGTGGGTTCCTCGTCTACCTCGGGTAGGACGTCAGTGGTTCAGGAATGTGATTCCTCGTCCGGATGGACGGATAAACGTACTAGACTAAAACTCTATCACGAAGTCCCTCCTTTTTTGTATCGACTAATCGCCGGGCCAATGGCGAGCGGGTCATTAGTTAGATAGCGCTATTTAGGTCTGACAAGCCTCACACCGTGCCGCAGAGGACGGGCGTGAACTAATGGATCTGGGGCACGTCAATGATGATAGACATTGATGTTTTCAGGGCACATAAACATGACTACAGTCAGCAATCGATACGGTAACGAGTCTAGTATACACATGGGGTAGCCCCCACGGCTGGAGAGCCAGATGATACACATGGGGTAGCCCCCACGGCCGAAATGCCTGATAACTACATGGGGTAGCCCCCACGGCCGGAGTGCCGGAGTAACTGGGAATGAACTGGTCACGTTTTTAAAACTATGGGGTAACCCCCACGGCAGGATGCCAGATAAAGTAAACTGTTTTCGAAAACAACTAAAACGAACGCCCACCCGTGAACTCACTCAACTAGTTGTTGACTCGTTACTACATGCTTTGCAGGACCATAGGTACTGAGCTGGAGCTTGCATGGAGGAGGATCGTTGTGGGACAGGGTTTGCTACATGTTATGTTAAAACTTGAAAACTTTTGGAACTTATGTTATAACTTTGAACTTATGCTTCCGCTTGCAACTTAACTTGTTTGTTTTGAAACACCAATTGTGATGGTTAAACTTTTATAACTACTTATATGCTTGTTCAGTATGATTGGTGGCTGGATCCTGGTCAGTCACGCCCTCGGAGCGGGCGTTATCCGCAGGTGGATTTTGGGGGTGTGACATACCCCCCCCCCCTTTAGGCCGGTTCCATTCTAATGGAACAAGGGTACAACCTTTTGATTATTATATTAGATTTCGTGGATATCTAGAGACATAAGAATCCGATGGACGATAGCACTTGATTTTCTCTATATAAACCCACACTTAACACACAAGATTACACACACATTTCACCAACACTCCTCTCTCTTGCCCCCTCTCCCTCTCGGCCGTGACTACCCCCACCCACACATCCATTTTCGAGTTCTTGTCTTGCCATTCCAAGCTCACACAAGTGTCGGGGATCACGTATTAGGAGCTTTGAAGCAAGCGGAAGTTGAAGGACCTCGTTCATTTGCTTTTATCCACGCCATTTCCGACTAGATTCTTCCCTAGCCCCGAGCTAGAGGTATAACATTTAAAACTCGCTCTTGATCGTATCTAAAGTGGTTAAAAGGATTTTTAACGGTTAAAAGTCGGAAACCCATCTTTTGAATCTAAAAGTCTACTAAAACTCGAATATTGTTGGTTAAAAGCATATAACGCGTGTAAAAGTCGTAGTATTGGAATATGTTGGTTGTAGAGACCCGATCTACGATGTGGTGGCTCTTATCATCGTTTAACCCGACTTTGTTAAGATCACGAATCTTGACATAAGCTTGTTTCTAGCGGTACGAGGGTTAAAAGGTGAAACTCCACCACACGGGAAACATGAACTTGTGTAAAAGTGTTTTGACATGTAAAATAGTATTTAAAACGAGCCGATCTACGTATGTACAAGTGGTATATTCGTAGAACCGGGTGTCGAGAAAATCATGTTTTATATAAGTTGGATAACATGTTAACAAAGGTGATTTTTAAACTACAAGTGTATAGAAACTTGTGAAACGAAAGATCCGACAAAATAACAATTTTTTTTATAAAAGTTGTCGGGAAGTTGTAAAGGAAGATTTGTTCTAAAAACGGGGTTTTTACAAGACTAAACTATTATATACATAGATCCACTAAATATAACGAGATCTACACAATAGTTTTTAGAAAAATTTCAAGTTCATGTAATAATGCGATCTTACATACAAGTTGGCAAGTATGATTTGTTGAAACTTGTTTAATGTGTTGGAAATTGATTGGTTGATTTAAAAGAAGTGTTGAAATGATTTGCAAAAGAAAATGATACGCTTGATAGCGTGGCCACCTCCAGTTACAGGGGAAACTCTGGCGAAATTTTTCTAAAATCTAACACTTAGAATTATTTACAAGTGTTAGAGTTATTTTTGAAATGTTTACAAAATATATTTCGCCATGACTTTATCACAAATATTCGGAGGTGGGATTTTCACAAAAACTAAACGTGATAAATATATATTCGGTAAATATATTTTTCACAACACTGTTTATGATTATTTTGTGAAAATATATAAATATTATTTTTAGAGTAAAAATAATATTTACAAACTTTGTCGAACCCAAAATAATACCGACGCCTACACGAAAAACATATAAGTTACAACGGTAATTACTATTACCACTTAATCGCCAAAACGTAACTTACGCCTTATCCGGAAATATCCATAAATGCGGATATTGTCAACGTATTATTTTGGAAAGTATTATGTAAAAAGAAAATATATTATTTTTGAGAAAAATAATTATATTTTGGGATGAGAAGTAAAATATATTAAGTGAGACTTAATATTATAAACGCACATGTATTAATTCCCCCATCCTTGGGAAGGAAATTAACTACCAAATATATACAAGGAACGGTTGTCTAACTGTTTCCCGAAAATTAAACTATAAAGCTAAAGCACGGCCATCCGTCTAATAGAATTAGCACATGTAGGTCGTTGCACAGCTTTCGGACATTTGGAGTGCTTGATTTAGCTACGCACTGACTGTGAGTTCATGTCCCCCTTTTCTCTTAACTGTTTTCAGTTTTCTAAACTGCGGGGGTGAAATACATGTTACAATGATTATGAATATGTTTATACATGGTATGATTAGCGTAAGGAGGTTTGTTACTTAGATCATGTGAGTGGGTAGGCAGAAACTTGAGGCCATTAATCCTCATAGTAGGACCGAGGGACAGGAGCGGTAGATATATCTGGGTGTAGCGAGCCCAGCCCCAGGTCCAGCTGAACGGACCTCGGGGTGACTTAGTGCCCGACGCATAAATCCGCTAGGTTTGAGTCATCCCTACTTGCACTTCACACATATCAATGGCCTTGCAAACCATTGGTGATCTCTTTTTCCTTATTTGCTACATACCAGGTTTTTGATAAAGATAAAGGTTTATTTACTCACTATCGCATGAACTCGCTCAACATTATTGTTGATTTTTCAACTTACATGTATTTCAGGAAACTAACGATCTGGCGCGGTATGGCTTGTTTTCCCGCTGCATTAGGCCCGAGGTCATCCAGGGTTCGAGGCTTGTGACTCTTTCCTGGACAAGTCACAGTCCTTGAATCATGTTTATGTTAAGTTTGCATTTGTAATGTTTAGACAAGTTATGGTTGTTGGGTGTTAACCCGTTAAGACAATGTTTAATATTTTTTATCAATGGATGATCTTGCATATTTTTTTTTAATTCATATAGCTTTGTTATGATTAAGCTATGGTATTAAGAAGTCACACCAAATTAACCACGCTTCCGCAAAGCCAGGGTGTGACATAAACGTTACTAACCTTGAAGTTCGGGTTGTCACATTATTAGATATAACTAGTATTAAGCACCTCTCGCGTTGCGGCGGGGGCGTGCACTAATGCGACACTAATGTCAGAGACCACCGACACTGAAGTTGCGGTGTTAATACGAAGAAATTAAACCGAAACGTAAAACATAGAATAAAATAACTAAGTAATCTTGGACTCGCGCGTTACGATGAACCCACGTCATTTTTTTCTCGTTTGACAGGTTCATCGTAATCTGTATATAATATATATCATTACCACTATACAAACCATAATGCATACATTACAACAACCATTGCATCAATATGTTGCAAATTATATTTATACAAGATTTTGGCTAAATTAATTAGATTATTATAAATAATAATAATTTACAAATAAAACAACACAACTTTGAATGGATCAAACCGATTGAATATGGTAAGATAATGAAACCATTATTTGATTAGGGTACAACCACTTAAGCACAATTTACAACCATACATGCATACAAAACAGATTGAATTTGGTAAGGTAACGAAACCATTATTATTTGATTAAGGTACAACCACTTAAGCACAACTTACAACCTATATTTGATTAAGGTACAACCAATAAAACACAAGTTACAACCAAATATGCACACAAATGTTTCAATTTAACAGTATACAAATAAATATCAATAATCCCCATATCACTAGAGTGGATGTTATGTTTGTGGTTGGTATCATAAAGGCATATCTATTAGAATTTTATTTTTTATAAACTTTTTTTTAATAATATAAAGGCATATCTATTAGAATTTTATTTTTACAAACTTTCTTAAATAATATTTTATCAAGTTATTTATCTTTGTACCTAATAATAAAATAAAGTAAATGTAGAGGGTGTTTGGGATTACGTTTTGAAGTGATTATTTGATTATTGCATTTGTAAAACATACATAATTTAAAAAAGTGTTTGGATGAAAACGTGATTATCTGCCTCCAAAACGCAGTTTTGGAGAAGCATGTACCTACATGCTTTTTCAAAACGCAGTTTTGAAAACACAAAATCTATTTTGAAAACGCGTAATTTATTTTGAAAACGCAACACCAAACACCCCATAGTATTACATCACACAATTTTATGACTACACATTGTTTTTTTCCGCCTTTCTTTATTAACCTACCCTGATCCCGTGACCCGCTTGTTTTGAAATTCTCCAATATTTTTTTTATTTTTCTCTGTAACAAAATCATCAAATAGTTGTTATTTATTCAACTCGTGTAATTTATAGATTTGTAACTTAATATATTATATAAGTTACTAATATATTTTAAAACAAAGAAATATAAGTTCCGTCAATGATACAATGCTTTAATTGTTGTGAAACTAACCTATTAGCAAAACAATACAAGAAAACAATAGGGAGGAAGAGATTGATATTATTGATTAAGGTATGTATTTTACAAAGGAATACAATGAACATATATAGGAGAGGAAGTCTTGGAGAAGAAGCCAATCTATTTAAGGAGTTGATAACCACATAATAAAATATATTTATAACACTCCCCCTTGGTTATCAACTTCATACGCTTTGAGATGCTGCCTAGTTAAAAACCTTGCTAGGAAAACCCAGTGGGATAAAACCTCAGCTAAGGGAAAAAGAGTGTAGCGCGTAATTTCTTCTCCCAATACTTCTGGATTATGTATGTTGCCTCATTAAAAACCTTACTAAGAAAACCCAATGGGACAAAACTTAGTCAAGGGAAAAAGAGTGCAATTTGTATGATACTCCCCCTCATTTGGATATGTAGCCTTTTAGTGACGCGACTTGATCTTCCTTGAAAGTTGCTCAAAGCTCTTGTATCAAATGAAATGTCACTTGATCCATTGAAGTACAATCCTTTATGTTGAGCAAGGTTGTATGGTTTTCATATGAGCCTTCTAGTTCATCTTCTTGTAAACAAATATCATAAGATCCGCAATTGTATTTTGTTACATTCCCTGCACTCTAAAAAAAAAAACTAACCAAACTTGTTTTGATGGGTTAGTAAAATATAAACCCATATATTTCGTACCTTAAGGGTATAGAAAATATATGTTTTACCCATTACATTGTCTCCTCACTATAGACTATAGACGAGTTATATCTTGTTAACGAATTCAATGATATATACAGTCGTGTATAACTAGCAAGATATATAATTTTGTATTTAATTATTGTATATTGAACCAATGATCTTTGCTTATTTGATATAAGAGTTATTGTCAATATCTACTAACTGGACAACATTATATGTACTTACAACATAAGCTTTACCCGTACGAAAAATGTCCAACATCTTCTAGATGTATTATGATTGATGGATAATTATACAAATGCTTGTTCTACATATCAAGCCATAAAGTTGCATTACCATCTTTAATTTGCAAATCCTTGCTTTAATAATTGAGCTCATCATTTTTTTATCTTTTCAGAAGATTTAATGATATCATCCAACATATGTTATAATACTTATAATCCTCACATTGTTCTTTTAATGAAAATAGATTGACTAATTACAACATATGTATTTCTCTCCTTTATGAGCTCATCAGTAAGTCAATTATACCACATTTGAATCGACTATTTTAGTCTATACTATATATATACATTCTTGAGGTTTTGAAATCAATGCTTGAGGCATTTACAATCATTCACATACTTCTTTCCACTTCAAAAAACAATGCATGTGCACACACTCTTTAGGAGTTCTGTTACATAAGCCTCCTCATTGATTTCTATATCATACGCAAAAATGTCATGAACACTTGCTTTTAGTTCCAAAATCCATATTGTACCATGCGTGTACACTGTTTATTGAAATATCAAAATCACAGAGTATAAGTTATCTATATGTTTATTGGTGCACAAGAATTACATCGTTAAGATGTTTTAATTAGCCGTCTAAGTAGTTAATTGCTTTAATAAACCCATCAGGAGTTCCAACTATATCCAACATATAAAATAATCACAATGTATTCAAATCTGAATATGTATACAATGATCACATTGTTCTCGAGAACTTACTTTACATGACTTACATAATTTAATCCTTTAGGAATTTCATATAAACTTTCAGTATCAAGTGATACATAACATTCATAAGACGCATATCAATTCTCTCTTTATATTACCAGACTAATAAAATATTGGAAAGTCAATGCATCCACCATTGAAGAATACTTCTCCTCGTAATCAGTCATAGGTCTTTGTGAAAATTCTTGTGCCACCAATTTTGCTTTATATCACGTAATTTGATTTTAACATGATTCACATAAAGACTCATTTGTATCCAACATATATAACAGCTTCAATTGTATGGACTGTTTGTTCATAAACTTTCCACTTCATTAGAGAATTCAACTCTGCCTTATTTGCGTCTTAAATTTTGGCCCTTTCTATGTTTACATTCACAGGCAGATGTTAAATCTTGATCCTTATCATTTAACCATTTCAAGCGCTACATTATATACAAAAGTATAACGACGTCGATTTTAATTTCGATTCCATACATATCTTAGACATGATACAACTTATCGAGATCTCTTTATTTTCAGGTACCTGAGGTTCTTCTTGAACCATCATGTCTACTATCTCTTCAGGAGATTTTATTACTATAACCTCGACTTGACCATCTTAATTACTTGCTCCAATTTTCGAGAAATTTTATTATTGGAATCAACTAGTCTACCACGCTTTAGGCGTGCAATAGACTCATTACAAAATATGTGGTTGTCATCTTAGGACACACATATAACTAGAGCATAAGCAGTTGATTATGTGACTTACTTAGTCACTCTATTTAGGTCAGTGAACTTGTCTGGTAATTTGTTCTTTAATATTGGTAAATGAATTATACTTTAAACTTCTTGTTCATAGTTTATAGTCTCAGGATCAAGATGACATGATAATTCATTTCACTTTTTACTTTCCAAATGCTTGTTATCTCCCCTTAATGTTGGGAACATTCATTCACTAAAGTGAAAGCCAATGAGCCATAAGCAAATTTCTCATTAATGGCTTTAAGTATTTAATCATAGACGATTATTTATACCCAACATATTCCCAAAAATTTTTTGAAGTCCCATATTTATGCGATGTGGTGGATGAGTTTCAATAAATGTTGCACAACCAAAATCTTTGATGAGACATCCTTGGTTCCTGGCCAAAAACCAACTGTAAGGGGGAAGAAGACCTACAACTTTGTTGGCTTAATGTTGCATGTAATATAATATGCTCATAACATATGAACTTCTACTCTCATGATCATTGGTTTTGCCACTAATCCTAGACGTTCAGCAATCTTCTTAACAAAACACTTATTCTAATGATCATCAATAACTTGGGAATCAAATTCACCGTTACAACCAAAATAAATATGTCAATTTGGGATAATATGCTTGCTATCACATTAGCTAAGTCATAATCACATAAACTTTAGGCTGTGGATTTTATAACCATTTAGACGATGAATCGATTTAGAACACTAAATGGTATCATGTTAGGATATACATATCCTTTAATCATTTCCAGATTATTAAGGGATACACACCCTCCTTTATTTGGAAAATATATAATTTTCCTTGAGAGTAAATATTACATGCTAATTATCCGCCTGAAGAATCTTCATTTTCTTCATTATGTTTCACTTCATCGTTGACTCGGTGTGGTCTAACCGGTCATGCCAACTAAATATATAATTATAATCCATAAACTTCTAGTTTATGATCGTATATGTATTACTTGCACTTATGTAATACAAAATGTTAGATACGAAAGAATGTCTTGTAACTTTAAAGTTCAACCATGATGTTATATAACTAGTCCTTCGTTTGCCACTTTTGGTGGTCCATCTCATCATTAACATGACCATCATTATAATTCTAAATGGTCGATCTCATCATACAACTTTCTCAATTATGTCTATGATGACTATCAATACGTAATCACATTCACTTTAGGGAATGAGATATAATCGAAAACTTTTATGGATTTTCGTTATTTACTCTGTCACACAGGTATGAAATCATTTTAAATTATCCATACTCTTTAAATGATATTGCTACTTCAGGATCATATCTCAAGTGTGACCAATGGGAAAAAAATGATCTAATTTTTCCTAACAAAGAATCTTCTTTTCATATCATATAATTGAGATATAGTTACATGACTAAGTCATATAAGATTTTTTCAATCTAAAATCTTATGACATATAAAATGATAATAAGATTTAGGGGAGTATGACACTTCGGGTGTCATATCTAAACATCTTTCATAATATGGTGATAAACCACAACCTTGTTTGGTTGTTATATTTAATATTATCGACATAAATAAATGATTGCATATAAAAGACATATATAAATGCAATAGTGATAATATACACAAAGTTAAATTATGCAACACCTAACGTTATAAAACAAGCTATGCTTAGTATATCTATAATAGAAGATGTTTTTTCTTTCATCATTCATACGAATATATATATATATATATATATATATATATATATATATATATATATATATATTTCTTATCACATATACATCTCCACTTGCCTATACAAATATTTAAAGCATATCATTTAAATTTCTACCATTTTACAAGTTATATTTATAACTTTAATGACCTTAGTAAATTGGCAACACTGATAATCTTACAATAAAAAGATTAGACACCATTCTCTATTTTATCAACATTAAGCATGCTGCATTAAAATTATTGTTCTATAAAAAGATAACATTGATATATGAAGAAAGACACCACAAAAATGCTATATCTTGAATCATAAATTACAGTTATATAAACATATACAAATATGCTATTTATATATTTTCGTTTGGTATCCACAAATTAATGTTTACAATGGTCAGTTTGAAAATCATAATGCTTAAAATCATTCACATATGGGCGGAAAGAATAGAAATTGACCTTTAGTTGGTTAACGTGGACTTTATAACAATTTTTTTACTTAATAACAAACATTTGCATAAGAAAAGACAATATCAAATGGCATTAGTTTTGAGTGACCTATGTAGCTCCGCATGGTAAGTTCTATGGACTTTACCCTTGTTACTATTTCTTAGTGTAATACATACAGGTAAAAGTTTACGTAAAGTAATTGTTTTTGCATGCTCTTAATGAGATAATTATCATGTATAATATTTCACCTAAATAAATGGTTTAAAGTTATGTGTTCTTATGAAATTGGATTATTTTGACTAAGAATTTATTATAACAAACAAATATTTATCTCTCAAGATGTGTTATATTATAATCCTTGGATTATTTAAATGGGTTTATTAATTTACGAACAAGTATTTTTTTATCTTTTTGTTTATCCTTATCAAGAGTTCATAAACACATTTACCAATTAAGGATAGATATCTATACTATATAATAAAAGAAACCTGTTTTGGGACACTTGTCATTCTCTTATTTAATTGATTAAAATTATTAATAATACTAATAATAATATTTAATCTAAATTAATAAAAAATTTTATTATTAATAATATTTAATCAAATCTAAAATCTAATCTAATACAAATTTTTATTATCAATAATATTTAATTCTTTTATTATATAGTATAGATTTAATAGAACATGATTAACAATCACCAAAAATAATAATAATAATAATAATAATAATAATAATAATAATAATAATAATAACATAAACAAATCAAACATGCCACGACCTCATCAGCATAAACACAACTCTCCACATGAAACATGTCACATTCTATAAACCCAAATCAAGGGTTAGAATTGTCTTGGTAAAATTTAATTATTTTAACCTTCATAGTTTATCTTAAAAGGTTAAAATGCACTCAACTTAAATCAGTATAAGTTAAGATGTATCAGGTAAGAGATAAAATTATGCTTTATGAGAAATATAGTCTTTTAGAATTCGATTAATTAATTTGTTCAACAATCACTATTATCTTTATCATTCAGTACGGTTAACCGATTTATCATCATACAACCTCCCACCTATTCAATCATATGATATTTCAATCTTATATTAACTAAATAAATAAAGATTAATATTCAATCTTATCCTACTTTAAATATAAAAGAAATCCGTTAGTTCATATTAATATTCAATCTTATCCTACTTTAAAAATAAAAAAAAATCCGTTAGTTTTTTTTAAATATATTTTTTTTTTATTATTTGGTATATAAAATAATATTTATTCAACTCATGTAATACACGGGGGCTTTTAAAAATAAAACTTTTTTTATTATTTGGTAAACAATATTACATTTATTCAACCTGTGTAATACAATGGTTTTAAAGATATAATTTTTTTTATTATTTGGTATATAATATTACATTTATTCAACCCGTACAATACATATGGTTCTTATAGATATAACTTATTTTATTATTTAATATATAAAATTACATTTATTCAACCCGTGCAATAAAGGAGGTTTTTAAAAAGATAATGTTTTATTATTTAGTATATAAAATTCATTTATTCAACCTGTGTAATACACGGGGTTATAACCTAGTTGATAATAATATAATAAAATGTAAAGGATAGATACTGATAATAATATAATAAAATATACAACACATACACTAAAACGATTAACACAAATATTTGATTTTTAAGCAAACAATTTATTCTACCAATCGATGTAGTCTGGAATTGCTCTATATACCGGTTAATGGACTAATTTATAAATTTAATATAATGTTGGATGTTAATATATTTTTTCTTTGGGCTCAATACAAAATTAACAGCCGGATCCTATGTGACAAATTAAGAAAACTTATTTTTAGAACGAACAATTAGACCTCCTTCACCATTCAGAAACCCTAGATCACAGTCTTCATATGTTTTTTTTTAAATTCACCGTTAAAACTTAGTCTCCATAATTTACATAAGTATTTCAAAGTTATACTAACACTGAAATATTAACATGTAACAACTATAAGTGACAAGAAGATTGATTCACTTACTTGTAGTAGTACGGGGTGATCCAACTCCAACAGCAACTCATGTCAACTCCAAAAGCAACTCGTGCTGATAACGTGTTGTGAAACTAACCTATTAGCAAAACAATACAAGAAAACAATAGGGAGGAAGAGATTGATATTATTGATTAAGGTGTGTATTTTACAAAGGAATACAATGAACATATATAGGAGAGTTGGAGAAGAAGCCAATCTATTTAAGGAGTTGATAACCACATAATAAAATATATTTATAACATTAATTTTATTATTCGTGGTTTCTATTATTTAAGTTTTGTGCTTCTTATAAATATAATATATGTAAATTAATTAGCTGATATCTTTTATGTAAAACAAACATTCATACCACTTTTTTATTTTTAAATTGTTAAGATTGTAAAAGAACAGTATTTTTTCCCTTTTTATAATAACTAGGTTTATCACCCTACCCGCGTGAACTTCTTTTGTTATTTAGTCTGTGTTTACATGTGTTTTGAAATCACTACGAGCGCGTTGCACGCGGAACCACTAACAAAAATAAAAAGAAAATGTAAAAAACATTAAAAAATAATCGAAAGAAAATCAACCAAAAAAGTTGTATGTTAATGATGTTGTTCGTATGAAACCCGTGGTCAGAGATGAGCAAATAATACTAGGTACCGGTACCGAATTTCCCAAACCGAAGGATCCTAAGTACTAATTCGGTACCGACTTTTGGTGTTTTCTGTATCAGGCCGGTGCCAATTTGTACATTCATGTACCGATAATGAACCGGACCATACCTGTATTTTCGATACCAGTATTGGTTGACATCAAGCTTATCCAACTGAGAAAATAAAAAAAATAATAATAATTAGTATTATTATATGAATATATTATTATTATAATTAGTATTATTATATGAATATATTATTATTATATAATCTTATCACTGTTCATTTCCTTTCTAAAATTAATATATAGTAAAGTAATATATAGTAATAATATATAGTAATTTCTAAAATTAATATATAGTAATATATAGTAATAATAATAATTTTATTCATCTCCACTATGCATGTATAATAATATTTTTTAAAAATGTATCTTAAATAACGATTTTCAAAATTTCAGTTAGCCATTTTTTTCTGAACGAGAACATTTTATTCATTACCAAACTTTCGGACAATACAATGGCTAGTAAGCTACTAAGCCAACCACTTTTACATCATTGCCTAGAACATAATAAAATTACATACAATCGAAAACAATATATTGATTAGTTATCTCTCCAATTCAAACCTCACCCATTTTTCCAATTCTATATTTATCCGTTTCGCCCGAAATTTTACCCACGTGAAGGAAATTGCTTGGATCTCCCCGAAGATTGCTTCTAAGTTTATTCGTTTCCCACCGAATATGTGCTCGTTCGTTGCTTTCCAAATCTCCCAACAGGTTACCAAAAAAATTACTTGTATAATTTTTTTCTTATGCTTATCAACCGTATCGTTCTTGTGAAAGTTCAACAGGTCTTTTGTGCTAATCGCATGAATCTGCTGTAGTCTACACCATGTGCTTATCCTTTGACATATTTGCACAGTCACATAAACATCATGTAATTATACATTCTCAAAAAAATAAAAATAAAAATAAAAATAAAACCACACAATACTAATGGGCGCGTAACACCAACGTTGTCCAATAATGCGAACAGGGGATGATTGCCTGATTGTGTAAGAGCATTCACATTCTATCCACCAAATCTTGAGAGATGGGTTTTTAAATTATAAAAAGTGGTTTAAGTGGTTGTGAGTGGAGGAGAGAGAAAATGTTACTGTTCATCTGTATATTTGGGGGGACACTGTTCACCCTGTATAATTTTTTAATATATTTTGAAAGTGGTTGTGAGTAGAGGAGAGAGAAAATGTAATATATATTGAAAAGGAGAGAGAAAAAGTATTTGTTTTTAGTGAAAATATATTGATATAGGAGTTGTTTTTTAGTAGAATGTATGTATATTTTTAGTGGATTGGATGTGAATGCTCTAACTAACTATTATTCCCGCTCATTTTACGCAACCTTTCAAACTAAATATATATTGCCCGCGTCACTTTCACGTTTAAGGGAGTGCGGGGCACCTTCGGGAAGGTTAATCGGGGACCAGTTTTGCCGAATTGGGGGGTGCCGCCAATAAGGCGGGGGGTGAAATCGGGGAAGAAGTTGGGGGTGCCGCCACCGAAGAGAGGGGAGGAGAGAGAGAGGAGAGAGGGAGACTTGGTCCAATCACAAGCTTTCCTTTTTTTTAAAAAAAAAAAAAACCAATTCACCTAAGAGGGGAGTGGCGCCATCAAATTGGGGTGTTAGGGGAGTTTAAGAGGGGACTTGACGTGGCACACGGGGATTGGTTTGGCGTAAGAGAGGGGACTCACCTATTAGGTGAGCACCCCCTTCACCCTAAGTTCTCCCCCACATGACACCTCGCCTTCTTGACTCCCCCACATCACATGACTACTATTTATATATTCGTTACTTTTGTAAATCATAAACGTTATGTTTGGGACCCTGTTATTTATGGAAATAAATATCCTTTGTCTTGTTAAATTTATATATGTACTTTTAATTTCAAAATATATGTTGTGACATATTACTGGGTAAATGTCTGGGTTAGTGTTAGTGGCTAGACTGGCAAATTGGTTTAGTGACAAATGTAAAACATTGATATGAATTTTTTTAATATTGACATTGACGATCGTTTATTAATTATGATTTTAAACCGTTATTCATGAAAGTGAAAGAGGAACTCACCGAGTTCTCACACCAAATTAGGGCCGCCTTATACGGTGTGCGACCACATAGGAACCAAAATTTTGAGACACACAAATTTTTTCTCGTTTTTCATATATAACTTTTTTAATTATTATATACATGACGTAAACACAAAATAAAAGAGCTAGTAAGATCCTATTAAACCATGCTATAGATAAGGTGACGAGTTTAAAATTTGGTAACGCAACTTGTTTTTGCTCACCTCTCCTCCAGTTTTGTAGGGACCCATTTTTTATAATCTAAATTAATTTGGGGTTTAAAATGTTAGGTACCCAGTCGGTTTGAGGTTCATCTTAGTTAGGCTTCGAGCCAAGCTGGCGCTAGTGTTTGTATATATATATAAGTTTTTATTTCTAAAAGGTCTATTTTTACTAGTTGCATAGGGATTCAAAATCTCAGAAACGTTGATTCACTAAATATAATATGAATGTAAATATATGGTAGGGATAATGTACATTAATTCAAAAGTGTGAGAAGTGTTTTAAACCATGAGATCAATAGGGACCAAATTAGAAATTGTGTTTTAATTATTTGGACTGATTTGAAAATTGTAGGAGTTATAGTGTCTTTGTATATGTTTCAAACTAGGTTATTACCCGGGATTGCTTCCCGGGCTCGAGAAACTTAGTTATATTAATTATTATTTGTTATTAATACAACATCATTATAATAAAAATGTGAGCAGTGGGTGTTTTTCATTGTAATTATAGTTTTCATTTGATAATTTAATTCTATAATTAATTAACCACATCAACAATAAAAAGGTGAGTGGTTTTTTAGGGAAACCACTGATGGTCAATATCAGTGGGTGTCAAGAATAAAAATGTGAGCAGTGGGTGTTTTTTAACAATCAGTGGATACCCAACAGTGATTGAAAAACTAATGTTTGGCCAGTCAATGGTCAACATGAAGAATGAAGAAATAGAAGTTGTCTTTCAGCAGTGGATAACATTTAACAATCAAACTTTTAATGAAAACAGTGGTTGTAACTGACTTTTAAGGATTAATGTTCCCCCTGGAATAGATGATGCCAAAACTCTTCATTATTCTGTATTTTTATTGTCTCATCAAAAGTTCCCTAACTTGCCCTTTAAATTGCAATTCAAAATCTAAGGAACTTGTATCATCCTTATCCCTGCAAAGTGTAAGCTCAAGGAGATCATGTAAATCTTCAACACCCAGGCCAAGTGCTGCTTCCCTTGATATTTGCTTCACTACACCATTAGATCTGATCAGAGTCAATACATGGGTCTTTTGATCAGACATCCACTTTAATATTTTTGAATCTAATGTGTTTCTTGGGAGAGGTTTATTTGCTGATGAGTTTGAAGATGGTGGCATGTTCAGAACTTGTTTGGCTATGTTTTGAAGCTTTGCTGAGTTGTCATCCTCTAGTGCCATTGTTTTGATAGCTTATTTGAAATATACAGCTTCTTGTTCTTTCTCTTCTTCATCAGTCAGTTTTTGCCTCTTTCTTTGATTTGCCACAATGGTAGAGGTATCCGATGATGTGAACAGTGGTTCAGAAGTGTGAGCCTGCTGCTTTGGTTTAGCAGTGGTTTTGTAATCAGACTTCTTTGGAAGTTTAGGATCTGTTTCTCTCCTTTTCCTTAGCTTTCATAAGCCTCGTCAGTGTACTGTCTTGTCTATTTTGATATGGCTTTGGCAGTTCCCACTTTTACATCAACCAATTCATGCTTCTTTCTTTTATACTCCAATGTAAGATCATCAATTTTCTTTTTGTATTTGCTCCAATTTGGTGCTGACCTTTTCATGCCTAGATCTCTCTTTATTCTTTCAATTTTATTCAGATATTCCTGCAAGTTAGTTTCTGGAGGTAGGTTGGACATTTCTTTGCTTAGGTCTCTTGCATAATCTTCCAACTGTTTAACTTTAGTGACCAAGAACTGCGTATGAGTTGAGACTTCATTGTCACTTTTCCCTTGGCATTCAAGTCTAGCTCTGGTATCAGCTTGCCTGGCCTTGAGTTTTAAATACTCATTTATGTTGGCTGGATCTTTATAAACAATTAGGGAAGGGAATTTCCTTTTTAAAGGATCATCCACTAAGTAAAACTGCCTCATTTCATTCTTTACAGCATGCAGTTCTAGTGGATAACTGGCAGCTACTGGTACAACATCAGCAGAGTCATATCCTTGGAGTTCTATAGGATCTTTGATTGGGTTGAACAATTTTGAAGGAATAAAAGATTGAGGTTTGGTAATATTGCAAGAGCAGATAAAATGGGAACAGGTGCTGGTATATCATCATCATGCACTTGAAATTTTCTTTTTCTTGTATACACCTTTTTGGGAGAAGGTGTTTCTATTTGAGTTTTTGGATCAAAAGGAACAATGGCTTGTGAAGAGATAGGTGATTGACTAACAGCTGTTAAAAGAACTGGTGTTTCAACCACTGTTGTCATTACAATAGATGATGTGTCATCTGATGTCTTCATTCATTAGGTAACCTCTCCTAAATTCTAGTGATTCACTCCTAAAATCTAGCGATTCAATTTTAAACTTATTTTAAAATTCAGACATTCTAAAAAAATCCAGAAATATGTAACTGCAACAAGAAATATATAACACTATACATCCATCATATAACACTATAATACCATATAACACTATGTAAAACCATATAACACTATGTAACACTATATAACACTATATAACAATATATAACATTATACATCTATCATAGACATGCTATCAGACAAATATAACACTATATAACTCTAAATAACACTATAAAACACCATATAATACCATATAACACCTATAACACTATATAACACTATATAATACTATATAACATAAAAAAAACACTATATAACACCATATAACACTATGTAACACTATATAACACTATATAGAAAGATATAACACTATACACTTCTGAACGAGATGACACAAATTCGTAGATTAATTCTTAATTCGTATTCCTATAATTAAGGGTGACGATTAGGGAATGTAAAAACTCATTACATTCTACGTCCTTTGACCTTAACCTGGTTAAAATTCCTAGTTAAGTATGACATGTGTCTTACACTTGAGGGTTGATTGATAATTTTACTATCTTAGGGACTATTTATGTAATAACTTAATTTTTTAAACCAAAAATAGAATAACATATATTTCACTCTTTAACCTCCATCACAACTAAACCACCACCATCTTCATCCAGATCGTGAACCAAAGAAAAAAAATATTAAATCATTCAAAATTGTCATGTGTTACATAAATAACTTTAACAGAATAATTTGGAATTAAATCACCACGAACCAGGCTTTTCTTCACTTTATCTACATCATACAAATTATGAACTAATTTTCTTCACTTTATTTACATGACCACCATGAACCATCCTCTACCTCATAGTAAAATCACGTTTTCTAGTAGTTAATTTAAAATATGAGGGTTAAGTTTGTTTTATATAGCGGTGGAAAGTGGCAGGTCGTTAACGGGAACATCGAGTATGTTGTTGATGTTGGTGTAAGTAGACGTGGTTTAGAAATTGAAACCAATCATTCATATATAAGTTTTTTAAGTTATGTTTCTAAGATGTGTGATATTCCAAACATTACACGGTTGTCCTACCGGATGTCCATGTTTACTGATCCGATCGATATAATTAAAGATCGTGATCTTACTTTTTTTATTTAATTTAGTGATGCAGAATCCTTTTGAATTATATAAATTATACGTTATTGAAGAGTCTGGTATTGGTTCATCTAGTTTTGCATCTTTAAACCATTTCAAAGTTCCTGATTTAAATATTTATGTTAATGAAATTGCTGATGTTTTAAACGAGGATGGACCAAATTTTGAAAATTTCTTTGAAAAATATATCCCCTCTAACTTACCAAGTAATGGCTTGTGAAGAGATAGGTGATTGACTAACAGCTGTTGAAACAACTGGTGTTTCAACCACTGTTGTCATTACAATAGATGATGTGTCATCTGATGTCTTCATTCATTAGGTAACCTCTCCTAAATTCTAGTGATTCACTCCTAAAATCTAGCGATTCAATTTTAAACTTATTTTAAAATTCAGACATTCTAAAAAATCCAGAAATATGTAACTGCTACAAGAAATATATAACACTATACATCCATTATATAACACTATAACACCATATAACACTATGTAAAACCATATAACACTATGTAACACTATATAACAATATAACAATATATAACACTATACATCTGTCATAGACATGCTACCAGACAAACAAAACACTATATAACTCTAAATAACACTATAAAACACCATATAACTCTAAATAACACTATAAAACACCATATAATACCATATAACACCTATAACACTATATAACATCAAAAAAACACTATATAACACCATATAACACTATGTAACACTATATAACACTATATAGAAAAATATAACACTATACAGTTCTGAACGAGATGACACAAATTCGTAGATTAATTCCTAATTCGTATTCCTATAATTAAGGGTGACGGTTATGGAATGTTATCAATTAATTCAATCAATAAGAAAATTACTTGTTTACCCTTTTGAATTAATTTAGATTGAGGACGCATGTCATCACCACAATATTTCTCACCCTTCCCACACTTTTAGATTAATGTACAGGATACTCTACCTGTAAATATATCTCAAACTTTGGAATTATAAGTTAGGGTAAATTACATTTCCCGTCCTTTATGTTTATTTTGTATTGGATTGCAACGGACGCCCTTTAACTTCAATAATTACAGTCACGATCATTTATTTGTGAAAACTCATTACATTCTACGTCCTTTGACCTTAACCTGGTTAAAATTCCCAGTTAAGTATGACATGTGTCTTACACTTGAGGGTTGATTGATAATTTTACTATCTTAGGGACTATTTATGTAATAACTTAATTTTTTAAACCAAAAATAGAATAACATATATTTCACTCTTTAACCTCCATCACAACCAAACCACCACCATCTTCATCCAGATCGTGAACCAAAGAAAAAAATATTAAATCATTCAAAATTGTCATGTGTTACATAAATAACTTTAACAGAATAATTTGGAATTAAATCACCAGGAACCAGGCTTTTCTTCACTTTATCTACATCATACAAATTATGAACTGATTTTCTTCACTTTATTTACATGACCACCATGAACCATCCTCTACCTCATAGTAAAATCACGTTTTCTAGTAGTTAATTTAAAATATGAGGGTTAAGTTTGTTGTATATAGCGGTGGAAAGTGGCAGGTCGTTAACGGGAACATCGAGTATGTTGTTGATGTTGGTGTAAGTAGACGTGGTTTAGAAATTGAAACCAATCATTCATATATAAGTTTTTTAAGTTATGTTTCTAAGATGTGTGATATTCCAAACATTACATGGTTGTCCTACCGGATGTCCATGTTTACTGATCCGATCGAATAATTAAAGATCGTGATCTTACTTTTTTTATTTAATTTGGTGATGCAGAATCCTTTTGAATTATATAAATTATACGTTATTGAAGAGTCTGGTATTGGTTCATCTAGTTTTGCATCTTTAAACCATTTCAAAGTTCCTGATTTAAATATTTATGTTAATGAAATTGCTGATGTTTTAAACGAGGATGGACCAAATTTTGAAAATTTCTTTGAAAAATATATCCCCTCTAACTTACCAAGCAAGATACAATCAGGTTCTTCATCAATTGTGTTTGAGCCTGGCCATGTATTCAATAAAAAAATAAGAGATGAAGCTTGAGTTGGGAAAAAATGTTTGTTAGAACATTTTGAATTTAAAGTAGATAGATCGTCTAAAACACGATATGAAGTGTCATGTCTGGGTGATGGTTGTGAGTGGCGATTTAGGGCATACAATGTCCCTGGTGGTAGTTTATTTTTTGTTAAACATATGAACGATAAACACACCTGTTCGAAGACGTTAACATACCCACATCTTCACCAGGCAAACCCAAAGGTTTTGGGTCACTATTTAAAGGAACCATTAAAAGACAACGGTAGAATATATCGTTGCAAAGAGATAATCAAAGATTTTGGACAAAGATTCCAGGTTGAGATAAGTAACCTTCAAGCTTGGCGTGGAAAACGCCATGCACTAGAACTTCTACAAGGAACAAGCCGAGATTCCTTTGCGTAACTACCAATTTACTATTACAATTTGGAGCGTGCAAATTCGGGAACCATTACTCACATCTTGACTGATGATGATAGTTGCTTTGAAATGGTTTTTGTCGCGATAGCTGTTGCGGTAAGTTATACGGTTTACTTGTTAATTTTTTTTGTTAAACTAAATCGAGGTTGACCTTATTTTGTAATTTTTCATTTTCAGATTCATAGTTTTATGTATAATCTAAGACCGATGGTTATCATCAAGGGCGCACACTTAATGGGTGAATTTAAAGGAACATTGTTTTTAGCAGTTGGCATGGATGGAAATAACCAGATTTTACCAATTGCTTATGGAATAGGAGAATCAGTGGATGGTGAATCTTGGACATGGTTTCTCTTAAAGCTCAGAGAGTGTGTTGGTGAAATACAAGATATGGCGATCATATTGGATAAGGCGAATTCTATACACGTAGGTGTTAGAAACGTGTTTCCACGTGTTTATCACGGGCTGTGTTGTCGTCATTTAATGATGAACCTACGTTTACCGTCAAATAAAAAAAGAATACGAGACGCTATGGTGGAAGACATGTAAATCTTACCGGATGTCTGATTTTAATGAGTCGTTCAACGCGCTATGTTTTGCCATTCCTAGAATACGTCAAACTCTAACAAGTATTGGGTTTGGTAGATGGGTAAGAGCACATTGTCCCGACAATGGATATCATTATATGACATCTAGCAGTGCAGAGTCTATTAACTCTTTATCCAGACACCCACGTAAAATGCCAATAACGCAACTTATAGAATTCTTTCGGCAATCTGCACAAAAATGGTTTTATGAACGCCGATTGCAGGGTATCAGGAGAAACACTTACTTACTAAGTGGGCACAGAAGAAAATTGTAAAGAAAATTAAAGGGTCATCGAAACGGCTCAGGTTTAGTTCAACCGGCACAAGTTATGTTGAAACGGCTTAGCTTTGTACGGAAACGACTTAGCTTTGTACGGAACCGAGTGAAGTTATGTTGAAACGACTTGGGGTTTGAACCAAATGAAACGACTTGAGTGGCGTGGAAAGTTCTCGGCTGATATCTTTCAACCAGCTCCAGAGAACAAACCATCCACTTACCGGCTCAAGGGACAAGCCGTGTGGAAAGTTCTTGGCTGAGAACGTTCCAATAAATGACAACGTTTGAAACGGCTTAGAGTCGTTTCAGGTTTTATCGGACACGTGGCAATCGGTGGTTGGTGGTAGGGCTGTAAACGAATCGAACGAACACGAACAAGGCTATGTTCATGTTCGTTCGTTAAGGAAATTTGGATGTTCGTGAACTGTTCGCGAACACATGACGAACAAAAGTTTGTGTTCGTGTTCGTTCGTTAAGGAATTTTGGTTGTTCGCGAACACTAACCACGAACGCAAACGAACACAAAAGGACACAGATGAACATTAATTTTGAAAATTAAAAAAAGGCACCGCTAAAGCCACATGGGTTATTAGGTTTTACTAATTTTTTGATATAATTAGCGTACTGAAGTGTAGGAATTAGGCGGGGAAGTAAAAAAAGGTGGGAAAGGTAAACAAAAAGAGAGGGAAATAATACTTATGGGGGAAAGTAAAAAATTAATAAAAGATTAAAAACTTTTAGAAAAATAAACATAAAAACCGAACACGAACGGACATAAACGAACGAACACGAACGAACATAAACGATCATATTACCGAACGTTCACGAACGCAATCGGACGAACGAGACCTTTGTTAGTGTTCGTTCGTTAAGCTTATCGAACGGAATTTTTTGTTCGTGTTCGTTCGTTAAGCTTATCAAACAACTTCCCGCCAAACGGTTCACGAACTGTTCGCTGAACGTTCGGTTCGTTTACAGCCCTAGTTGATGGGACTTGAAAGGATTTTGTTAATCCGTTTAAGTGGTTTGTAACAACACGTAAAACCGTTTCATTTGACTATTTTTGAAAAGTGGACTGGTCAATGGTTATTCTTGCTATTTCCCCTTTTTGAAATCTAAAACTAAAATAAAGTTGACTAATAAAAAAAATCATAATTTATGTTTATAATCATGAATGCTATTGTTTATAATCCTCTTGATCTACAATGAAAGTGAATTAAAATTAAAAAAAAAAAAAATACAATGAATTCAAAATATCATTGTTTAGAATCCTCTTGCTCTACAACGAATATAAGCCGTTAGTGAAAAAAAAAAAAAAATACAATGAATTCAAAATATCAAATATTAATATATATTAAATATTAAATTAAAATAATAATAAAAAGAAATCCTTCCATCGTTCTCCTTCCCACCTTCCTCTGTGACGTTTTATTGCTCTCTCTCCACTCTCTGCAACTCTCCTTTGTCTTCACCAACAAGAAACACGCACTCATATCATCTCTCACTCTCTCTCTCTCACACACACTCTCACTCTCTCCCTCTATACGTATACTCACTCACATTGTTTCTCTCTCTCTCTCTACAACCTTCTCACTCACTCACTTACTCCGCAAACAATGTCATTCACTTTATGCTCAATCACCATGTGAACCCTGACAAATATCTCTACCCATCTCTCACTATCACACACACCTTTTCTACATAACTTCATATTTTGGCCAACACCTATTCGCTACTTTAATGGCAGCTTCTTCATCAAGAAGAAAAATCACTTCACCATTCCACAACCGGAAGCCTTCAAGTCCTTTTTCTTCATCTTCTTCATCATCTTCTCTCAAGCAACTCATTCATCGATCCTCTTCATCTTCATCATCCTCATATTACGCTTCATCCGGTAACGGTTACGGTTCCAGATCAACTACTTCAGGTGCGGTCAGGGCTGATTCGATGTACGCCGGTTATGGAGGCCGTTCGTCGGTCGGTTTTTCGTCGTCCGACGAGCTTATCGGAGAGCCGGATGGTAGTGTGTTGAAATCGGGAGGAGGAGATAGTATTTCCGTGACGGTTAGGTTTAGGCCGTTGAGGTAAGCTGATTTATTGATGAATTTGAATTGAGTTGGTTTTAGATTCATGCGTAACGTTGATTTTAGGCTGGTTAGGGTTTTGAGAAAATGTAGGTGATATTTTGTCTGATTTGTTGACATTTTAGTGAACGTTTCCGTGACCGTTAGGTTTAAGCCGTTAAGGTAAACTGATTTATTGATGAATTTGAATTGAATTGGTTTTAGATTCATGCATAACCTTGATTTTGGGCTGGTTTGGGTTTTCTAAAATTGTAGGTGACATTTGTCTGATTCGTTGATGAATTTGAATGTTTAGATTCATGCATAATGTTGATTTTGGGCTAGTTAGGGTTTTGAGAAAATGTCGGTGATAGTTTGTCTGATTTGTTGACATTTTAGTGAACGAGAGTGCCAGAGAGGAGATGAGATTGCTTGGTATGCAGATGGTGACAAACTCGTACGCAACGAGTACAATCCTGTGACTTCCTATGCATTTGGTACACTATTTGGCTTTATGTACAAGTTGTTACCTATTTGTTAAAGTGATATATGCGACATGTGATGCTGTAAATGTGTATGTGATGATACTACAGATAGAGTTTTTGGATCGTCTGCTGTAACTCAGGAAGTGTATGAAGTAGCTGCTCGACCTGTTGTAAAGACTGCTATGGAAGGAGTAAACGGTGCTGTAAAAGTAGATTAGATTTAAATAATTCAATTGCGCATTGAAAACAAGTTGTTTAGCTAATGTAAGACTGCTATTGCAGGCACTGTCTTTGCTTATGGTGTTACGAGCAGTGGGAAGACACATACAATGCATGTAAGAGTAGTTGCTACTCCTGTGAAGTTATTAGGGGAGTGGGGGCGGTTGCCTTTTGTCCGTGATAGAGCCTCTTCCACGCGTGATAGTTTTCAACAACCCACCGCCACCAACTTTTTCAACGAGTGATGATATTCTTGCGTGATAAACTTCACCCGTTATGGGTATTGAGTGATGGAACATGTGAGGGGGTGTGAGGGTTTATTGTGGGTGTTGTGAGTGATGACCATTGCCACTAAAAAAGGTTGTGAGTGATGGAAAAATGGTTGATGACATGGCGGAACTTGATTGGATGTTTGTGAGTGATAGAATTTTTGCAAGTGATACCACCCCCACTCCCCTTATAGAATGATTTCTGATGTTACATATTGAATAATTTCATCTGAAGAGGGCAGGTAAGCTAGAACATAGTTCTTTGAAAGACTTTATTCTTGATGTGAATAGTATGTCGTATAGGCGATCTGGGGTAGTAAAGGCGACCTTAAACTATTATTGGTGCTCATAAAATTGTGTTGATGGCTTCTGCTGCTTATATCAGTAAAGAAGCACTAGTATGCAACTTATTAGAGGAGTTATCGGCACCATTGTAATTTTATGATATAACTGGTAATTTTGTGATATAACGGGGGACATTTGATTTGAGAAGATGAAATATATTGCCGCCATTCTGGCTACATAAGGATTACTTATGATTCATGCACTTTATTCTACATATAAGTTAGCTATGCTTCTATATATATACATTATGTATTTTGTTCAGAACTTTTTCTCAATTATTTTCTCAGGGTGATCACCATTCTCCTGGAATAATTCCGTTGGCTATAAAGGATGTTTTCAGTATTATTCAGGATGTAAGTGTTTCTCAAAACCTCATGTTTGACTTTGACATTTAAAGGCATGAAAATTGCATGCATTTATGTACCATACCTTTGGTTCAGTATGTATACATACACTTATGTATCTAATATCTATATGTAGTTGTGCCACACTTGGTTTATTACTGACATTTAAGGAGCACAGTTTATGAGTATTTGATCTTGTATTCACATTGCAGACTCCAGGAAGGGAGTTCTTGTTGCGTGTGTCGTACCTTGAGATCTACAATGAGGTTGGTTATACAGTTTATACGACTGCTTGTAAACTAATCAAAATGCAAATGCACACAATATTTCACTTCTGTTTGCCAGTATTGTCATCATTTTCCTTGTCTTGTACTGGCTTTTTGTGAAGTTTATCAAAATGGACTTAGCATCCTGTGCTTCTTGTGCCAGGTGATCAATGATTTGCTTGATCCAACTGGACAAAATCTGCGTGTTCGAGAAGATGCACAGGTTTGTGCACTCATGATAAATCTGCGTGTTCTGACAAAATCTTGTGTTCTGTGTCTCTTCACATCTAGTGTTTGTTATCTGTTTTGAAGCCCTTGTTTCTTTATAGAATTTAGTCACTCACTCAACTTTAATCTATAAAAAAATATATCTTTGGGACGCTCAAGCCCTAGGCATTAATCACTCACTAAGTGCTGCAACTTGTTAGGGCTGCATAGATTAGATTCCCCCAGTGAGTCCCGCTACAGGGTTTAGGAACTAGTAGTTGAGCAAGGTGTTTTCGAAAAATAAGCGAATATTAAATAACTTTTCAACTTGTTTTCGGTGGTCGAGTTTTCTCAGCTTTGAGGAATCGTAGCATGTTTTAGTGTCCGTCCAAGTAACATTGAAACTAATAATTTGAATAAGTACCAGTGTCAAAGTTTTATTATCGTATGTTGAGGTAACCTAAAAGTAGTTGTGTTTAAGCATGTGCTTAATCATTTTTACTTGTTTAGGTGATTTGAGCTCTAAAGGTCACTTGTTTTAATGCTTTTTATAACGTTGCTCGTCAGTACATAAAATGTGAGGTTGAGACTAAAGACTTCCAATTTTACATAACTGTTGGGACCCGTATCTTTGTAGATAGCAGTAACACAATATATTTGAAGTTTGAATTTTTCTAAACATTATCCCATCTTATTCTGTAGTGCTAGCATTGTATATTTAAGCATTTACGTGACTGTATTTCTGATCATGCTACTTATTCTCTTCATAGGGTACATATGTTGAGGGTATAAAGGAAGAAGTTGTCTTATCCCCTGGGCATGCCCTTTCTTTTATTGCTGCTGGCGAAGGTACTGCTGAATCTGACATTCTGACTAGACAATTACAGTTGCTGCATAAATGTGTTATCACTCTTTGACCCTTTGTAATCTTCATCTTCTGTTTACTACTTTCTGTTGCAGAGCACCGCCACGTAGGTTCAAATAATTTTAATCTTCTTAGTAGCCGTAGTCATACAATATTTACTCTGGTATGTCTTTAGTTTATTGCTTATTGTTAACTTTGTGTAGACTTGTTATTATTCTGCCTTTTTTGTTTTAATCAGACGCTTATATGTTATCTTTCATGCTCGTTTCAAAGGCCTGATGATATTTTCTTTAGTTCCAGTATTGACAAGTAGTACACTTGAATTAAAATATATTTGAATGGACAGATGATTGAAAGCAGTGCTCATGGTGATGAGTATGATGGAGTGATCTTTTCCCAACTTGTATGTACATTTGAATCTTAGTATACTTAACATGAGTTTATTGCCGGTTTGTCATCTACTTTTATAATTTGTACTTACATTTTCTAGAATCTAATTGATCTTGCGGGATCAGAGAGCTCGAAAACTGAAACAACTGGACTTAGGAGGAAAGAAGGATCTTACATAAACAAAAGTCTTCTAACTCTTGGAACTGTAAGTCACTTTAGATTTCTGATGCTGCTAGAAAGTTGATATGCATAAATATTAACTCGTATATGGTATTACCTGCTTATTTAATAGGAAATGAGCATCATTTGGTGTATGGGTACTTTCAATTTATATGTTTCACCCCTGTGTCAATATGTAGTTTTTTCCATGTTCAACACTCCCCATTTTTTAGAGACAATGACAGCTTCTAAAATGTTATAGTATGTTAACTTTAAAGCGGAATTTAGATCAAACGAATAAAAGATTGAACAAACGAAAGAAAACTGATCAAGAAACATTAACAATCACCAACGCTTTATTGAAGAAAGTGAATACAGAAACATGAACGAATTGAAACGTATTACAAAGAGTTTACATGAATTGAACTATCATCATCTACAGAAAAGATGCCTAATTATAGCCCTAAAACCAGCTAATAACGACCTGTAACAACCACAGTTTCATCTTGACAAGAACAGTCCCTGAGCTTCTATCTTTCTTCTGTTTTTAGACAAGACTTATTAACTTTCTGGAACTTGTCACTTTCTAGCCAAAACTTTGTAACCTTCAACAAATGTTGACATTACCTCTCTGTACGTTGACTTATGTTGACCATTTGATTTTCTGACCTCAGTTATCAACATAGTATTATCCTAATTCTGACAGTTGTATCCAGTAGTGATTTTTTTGGGAAATTTGTTTCAATGGGACTTGCAGGTAATCGGGAAGCTTAGTGAGGGGAAGGCATCTCATGTTCCATATCGAGATTCCAAGCTTACACGCCTACTACAGTCTTCATTGAGTGGTCATGGACATGTTTCAGTGAGTATAAACTATATAAATTGCAATGCTATTAGTGACAAATGTAGTTGAATAAACAGGTTATCTGATAAATCACTTGCTTTTCTGATTTAGCTCATCTGCACCATAACTCCAGCTTCTAGCAATATGGAGGAGACACATAATACATTAAAATTTGCAAGTAGGGCAAAGCGTGTTGAAATATATGCTTCTCGGAACAAGGTCTGCTATGAAACTAGTATTTTCTAATTTCTATCGTTTGCGGAAATTATTAAAACAAAAATACTTGGTCGCTTGTTATATGCTCATTGAAAATTCATTGTCCAGATTATTGACGAGAAGTCTCTGATTAAGAAGTACCAAAGAGAAATATCAGTTCTCAAACAAGAGCTTGACCAGCTAAGAAGCGGGATGCTTGTAGGCGTTAATCCCGAGGAGATAATGAGCTTAAAACTAAAGGTACAAATTTATTCAACAAATGTATTCAGTTTTTAATTAAGCCGACACATATATTGCAAGCACTACATACAAGTATGTGTGCAGTTTTATTCATCATATTCTGGCCAAAAACATGACGACTGGGAAAAATGCCCTTATGAACTTCTAAAATACACAATTTATTCTTGTATTGTTTGGATCAAAAAGCACTATTAGATATTTGGATGTACAAAATACTAGCAAAAAGTATTCAAAACTTTCCCTTAAAGACACCCATATATTGAAATTACTTTATAGGCCACCCAAAAGTGTCCAGTTTTTATTTATACCAATTATGGCCAAAAAAATGACGGATGACAGAAACACCTTTACAAATTTCAAAAAGACAAAAATACCCCTTGTATCAACCTATTAGAAGGCATCAATTAGATGTGAAAAACTAGGATGTTTGTTTCCTTTTACAATATTCTGGCATGTTTTTGGTCTGATTATTTTTATTAGGGGTGTGCATGGGTCGGTTTGAGACGGTTTTGGACCAAAACCATTACCAGGATGTCGGTTAATGGATAACCATAACCATAATTGATCGGTTATGGCGGTTTCGGTTATTCAGTTTTTGATGGTTATAGCGGGTTGGTTATGAGATAACTATAAAATTAAACACACTTTCAACAAAAAACATTAAATATTAATTAACTGACCCATTTAATTTTATATCATTTCGGTTAAGGCGGACATGGAAACATTGATAACCATAACCGGCCCGCTATTTTTGGTTTTCAAAAAATAATTAACTGACCCACCTGTTTTTGAATTGGTTCGATTTTTTAGGTTCGGTTTTGTTGGTTAATTCGGTTATGGGTCGTTTTTTTCGGTTTTTTGCCCTCCCCTAATTTTTTACTCAATTGCGGGTTCTGTAGTTTATGGGGAAATAGTAGCAGGCTAGTTTCAAACTTTCAGTCGACAACATATACTTTTATATATTTAACTGCTACACATTTAATAGTTAGAAGAAGGACAAGTAAAGATGCAATCCCGCTTGGAGGAAGAGGAAGAAGCCAAGGCAGCTCTAATGAGTAGAATTCAAAGGCTCACAAAGCTAATACTTGTTTCCTCAAAAAATACAATTCCTGGATTAACAGATGTGTCTGCTCATCAAAGGAGTTTCTCTGCCAACGGTGATGACGTAAGTTACATGTTTTCACTAAATTCTATCAGATACTCCTTTATTTATTTATTAGATTTTATGGTGTGTATAACTTTAATATCAGCATACTTGGCTTGCTGGTGTAACATCCCATGGTGATACTACTTTGATGCAAGTTTCTGAACTCCTAAGCGGTTCGGTTATCAGTCCCCATGCAAAATATCGGTGTCATATATCGGTACCGATATTATCGGCGATATCGACTGATGTTTGACACTTTGACTGATATTTGGCGGACATATCACCGGTTTTCCCGATATTAGTACCTTTCTTCTTAGTTCTACACTTCTACCATTCATCTTTCTTCTTATTGCTGCTATTAGTGTTTTAAGTCTTAATCAGTTCCTACTTGCTACAATTGTTAGTGTTGTGCAAGTTGCAAAAGGTTAATTTGTTAATGGTAGGAGAGTATACATAATTGTTAGTGTTAAATTGCTATATATATAAATTCTGCATGATATTAAAATTACCGATATCCCACCGCGATAACCTATATCTCAATTATGGCCATATCGGTCCTTGATATCTGATTTTACCACATTAACCTCATAGCTGAACTCTGTTCCGTCTGTGTTTACATAAATTTATGTAGCGGTTAGATATTGTCAGATTGTAAGGGTTGGTTAACAGGTTCGTCGGTCAGCACGCGCCTCGCTGGCATTCAAACATGTTGTCCCTTTTTTCTTCGAGTTCTATAAATAATTAACGTAATAAATATGGTTACAAAAGTATTATATAAATAATAATTGAGCACATTTTCAAGGTGGTTGTGAGATTGGTTCCTTGGTATGTTGGATGAATCACTTAATTTTTTTTTGCTGGTTGAATGCAACTTTCTGAGCTTTTTTGCATTTGTGGTACCTGCAGACATATTTTGTCCTCTTTTTCTTGAACTCAATAAGTACTTAATGTATTATATATGATATGATATTTTTAAACTATTCTATATATATTAAATATGAACTTTGTTATGCATTAGAGCTTGTACAAAGTGTTCTGATGATTTTTTTTCAATGTTTATCCTTTTAATCCCTATACTTTCCATCTTTTACAAATTTGTCACAAAGTTTTTTTCATTGTTAACCACAACACTTTTCGACTTTCAGCTTTGGTCCCCTATACTTTTTTCGTATTTTACTTATTTTTCATTTAACGTTTAGATCTAAATTTTGCGAGTTAACACACTTTAACGTGCGTGTGTGGTTCAACGTTTTTACGCGTATATTCCCCATTGCAACGCGCAAGTCATATGTCGACTTAGTTATTCTTTTCTATGTTTTGCATTTTGGTCTAACTTTTGCGCGTTAACACGCCGCAACGGCTGTGCGTGGTTGAACTTTTTTACGTCTATTTTTCGTTCGGTTTAACAGTGCTGCCACAAATTCAACACACGGGTTCGATGAAGCGTTTCAATGTTACTTTTTTCACAGTTTTACGCCTCTGCCACAACACGGGGGCTTAATACTAGTATATTTTTCCGTATAGCAGCTTAAGAGGTTGTATTCAATATTTTTGGGTCACTTTTCATTCGTTTCATTTTTTATCGGCTTTTGAAATTTAACCTTCTGATCTATTGGAGGCAAAGTATAACCCGAAATTGCCACCTGATTTATGCTTCGGCTCTGGGTTTTATAATCTGCTGTTTGATTGCATTTGATCTGTTTTCCTTTGCATTTCAGAATGGTCCTATGCTGTTGCAAAGTGAGAACCCAAGTGGCACTCCATTAGAAATATCTTATGAACTCAAACACAGAAGTTCCAGCAATTTATCAGCAGCAGGTAGCACTATCGGAGAATCAACTCAAGCGGGTGATATAATTAATGGTTCTGGTGATGGTGCAAAATTGCCAACGGTATGTTTCAGTACCTTTCTTTATGCATGGTCAACAGTAGTTATTAACTTATTACCTAGCTTTTACGCAATTGTGAAATGGCTATGTTGGATTTGGCCGAGCTTTAGTTTTAATTCTGAATAACACCTCAAATAGATCTTTATTTTTGTTGATAGAAAAAGAGATTTTTGATGTGATACAATGGGAATTGCCTTTAAACATTAAGCCGTTTTGTATATACCCCTATAAGGGCCTCAACACTGTAAGAAACATTGTAGAAAAGCATCGTTAATAGCAACGGTTTTACACCAAATTTGATTCACTCCAGCGTATGCCTCAAATATTTACACCAAATTCTTTTATACACTAATAATTTTGTGTATACACTGTAATTCATTTGACTTAAATATTTTTTGATAAATTAAATGCATAATGTTATAAGAAAGTAGTTTTGTTATATATAGAATGAGCTGTTCTTAATTGCAAAAAAAGTGTAATACATTTACGTACCTTTATAATTTATACCTACTAAATAATTCAACAAAGTAATTAATTATAAAGTTACCAGTAGAAATATAAATTGCAAAAGAAATTTAATTTCATACTCAACACTAGACTCATTTAAAAATCTCAGAGAGAATGTTTTAATAATATATTTAGTATAAAGTACTGTTTTTTAATATCTAGTATAAAGTACTGTTTTTGTGTTGAATATTTAACTATGAGTAATGATACACATGCCTAAAGGGTATGTCTTGATATCCTTGTTAGTCATAATTTTAGCCATACGACTCATTTTCCCTCACTGTTATATAATTTACGCGTATACAACAAGAGTGCAAAATAAAAAAAAGTATAATATAAAAGGGTTAGATTTAAACTTAAAGAAATTTGGTGTGATGAATAGTGTTACTCTAAAAATTGGTGTAAAATGGAAAAATGAATAGTGTCACACTGGAAAACTACACCAAATTTGGTTTCTTGGTGGAGACTGGAGAAGAAATTTGAGATGGTCTAACAACTCTAACCATGCATGTTGTTATGGTTTGGACACTATGTTCAAGTTTTCTTCAAATATATTTTATCCGGGATCATCAGTTTCATATATACAAATTTACTGCAGATGTTGCAGCGTATAGCATCTATAAATGTTAATACCCAACTTTGTTATAGTATTTTCTTTGACTACAGGGTGTGATCTCAATAGATCAGATGGACCTTCTAGTGGAGCAAGTTAAAATGCTTGCGGGAGAGATAGCATTCAGTTCAAGTACAATGAAACGTTTAGTAGAGCAGTCTGCAAATGATCCTGAGAGCTCAAAAACACAAGTATTTCTTACATTTACTTTAAATTTTGAATGCTTTTACATTCAAGTTATAAAAACACGTCGTTAATATTTGAGCCTTCAAATTGAAGAAATATGGCTTTTGAAAGAACTTATTTACTTTATGATGATGGGACAAATTTAAGAATTGTACGCTAATTATAAATATAACTTTTTAACAGATAGAAAACCTGGAACGGGAAATTGAAGAAAAAAGAAGGCAAATGAGGGTCTTAGAGAAACAGATTATTGAAAGCAATGAAGCTTCAATTTCTAATACATCGTTGGCTGATATGCAACAGGTAGCCTATTTTTTTCAATTTTTATGCAATTTTTCTTTTCGAGTAAAATGCCATTTCGTCCATGAGGTTTGGCTACTTTTGCGACTTTTGTCCAAAGGTTTGTTTTTCCGCATCTGGATCCAAAAAGTTTGAAATCTTGCCATTTTCATCCAACTCGTTAACTCCATCTATTTTTAACGTTAAGCCGGGGGTATTTTCGTCTTTCTAGACATTTTTTTGTGATGGTTAAAGGGATCCTTGTTTCTTATAGTGTTTCTTTTTTAATAAAAAATGTCTTAAAAGACAGAAATGCCCCTCATATAACGGAGAAAAATGGACGGAGTTAACGAGTTGGATGAAAAGGGCAAGATTTCAAACCTTTTGGATCCAAATGCGGAAAAACAAACCTTCGGACAAAAGTTGCAAAAGTGGAGGGACGAAAATGACATTTTACTTGTTTTAATCATTTTTGCTGCCTTTATTATTTGCAAGACTTGCACTATTATTTTTTCTCTATCCAGATGCAAGTTTATTAACATGTCTTTTTTTAAATAGACAATGATGAGATTGATGACACAATGTGATGAAAAGGGCTTTGAGCTTGAGGTATGCATGCTTCCAAAGTTTGCCATAGTGTTCTTTTCCTGTATTGCATACACAACAGTCTTTGTTTGCAACTAAAAACTTATATTACTATGTTCTAACTGTATTATGTGATGTTTAAAATTAAATCCAATTTTTATATCCACAGATCAAGACAGCAGACAATCGAATTCTCCAGGAACAATTACAGAACAAGGTATGCATGAATGGTTAATGCCACTTATAACTATTTCATTTCATTACATTTGGTTCAAAAAACATGTTACACATCATAAAAAATATACTTTTTATTTTAATTTTTTATTATACACCAACCTTACACTTTGAACCATCTTTCATTATTATGACTCATTGTTTAATTTACAGTGTTCTGAAAATAAGGAGCTGCAAGAGAGAATTACATTGCTCGAACAGCAGTTGGCTGCAGCGCAGAATGAGAAAGCCCTGCAATCATCTAGACATCGTGGATCTGAAGAATACATTGATGAACTAAGAAAGAAAATTAAAATTCAGGTGATACTTTCAGACCGGTTTGATCTGAAACTCTTTGTGCCTATTTTTGAAAATAGTTGGTGTCATATACAATGGCATTAATTTATTTTTTCAATATGATTTAATTCTTTTGTATAAAATGATTCGGGTGGATTGGATAACCGGTCAAAATGTTTGTAAAACTCAGATTGATGCGAAACCCATTTTGTCCAACTTTTTTATAATAATTCATGTCAAAAAATGATTTATTAATTTTATTTCAACAATAATCTAACGTTTTTGCGTTAGAAGTCACTTTAGGGGCCTTTCGTTCTGTTTGACCTGTCACGCTTAATCAAACAATGATACAAATTGCTTTCTAGATTTATAGTTACAGGAAAGCAAGCCTGGATATGTGAATACCCTCATGGCAAAAGAAATATTTTACTTTAATGACGCTATATATCTATCAATAATGATAAGCGTGGCGTAATAATAACAATTTGGACATGAGAATTGTATCCATTTGGCGAGGTTATTCATTTATTGAGGTTAAACTGTACAATTTTACCTGTGAGTCAAAAGAGATAATATGGTGTTGTAAATTGTAATTCAGTTAATTTACGTTTTTTTTTTCCTTTCGAACAGGAGGTTAAAAATGAGAAACTAAAGCGGGAGCATGTTCAAATTCTAGAACAAAACAGTGGATTATCAGTACAAAATCAGAAACTTTCCGAGGAAGCATCTTATGCAAAAGAACTAGCATCTGATGCAGCTGTTGAATTAAAGAATTTAGCTGGTGAAGTCACCAAACTTTCACTACAAAATGCAAAGCTTGAAAAAGATTTGGCGACTGCTCGTGAAACTAACCGCCCAAAACCAGAACGGAATGGTCGGATATCAGGTCGGGTCAACGATGAGTTTGACTTAGACATAGAAGATTTAAGAAGAGAGTTGCACACAACGAAGCAAAGAGAAGCAAAGCTTGAGGCTGCTTTGGCTGAAAAAGAAGTTATAGAAAACGAGTACGTGAAAAAAGCTGAGGAATCTAAGAAAAAAGAAGCGATTTTGGAGAACGATTTGGCAAACATGTGGGTTCTTGTTGCAGAGTTGAAGAAAGAGGTTAATGGATCAAATGTTAATAATGGACATGTTGAAAGAAATGATGTTGTGAATGAATTGAGATTAGATGATCATGGTGATCTTGATGATTCAGTTAAAGAAAGGTGGGTTGTGGATGTTCAAAAGGTAGTTCATGACGTGCCAAAGGAAGAGCCCCTTGTTGCTCGGTTGAAGGTACGTTTTGGTCACTAGTTGATAGGCCTGTAAGCGAACCGAACGTTCGTGAACTTGTTCGGCGGGTAGTTCGTTATGTTCTTTATTTAATAAATGAACGAACATGAACACACGTGTTGTTCGTTCATTTATGTTCGTGAACATCCGTTTATGTTTGTTTATGTGCGTTCGTTTCAAGTTAATAACATAAGTAGTTATATAATATTAAACATAAAAGGAACTTTCTACAACTTATATAAATATAACTAATAGGTAATCGGGCTTTCTAGTAATCAAAAGGGGTTTTCCAAAGGAATTTATCGTAATTAATTTAAATAAATAGTTACTTTATTTTTCGTTTATGTTTACTCAAATATATTATGTTTATTGATGTGGTTTATTGTTTGTTGAATTATGTTCATTTATGTTCATGAACTGTTCGGTTAGGTTTTAAACGAACGGACCTAAACGAACACAAACATGACCATTTTCTTAATACACGAACATGAACAGAAAAATGTGTTGGATTATATGTTCGTGTTTTTGTTCAGTTAAAGTTAATTGAACAAACATGAACATTCCTCTATTCGTGTTCATTTACATGCTTACTGTAGTTGAAACAGGTCTTCTTAGGCTTTAGGCAACTTTTACCCGTTTGACTTATTGGGCCCATTTGACCTGTATGCCTTTTACTATTGTTTTTTTTTTTTTTTGACATTTGACCTGTTCAAGATAAATCAAAACCTGAATATACCAAATATGAATTAAGCGGTCGAAATTGTCACCTCTACTTTTATCCTTTTAGATTTAGGGCAAACCTTAGAAACACGCGATGCACTTTGTTTTTTAACTATTAATAGCAAACATACTTATCAATTATCCCAAGCATGTGATATGTTTGCATTAAATGGTTACCAGTGATAAGTATACTGTATACGGACATTCATTAAATTCATAAATTGTACTGTTTTTGTGGTTAAGTTCCTCAACTTCTAAAAGCTCAACAAAAGGTCCTCTGATAAAAGTTAGAATTAAAAGTTTTCTGTGAGTTTAGGGACTCCATCATACAAACGACAGAACTATTAAAATAAAAGTTTTCTTTGAATTTTTATAATTTTAGAGATTTAATGATGTAAACAACTAAAATCAAAGTTTATATAGTGCATTTCCTGAACTTTTTCTATAGATGTATAAACTTAATAATATTTTCAAATGATGCTTTTTTTTATTATTCATAATTAATCGATTTGGTTGGTATCCAGGCTCGAATGCAAGAAATGAAGGAGAAAGATGCAAATTCTCATGTTTGTAAAGTATGTTTTGAATCACCAACTACAACCATGCTTCTTCCTTGCCGTCATTTTAGTTGTAAGTTGCTTTAAATGTTCCCGTTTTATTTAAACATTTTCTTTTACCATCTCTTAAAGTTGAATATACCTTTCTTACATTATAACATCTTTTTTTTATTTGTTTTTTTGTAGTGTGTAAATCGTGTTCAGTTGCGTGTTCCGAGTGTCCAATTTGTCGGACAAAGACTGCTGATAGAATTTTCGCTTTCACCGCTTGACGTGTGCAAATAACCTCTTATAAATAAAGGTATATCAAAGTTCTTTTTTTGATATAATTTGATCATTGTTTGTGTCCTTTGTTGTAATTTTGCCCTTAAGGCCTTACCGTGTTTAAGATATTAAATTTTCAAGGGTAAAATGGGAAGCTTTATAATTTTTTTACTTAGGACAAAATTAGAAAAGAAACGCTGACAAAATTTTGGGATTTTGAGGCGATTCAAAGTATTTGACTTTTTTCGTTAAGCCACTCCGAGCTTGGCTCGTTTAGAGCTCTATTTCCAAAGTTCTAGCTCGGGTTGGGTTCAACTTGATTGTTATTTATTAGTTATCTGATTATTATATTTATCTACATTTCTAACTATGTTTTTATACGTTTGTAGTTATATTTTTTTATATAACATCATATATATTATTTAATAAAGTTTTTAAAAAATAATTTTTATGTAAAAAATATATATGGTATATTAAATAAAAATTGTATATACAATAGTCTCGTTTTACTGAAGAGCCTAGTCAAGCTCGATATGTGAAAGCTCAGGCTCGAGCTTGTTTATTAAACGAGCCCCAATACAAGATTACAAGCTCAAGCGTTTAGTGAGTTGATCTTAAGTCGCCCATGAGTGACTTGCCTCACTTACACCTCTATATTTGCTTCCATATACACCAATTTGTCAAATGTCGGAAATACCCTTGAAAATTTAAGTAAACAAAAATACCTTTGATGAGGTGTTGATATTTTATTGGCTAATTTTGTTTATTTTGAAAAAAAAATTGAAGGTTATTTTCGTAATTGACTTGTCCACAATTGTACAAAAGAAGTCATACCTGATTAAAATTAATCAGGCGAAACTACTTTGTTAGCCACCATGTATTTTTTATATCTGTTTTGGTTAACTACACCCATTTGTTATACTCACCACCAGCTTACCCATTTTCCTAATACCCATCATATATTTCAACAAAATATTAATATAATATATCTCACACAATTGTTTCTGTAATTTTGACCTTTCCTTTAAAAAAATGATTTTTCTATTAAGATAATGTGTTAATGATTTGTTTTGTATGGTTTGCAGGAGATATTTCATGTTTCATTATCATCCACCTGCTGGTTTATATTTTGTGTCCCATATTAGTAGGTGTCAATGTGTCATTCTTTGATTAGTCATGCTGTGTATGTAAACTATTATTGAAAATGTATAGTACGATTCTACTTTCAGCTTTTTATTATAAACTGTAAAAAAGAAAACTGATAATGAAGTCTTAGCATAATACAAACTGTTTTGAAGTGTTTTCGTAACCAAACTGGTCATAGAATCCCATCTTACTGGTTTAAAAACTATTTATGTCATAAAAATTGTGCACGCACACATCTATATCTATATCTATAGTCTATCTATAGTATATAATAAAATAAACCAAGTTTTGGACACGTGTCATTCATTGAAGCTATCTATATTTATAAATAATTAATATCAACTAAAAATAATTATAAAATTAAATTTAATATAAATTTAAACAATTTGTTTAGGATATAATATAATATTTTATAATATTTATAACTTTGTTATAGTTTTTTTCTTACCCCAAAACTTTATCAAATTTTATCTTTACCCTTTTTTAGCCCTTAAGTTCAAGAAATGCAATTTTTAACCACTTAACTTTTTATGAACTTTGTAAATGCCACTTTGACCCCCTCAAGAGTTTTTGCCTTGACGATATAAATTCGAGTTAGTCGGGTCGCGTATAATACGTTATGATTGTACGATATAAATTCGATTTACGTTACGTTTTAATCCAATCACAATGCAACTATAGGATATATTAAGTTCAATCGGATACGTCAAAACGTGCGTTTTCATATGGTTAACATATCACATAATGCTTGAACTAATCCCTTCAATATAAATTAATATAATGTAAACGCTTTATTTATTTTATTAAACTAAAGTAGTTAAAGATAGAACCTATTTAAAAAATGTTTATAAAGGGTAAACAAAAATATTAATCATGTTTATTGGTTCTATACTTTTATTTCCGTGTTCAACTCTCAACTCAAATACGGTAATCACTATGTTTACGTGACATTTATAAGAACTATCACCGCAATCACCCCATCCATCGTATATCGAGTATATCAGTTACTTTTTTTAAAGATATTACTATACAAAATTACATTTATGGAACTCGTGTAATACACGGAGTTTTTAAAAATATGACTTTTTATTATGTAGTATATAAAATTAGATTTATTCAATCCATATAATAAATAGGGTTTATCAAGATATAACTTTTTATTGTTTGGTATATAAAATTGCATGTGCACAACCCGTATGACACATGTGGTTCTTAAAAGTGTAACTTTTTTCATTATTTAATATATAAAATTAAATTTACTCAACTTGTACAATACACGAGGGTCTCAAAGATATAACTTTTTTGTTATTTAATATATAAAATTACATTTATTTAACCGTGTAATACACGGGGTTCTAACCTAGTACATATGGACACACACACATTTATACGAATATAATTTATTATTTATGTATTTTTAATTTATTTTACTTTTAGTTACAATAATGCCATTAACACTCGTATATTTAACTTTCCTTTTCTATGGCATTTATGTAATTTATTCAATTTTTTTGTGCCATTTGTTGGTGGTTGATATATACGGGAGGCATATCAAGGAGGAGTATGACATAGTGGTAAAACTACGATCAAAGAAGAGTTCAATCTATTTTACATAAAGTAAAAAGAACGGTTGTTTGGATCAACGGGTGTCACGTGGAAGTACCATTGGGACGGTGGTAGTGCCAGGTGATCAGTCCATTTCATTTCGGTGGTGGTGAACTTCATAGCATTAGCAATTTTTAATCCAGGTAATATCAAGATCCTGTCCTTCCAACCAAGGATAAGAACGGAAAAACCGGTGTAGGTTGTTCTTATTGGCAGAAGTATCCGATCGGAATTTGCGGGTAAATGGACGTAAGAAGATTCGTCAAAGTGGGGAGACTTGTTTTTTTCTTTGATAGGTAGTCAAGAAGGGGGCTGTTCTGGTGACCTGGGAAGAGGGATGTCAAACTTGGTTAAGGTATTGGAATTTTCGATAACGGTGCAAATATAAAGAAACGGATCCAATTCAAAATTATGCAGGAGAATGAAGAGATTAATCTTGAATTTAGGAGATAAATATCAAGGCGAATTATAGAAAAATATGGTGAATTATTTATTTTGTCTTGTATATGTAATAAATTAGAGATAATTGTTGGTTTTATTGGATAGGTTTATCTAGTAAAAAAATTGTTATTTAAAATTGAGTTTGAGTCGGGTTAGGACTAGAACAAGTTTAGTATAAATAAATGATTAGGGGCATTGTAATTGGTGTGCTCTCATTGTTAAATAATAAAAAAGAGTCGAACAGTTCGTTCAGTCTCGTGTTTTTTTATGTTCGATCAAGGGCTTGATTTCCAACAACCACACATATTAAGAAAGGAGTAAGAAGACCACTGGCGGCATCTACTTTTCTCTCTACTTCCGACCTTTCTTTCATTTCTTGATCCATCAACCTATATGATATTCCTAAACTCGTTTTGAACAAAAATAGACACGACGTATAACGTCTTGAGTTTAATATGTTTAAATTATGTTTTAAGCTGTAAGTTGTCATGTATTTTTTTAACGGTCGTGGGTTGTCACATCTTTTAATTTTGAACGGTTGTAACTTATCAGGTATTATAAGTTACAAGTATACTTAAGCTTGTCATATATTATCAAGCTTGAAGATATAAGTGTTTTAAAATGATGATTATTACAAGCAAGCAATTACAAATTGCATACCAATCCTTTACCAATCGTTGTGATCTTAAATCTTGATGTAGATATCCGATTTCTCATTACCCATTGGGTATACCCGTTATTATGTTAGAAATTAGTCGTTGGGATTTCTAAATACATTTCTTAGTATAATAATGTTTATATAATTTTGTTACCCAAGTAAATTTTGAAATATAATAAGTAAAAGGTGGGTGAATTAGTAGATCACTCTCTTAAACAAGAACAAAAAAATAAAAATAAATAAAAAGAAAAAGAAAAAAATATGTATACGAGTATGGTTCAAGTAAACATGTAGATTTCGGCCTGTCGGGTAATCAAGTTGAGCATCACATAATACCCATCTGTCTCAAACTCGTGAATATTTTTTTTAAACTAGTCTCATACATGTAGAATCATCCCTTTACCCGTCCTAGATGTTTCGGATTTGCCCGTCAAATTCAGATTTGTTTGCCATCTCATTCAAGATTAGATTTAGGCTTTGACACGACAGTCGAAATGTCTTTCTAGCAATAGCAACGACACTAGTCCAAGTTGTCCTTACGAAACATATATGTATGGGTAACACAATGTAACAATGACAAACCATAATAGAAGATATATATGGAATAAGATATGGAAATGTAACAATGACAAACCATAATAGAAGATATATATGGAATAAGATATGGAAACAAGATAGATATATAAATAAGTTGAAAAGGTGTAGTATGAAGGTACTTTTAAACATCTTTGGTCTTTGCAGAAGCCCATCCTACCCTGTGTATTCATGTATAAACACATATACACACATGTATGGGTACCATAGACGTTAACATTATTAATTTTTAGTTAAAAAAATTCTCATTTAAAAGTAAGTCTGACCTACTTTCAAACTGACAAAATTGTTGTTTTTCTTCGTTTATGTAGCAAAAGAATTATACTTTCTTCCAGGGGCGGATCTACCATTGATCAAGGGGGAGCCTCGGATACCGCTTGGTCGGAAAATTTTTGACATTTTTAGTGTAAATTTTGGAAAAATTTGACGTTTTTTCGATTTCGTTACCGCCTATTTATAAAACGTTCCCGCTTGGTCGGAATCCTAGAACCGCCACTGCTTTCTTCGTCTAGGTAATGAATTTTGCTATGCATTATGAATGACTTTTAAATGTTATATTAGGGAAATTACAGATTACTTCTTAATATTTATTTTTCTTAATATTTATTTGACCGTGTGTAACTTCCTCTGGTGCCTTGTACACTCAATAAAACGTATGGATCTAACGCTACAAATACGTATGTGTGTATAGTCTTTTTTTTGAATGGCTAAACTTACCTACGTGTATAGTCTTTTGTAGGTTGGCATTTTGTTAAATTCATGCATGTATATACTATATAATCATATTACAATTTTCACCAATGTTTTCTACATATATATCTCACACTTATGCATGTGTAAATGTGTGTATAATCTTTTTTTTGTAACCATGAGAATTAATTATTGGAATTGACCCAACTAACCAATAAGATCATGTAGAATAAAGTTTGTGCTTAAACAATAAACATTAAACATGACATAGATTATATATGATGTATATATTTACTTGCATTCAAGTTTGAAAGAAATAAGGCTACTCGGTATGGAGTTCGTCCCCACATCGTCCTGCATCGGTGGTGGTATGCACATCGTGCCGCCCCCCCCCCCCCCCCCCCCCGGTCCCATCGTCAACGGTTGTAAGCCGACGTTCAAGACGCGCACAAAAGGACAAAAATTTGTGGGGACCATGGCTGCATTTGACCGTTTGAAAAAAAAATTAATTTCAGAATTTTTATTAATTAACTAAACGGTCATAATTCAAAAAACACCCCAATTCACTTCCATTTTTATAAATACTCACCTCTTTAACCATTTTTTTCATAACTTTTCACCCTCTACCAACCCATTCTCTCTCACATTTTATTACCACTCTTCCCTTTTTATAAAAAGTCATCATATTTTGTACCATTTTTTACCCGCTACCACCCCATCTCTCGCTAAAAAATTATCATGGCTTCACCCATTTCTTCCATTTCTTCAATTTCTTCTATGTCTTCATCGTCTTCGTCTGCGTGGTATTCATCATCTTCGGAAGAGGATGGTATTATGCACAACATGATTATGAACGCGGCTCAGGTGTTCATGGCGGCTGATGAAGGGTCGTCCCAACGGCTAACTAGACGAGCAAAATATAACCGAGACCAAGAAGGTATTTTACTTTTTTTCCCTTATGTTTTATATAGATTTGAAAATGTATTTTATAATTAATTTCATTTATGTTTCGTTTTAAATTTATAGCCGGCCACGATAAACTAGTAGCCGATTATTTTGCCGATGAACCCGTGTACCCAGCCGAGATTTTTCGACATCGGTTCCGCATGAGTCGTCCACTGTTTTTACGTATTGCAGGCGACATGGCCCAGTCTGATCCGTTTTTTACATTGCGAAACGACGCTAGGGGGCAAAGGGGTTTCAGTAATTTACAAAAATGTACGTCGGCCATTCGCCAACTTGCGTACGGTTACGCACCCGATGCATTAGACGAGTATATTAGGATGTCTGAAAGAACCGCACGTCGATGTTTGCACAAGTTTTGCCAATGGGTTGTCAAATTGTATAGCAAGCGATACCTGCGGAAACCGAACGCAAACGACGTTCAAAAATTATATCAAGCACACGAACAGAGACATGGTTTCCCAGGAATGCTCGGGAGCATTGATTGCATGCACTGGCAGTGGCAGAACTGCCCAGTTGCATGGCAAGGTCAGTATACTAGGGGAGATCATGGACATCCGACTATTATTCTAGAGGCTGTTGCGTCACAGGATCTCTGGATATGGCATGCTTTTTTTGGTCTACCTGGTTCGCTCAATGACCTTAACATCATATACCAGTCACAGATATTTGAGGATGTAGTGGCGGGTACAGGTCCAGACACAAGCTTTACGGTTTCAGGGGTGGAATACAGGCGAGGTTACTACCTAGCCGATGGGATATACCCAACGTACTCGACAATCGTTAAAACTATCCCGCACCCGACAGACGACAAAAGAAAAAAGTTTGCGAAGTTTCAAGAGGGTGCGAGAAAAGATATTGAACGGGCTTTTGGTGTTCTACAAAAAAAAATGGCACATCATTTCACATCCAGCACGTTCGCAAACACCAAAGAGGTTACGACACATTATGTACGCTTGTATCATCTTTCATAACATGATCATTAAAGACGAAGGGAGAGCGATATGCGAGTACGACGAAAACACGTCTACTGGAAATTCTGTTCCAGTTAGTGGGGAACAACAAGATTTGAACGCCTTCGCTCTACGTAACGAGTACACACATCATAACCTACAAGCGGACTTGGTGTACATTTGGAACAACGCTCAAAACGAACCCGGCCACGACATGGAAGACGAAGACTAGTAGCTTATTTTAATATGTTAGGATATTTTTAAGTTTATTTTTTTTACTTTATTTTTTTCAAGTTTATGTTTTTTTTTAAATTTATTTCTTTAAGTTTATGTAATGTTTTTTAATATTAATGAAAATATTTTGTTACTTTATTTGGTAAATGTTAAATAAAAGTTGAAGATTAAAAATAATAAAAAAACATAAAAGTGGTGGAGGACTATGACTAGGACCATCCTCCCATGCCCTCTAATTTTGGAGGATGATCCATCCTTGGGAGGACTATGACGTGTCGCCTACGTGACGGATCATCCTCCAAGGATGAACCATCACCATACCTTGTAGTCTAATAGCCATGTATCATTTTCAAGATTTTGAATCTTAAAAATCAACAAAAATATCTTAAATTTAAAAATAACATAAAGAAGATAAAGTGTTAACCATGGGTACCTTTAAAATTCAAATATCTTCCTTCTTCAAAGTTCTAAGAAGTTAGAACCCATACTTCACAATATCCTTGTTTTTAATTTGGGGGACCATTCACACCAAAACCATGAAAACGATAAACTTTATATCTATCTCCTCTCATTGGATATCTAGAGTCATTAACCATTAGATTTTATAGTATCTTTTGATTTGCCTTCCTTTGACTTTTCATTTATTATTATTATTATTATTATTATTATTATTATTATTATTATTATTATTATTATTATTAGGAAAATTTACAAGTTTTGTCCTTTATCTTTATACCACTTTTCAGGCGGTGTCCTTTTTAACGAATGTTGACAGGCGGTGTCCTTTAGTAGGTATTTTGTTGCAAGTTTAGTCCTTTACACCCAACCCAGTTAAAAAACCTTGTTAATCGTTGACAGGGAGTGTCCTTTACTAGGTATTTTGTTGCAAGTTTAGTCCTTTACCTAGGTATTTTGTTACAAGTTTAGTCCTTTACACCCAACACTTAACAGGGTTTTTTAACTGAGTTGGGAATAAAGGACTAAACTTGCAACAAAATACCTACTAAAGGACACCGCCTGTCAACATTCGTTAAAAAGAACACCGCCTGAAAAGTAGTATAAAGATAAAGGACAAAACTTGTAATTTTTCCTTATTATTATTATTATTATTATTATTATTATTATTATTATTATTATTATATAAATACTGTTGGGAGTACTACTTTAAAGTTATCCTTAAAAGACTAAAAAATAAAAAAAGTTAATAGTTTGCAAATAAAATAAAAATAAAGACAATATCTTACGTAAGCCCGTGTAACACACGAGACTATAACCTAGTGACTTAGATAATAATAATAATTCATAATTATAATAATTTAATAATTACAGATAAATATAATAACAGTAGCAATAACAATTTTCTCATTTGTCCCCGAGTTTTGCATTTTTTTGCCATTTTCATCCAGCTCATTAACTTCATCAAAAAAAAATCAGTTAAATTAGGGGTATTTTTGCCTTTTTACTTATTTAATTTAAGCAATTTTTGTATGATATTTATCATTTAACATATGTAATGATAATAATAATAATAATAATAATAATAATAATAATAATAATAATAATAATAATAATAATAATAATAATAATAATAATAATAATAATAATAATAATAATAATGATGATAATAATAAATGAGAGAATGATACATGACATTAAGATAAATTTAAGAAGAGAATGTTATGTGACATGTTGGGAATATTACTTTAAGGTTATCTTTAAAAGATTAAAAATAAAAATTTATTAGCTTGTGAATAAAATTTAATAGCATACGATTTTGTTTTGTTTTGTTTTGTGTGACTTGTGTTTTCGTACTATGCTCGGACTTTGCATGCGTACTTTTACCATCATCAAACCTTCTCGATGATGTCATAGACGGGGTTGCACCTTATTATCATCTTATGCAAATGATGTGCACTACAAATACATGTATTATCTTGTCGACGGTATATATCTGGAGTGGGTCATCTTAACGAAAAGTCTTTCTTGCCATGATGATGAAAAACAATTGAACTACAAGAAAAAACATGAGTCGACGAGAAAAGATATCGAAGAGGCTTCATTACCATGGGTGTTATATGCAATAGATCTCACTAAGTCACTATACCATGTAGTCTTAGGCTACTTTCGTGATATATGTCTACGTTAAATTACATGTGTCACATTTCTCTTTGTATAAGTACATGCTTTAACTTTTGATGTAATTTTCATAAATATCAATTGCAGTTGTCTATAAGTAATGTATAATCCCTTTTAGTTAACTATATTCAGGTAAACTCTATTTCTTATTTTATGTATGAGTTTCAAACATAATTATGTAATTACATTTAATATTCATAGAAAGCATATATACTTTTCGAAAAACCACTAACTCACACACTCACTAATTCTACTTTAAAAATTACATTTAATAATCATAGAAAGCATATATATTTTCTGAAAAACCACTAACTCGCACACTTACTAATTCTACTTCTAAATATACACATTTATGTTCACCATGGGACTAGAACCCTCAAATTTATGGAAAAGGACACCTATCCATCACACCTTGCTACTTGGTACTGCTAGACCACAAAGCCTTGGTTAAAAGCTTAGTTAAAATTAAACATCTTTGATAAGTTCGGAGAGAAGTACTAGAATAGAACTAATGTTTGTTTGTTTTCTTTTAATTGTATTTAACTATTTATTATTCAATATTATAAGTCTCATCTTGGTCACATATGTATTGTAAGGTTGTATTATATAACACTTACCACATTTTTTTTGTGTAATGCAAGTGAGGAAAATGTGTATCCAAGCTCGTTTTGAGGTACTAACTTTCAAGTCTCATCTTGTTCAATGGTCGTTTGTTGCGGTTCATAGTTTGTATCGAGTTTTTTTAACTACTTGTTACATATAATAATTTGATGTGTTTTGCAATTCAAGAATTATTTTATACGAAAATGATGTTTGTATCATTGATATGAATATAGTTATTACATAGACAAACAATCAAAACTTACTCATATATCCGAAGTTGTTTCGAATAATTAATAATTTGGTTTTTAGCTTAAACGGCAACAAGTTGTATGATTGTATCTTGAGTATTATTTACGCGTTCAAGTACCTCTTAAGACAAATGTATAAATCATATGATGTCTGTAAATTTGTAATTCTATAAAATGTATTCAATAATCTATTAGTATTTAGCAATATTTCATTTATTCCTTGATGGAAAAAAAAACCAACAAAAAAATATAATCAAAAGGCAATTAAGAGGGATAAAAGGGCATACCCCTCTCCCCTACCCCATAAACAGAACCAAAAGTGCAAAAGTGGGATTCTAGAATTAACATGATGGCATGTGGTTTTTGTGTATCTATCTCATTAAACATCAAATAGTTGACCTCATTGATGAGTTCCTTTGACAAACAATTTCTTGATGATGAATATATACAAATGCCCATTAGTGAGTAGTGACCATAAACAATCCCAAAGTGGCAATGGCTGTCAGGATCATATGCCATAAGTAGCAAGATGCTTGTCATAAGCCTGTTTATTCATAGGAAACAAGATTTTTTATAAAAACATACAATAAACACTAGTATTTTATTTAGAATTTATAACAATATGATTCAATTTGCAATATATGCATATCTCTAGCAAATGTTTGGATAAATATGCAATCTACACACTATAAATTTCTTTTTTTTATAAATATATCAAAAGTTTCAAAAGTTGGTCCAAATATTATAAGATGAACTTTTATTTATAGATATTTATTTAAGTTGGTAAAAGTAATCGACACCTTAAACTCAATCTTTAAGACCGCCCGTAGTGGGGCGTGATTTTTAAAAAAAATTTGAAAAAAAACGCCCTAAAACGCTCCCACCCCATTACATGGGGCGTTATTAGGCGTTATTTTTTGAAAAAAATGTTGCTCGCGTTATAATGAAAACGCCCAAGAACCTGCCATGTTTCCTGCCATGTTTGACTTGAAGGGGCATGTGGCCAATGGGATGTCTCCATTGTTTGACTAGCCTCTTTGCTTTATTATTATTATTATTTTTTTTTCTTCAAATGATTGAATGTGGGTTATTGGTATAATGCCCCACTACGCCACTTTTGCTATAATGCCCAAACACCGACTAGGATGCCACGTGTCGGATAATGCCCCATGATAGGGGCATTATACAAACTTACCACTACACATGGTCTAACAAGTGAATAAAACCCAATATATTAAAATTAAAATTAAAACTAGAACATAAAAGCTAAAAAATCTTAAAATAATGTGTAGATATGCATACGCATTTATTTTGTTGGTTTTTTTTTTTTTTTTGAACGGCCAAGAAAAAATGAAGTTGTTGAGTTGATAGATATCATCATAAATATATTCATAATTAAACCTTTTAAAAAGTATAATATCTTATTCATCTTTTATTTTATTTTTTTAGTATATAATTTTTTTACCGAGTATGTGAAATTATTTCTAAGTATCTATTTTTTTCAGAAATTTAACATAAGTCAACTTTGTATATTTCAAGACACTTGTGACAATTCATGGATACGTACGTTATTTTTCTTTAATATAGATGCAAAGTACGGTTTGACCTGATTATCTTTTATATAAATATACAAAAAAAGACATATATGTGATTATATCTTGCTTCGAACTTTTAATTTATGTTATTTACACAACTAATTCGAAAATATATTTATATAACACATATATATTCCTAGTAAAATCTCATTCATAACAAAGTTATTAGCAACGTAAACCCTTCCATCTAAATCAAAAATGCATTTATATATCATGCTTTTATTAGAATTCATAATCATCCTCTTATACATATTTATAAGCACATCTGTAAAAAAAAAAAGTAAAGAAAAAATTATCGAGTCGGTAGTTTTGACTGATGCAAGTTTTTTTTACGCGTTAGTGTAAATTTTGTACGAATATAAATATTTTTTACGCCTCATGTAAATGTGGTTATACGGCATTTAATTTTTTTTTTTTGCTGAAACAAGTGATTTTTTATGACTTTTGAGAAAAAAAATCGGAAAAACCTTTTGGATAGTCTAGTTCTCATGGTTCTCACAACTCAAGGTGATTCTCATTTTAACTCATCCAAATATATAACCATAAAGTGTCCAAACTATACATTTTTCAAACAAAAAGACTCAAATTTAAAAAGTTTTTGAAAACTTACCGAACTCATAACAATCAAGAAACTGATCAACATGCCATCCCGGCAACGTTTCCGTCAAATACTCTGAAATACTCCCTGTCTGATCCATTTCTCCTTGACTCAAACTATAATTCGAATACGGATAGTTATCGTTAACCGAAGCGCTTCTTTGATCTGCTGAGCTGCCAAAAGCTTTTGTGCTTTCAACAGACCCGTTTGAATTCGATGAAGACGGAGTCTGCTGAAATGAATTATCGTAGCAGGATAACGAAGCCGACAACTTAACTCCCGTTAGTAGAAACCGCGTGTGTTTCTTCGTGTGTTCGCTCGCTTTGTGAATTGGAATGTCGCATTCTCTGCATAAAATCGCTCGGTCTTCTTTGCAAAATAGAAAGGCTCTCCTCTCCTGATTGTTGTTCAAAAACAAATGTAATTCTAATTTAATATAAATAGATATATAGAATATTAGGCAAATTACAGAAGAATAACAGTTAAACGGGTAACAAGCTGCAGTCATTGAAAAATACAGAATTATGCATCGGTTTCAACAAATTTTATTATTTAAAGTTATTTACTATAGATGCAGAATTCTGAATTCTGAATTCTGTTTGATGAAATTGTCTCGTCCTGTCTGGTTTCTTGCCAGCTGGGTTTCTTTTTTTAATAAAATTTTGCCGTTAAAAAAAAATCAGATTCTTTATAAATAAAAGTGTTACAATACCTGACAAATATCGCAGCGAGGGGAGTCTTTGAAAGACGGATGAATGAGCGAGAAACGAAGATGTTTGTTAGCGAGCTTGTTGGCATGGTGGACGCAGTGGTCGCAGGCGGAGCAAAGGGAGGCTTCATCCGCGGTGCAATACACAACGGCCTCGGATTTGTGACAAACGTCGCATTGGATCTTCATGACTAGTGTCAAGTGTGGTGAAGTGGGGTTTGAGGAATTATAAGATGTGATGGCACCTACGATATGAACAAGTGAGTATATATGGAGTGAGAAAGATAGGGGTGGGGGTCACAGCTAAGCTGTTTTATGACTTTATCAGGATTATTGTTGATATAGTTTTGAATGTGTATGAGGTGTAGGGGGTACTAGTGACAAAAATAAAGTGGCAACTTGGATCAAGTGGTGGGGGAGATGAGAGCTTTAATTTTATAAAAAAAGTGCACTTTTATTGGAATAATGATATGATAGAATATATAACTATATCTAGACTAGATTTATATGAACTTTATCTATTTTATATGAACTTTCTAGTAGTCGCTCGCTAGATTTGACAAACGAGCACCTAGCACCTTTATGTTTTAAAGTCTAAGAGGCTGTTTGTTTACCTTTGATGCTTTTAATGGTTCAGACCTTTTACTGGTTCAACATTTAATGGTTCAGACTGTTTGTTTTACAAGCAAATATCTTAATGGTTTAGATATTTGCCTCTGAATGATTAAGACATCTAATCTGAATTGGTCAGACATTTGCCTCTGAATGGTTAAGCATTATACTGAGTCTGAATGGTTAAGACCTCTAATCTGAATTGGTCAGACATTTGCCTCTGAACGGTTAAGCATTATACCAGTTCTTAATGGTTCAGACCTCTTATTGTTTCAGCACTAAATGGTTCAGACCTCTTACTCGTTCAACACTTAACCATTAAGAAGTTGTCAAACAACCCCTAACCGAAGCCCAATCCTAAACCGGTGATTGTAGGGGTGTTGATTGGATATGTTTTTTGGGTTTTAGGCTGTGGGTTGTTATTCGGTTTTTGTCCTTGAAAAGTTTAATTGAAACCCAACCCTAATAACAACCGGTTTAATCGGGTTTTGGGTGTTCGATTACCAAGTCAATCATATTTACAAATTCTATAAAGACAAACAACATAAAATCAAACTAGAAAAATCAAAATATCACCGATATTCTATCATGTGTACATAACTAAATACCTGAACAACAAAAACAAGTTACACTCCGTAGGTGTAGATTAGGTTTGGTATATGGGTTTAAGTTTCGGGTTATTCATGGTTTTTGTTTATGTTTTAAAGTCTAACCGAAGCCCAACCCTAATAACAATCAGGTTAATCAAGTTTCAAGTTTGTTCGGATAGGGGTTTTACATCGTGTACAAATGGGGTCGGGTCAGGTTGATCGGGTACGTTAAATTGACAGGCCTAGGTGATAGGGCATTAGTCCAATGACCTTGTGGTTTAGCGACATTAGAGTTTGCCCTCCACAAATGTGGTGCGGGTTCAAATCCATGCAACTGTGTGTTGATTTGGTGGTATTTTAGAAGTTAAAGCAGTTAGTTATAATAAATTAACCAGTTATTAACGTTTAATGCTCTCACACATCGTAGACACAAAAAGCCTTTCGGTTTTTGTAGTACGTTTAGAGCTAACTTTCTATTTCTTCAGCCTTATAATACTAAAGTTAGGGACGACAATTCTTGACACGACCCGTTAACCCGACCCAAACCTGACACAAAAAACAGGTTTGAATCGACTAACACAACCCGTTTAAAAAAACGTGTTGGGTTTGAGTTGACCCGTATTAAAAACGGGTCGGGTTGACGGGTTCAGGTTGACCCGTATAAAAAACGGGTTGACCCATTAACCCTTTTAACTATTTAGAAAAAAATCTTTTATATATATTTTTTTGTTTTTCCGTTTTTATTTTACATGGTTAGTTATAATAATGTTAATTTTGATACATTTTATTATTTATTTGTCACACTCATACTCATCATTAAACATGTTATTGATAACACGCCTAAAACCCAATAACTCATTTATAAATCATCAACTTATATGACTCATTTCAAAATATGGGTTAAACGGGTCGGGTTCGGGTTGACTCGAATTTATATGGGTCGGTTAGGGTTGAAATCTTTGACCCGAATAATAATATGGGTCGGGTTCGGGTTGAACATTTCAACCCACCAACTCACCAACCCGCAACCCGTCAACCCATCAACCCGACACGATTGACACCCATAACTAAAGCATGTCTCATTATAGGCAAATTGTTACATTTAGACAGGGTGTTGCCAAAAGTGCCATATTTTACATTATGGATTAGGATCAAATACAAAGAACAACATAAATAAGAAGGGTAAGAAGGATTCTAATCCACTGATCTTAGATTTGAAGGGTTGAGATTAATTTCAGAGAAAAGAAAAGAATGGAAGGGCATAAAAGGAATTTAATATTTATTGACTTTCTCTCTGCACATGCAAGTAAACGTCCATAACTTTTTTCATACAACATTTGTTTTTTAAAAAAAAAATCACCATAAAAACACATTGTTTTTTATCTTTAATATGAGTATGATATTGTTATATAAAAATAAAAAAAAATTTCATTTTTACCGGGTTTTCTTTGTATTGTGTTAAAGGTTCTGGTCATTGTGTATTTCAACTGGGTTTTAGTCTTTACATTTTTACTAAGGTTTCTATACATTGTGTTATTATTAAAACTTATAATGCAACGTTAATTTGGCTTATGTCAATTGCGTTCTTATTACAACCTATGACACCATGTATGACACAATGAAGATAGTGTTATATTTGAGTTTTCTATACATTGTGTTATAGGTTCTAGTCATTGTGTGTATTATGCTATCGATTGTGTTTTAATCTTTGTCCATTGTGTTTTTTGTTTTGTTACGCATTGTGTTTTAATCCGTTGTTCATTGTGTTTTATTGTGTTGTCCATTGTGTTTTAGTCTGCTGTCCATTGTATCTTTTATCTGCTGTCATCAATTGTGTTTTTAGTTAATTTAATACTCATTGTGTTTAGTCTGCTATCCATTGTGTCTTCTATCTGTTGTCATCGATTGTGTTTTTGGTCTACTTTCCATTGTGTTTTAAGTTTGATTGTGTTGTAGTCTGCTGTCCATTGTGTCTTTTATCTGCTGTCATCAATTGTGTTTTTAGTTTGATACTCATTGTGTTTAGTCTGATATCCATTGTGTCTTTTATCTGTTGTCATCGATTGTGTTTTTGGTCTACTTTCCATTGTGTTTTTAGTTTAATACTCATTGTGTTTTATGTTATGTACATTGTGTAATACGTAGCTGGGTTTTCTCATTGTGTTTTATGTTATGTCCATTGTGTAATACGCAACTGGGTTTTCGTTTTTTCCTAAATATAAAAATATGGTACTCATATTAAAGATGAAAAGACGCTTGATTTTATGGTATAATTTCTTTTAAAAAACAAATGCCGTATAAAAAAGATATGGACGTTTAAAAAATAGGGGGGAATAGCATGTGACTTGCATGTGCATAATCTTTTATTCTTTTTGACAAAATCACCCTTCCCACTTGATTTCTTTTGGGACACTTGTCACTCTATAGTGCCTTCTTACACTTCTTATTTTTATATTCTACTAGTAGTAAGACCCGTGTGCAAATACGGGAAGTTTTTAGAAAACCATGCATAACACATTTTAATAGAAAGTATAGGTATATAGATATTGTACCAAAACGTGTTATCTACTATAGCTAATAGACAACCATAAAAATAGATCATCGATTAATATATCAATTACATACGACTATTTCCATTCACGTATCCAAAAAAGGGAGTACCCACCTATTGACAATGTAAACTGCTTATAGACATAAGTACATATAAAAGATGTCTAACAACTTAAAAGAATTTGAATACAACTTAAGTTTCAACAAACATTAACTACGAACACACGATCACATGCCTCAACAACTTTCACCAAAGCTCAATCAAGGTTGATCAGGCCTTTGGCTTCCAACAATTCTTTTACTTCAACAGATGATAGGTCTTCAACAGACTTTAGACTTCAGCAGATCTTTGTGTATAACAGTCTTTATAGATCAGCAGACTTTAGAAATCAGCAGATCTTTGTGTATAACAGTGTTTATAGACCAGCAAACTCTGATGAGACTATCCGCTGATGATGCTCAACCACTGATGAGGCTGAGCAGTGCTTTCCATTAAGGTTGATTAGGCCTTTGACTTCAGTAGTACTTTGACTTCAGCAGATGATTGGTCTTCAACAGTCTTTGCATCCAACAGAGTTTTGCATAACATTTTTTATAAAACAATCAGACTTAAGATCATCAGTTGTTGAGTGCCACTGCCATTGGAGGGAAATAATTGTAACACCTCGTAAAATCACGACCAATGATATGTTGACACGGGTACTAAACCCTAATAAAGTCAAACGTTGAATTTGAAGGACTATTTTTGCGAAAAATAAAAAAAACTTTGATTATGGAAGGACTGGAAGTGTTAATATGCTTAGACTAAGCCTCTAAATAAGGCTGGCAATTCTGACACGAACACAATAACACGACACGAACCTACACGAAGTTATCATGTTTCGTGTTTGACCTTAGCATGTTTCGTCTCTAAAACAGGTCGACATGATAAGACCTTAACAGGTTTCGTGTCTAAACAGGTAAAAACCAGTTAACCTGTTAAGACCCGTTAAGTACATGTTAATAATTAAAAATAAAAAAAAATTATATATGGGTGTGGAAATGGGGTCATCAGTCGTGGGACCTAGGATGAATTATACACAAACACATGCGGTTCTTTTTTCACAATCCAAACCCTAATTTTTAAATCTCTCTCACAGACACCACCATTCCCAATTCGGTTCATAGCTTCCCCAATTCGACCATGTTCGTGTCTTAAATAGGCCGTGTTCGTGTCTTAAACAGGTCGTATGATACGTTGGTAATTTTTTCGTGTCTTAACAGGTCGTTTCGTGTAACCTGTTTATTAACAGGTTCGTGTTCGTGTTTCGAAAATCTGACACAATAAGATTTCGTGTCGTGTTCGTGTTTACGTGTTTCGGGTTCGTGTCTTATCGTGTTTGTGTCTTAACAGATAAGGTTGACCCGTTATGCCAGCCCTACCTCTGAATGACGTTACACGATATTCATATTCACAAATGAGCCACTTGTTGATCGAGAGGAGTCGTTTGCATAATTATTTGAAAGTTTGCACGACGAAGGGTTAAAAGCGTCAACATGTTAATTCTTACCTCTGAGTGACCTTTCAACAAACCGAGAACTTCATGATGTGTGTTTATACTCTGGTGAATATCCAATATTGGCCATATAAGGCTTTTATGCCTATAAGTGACGTTACGCGCAACTTTGCAAGTTAAAGGGGTTAAAAGCGTCAATATGTTTAATTATACCTCTGAATGACCTTTTAACAAACCCGAAGCATCGTGATGTTTAATAATACTCTCGAGAATACCTAATATGGATTAGATAGGGCTTTGATGCTAATTAAACAATGATACGCGCAAGTTTGCGCGTTAGAGGGACCAAAAGCGTCAACTTTTAAAACTGCATCTTTTGGTGACCATTTAAGCTAACGGGAGCATCGTAATATTTAAGCTTATGCTCAGGAATACTCATTATGGACCACGAAAAGCTTAGATATCGTTAAACGATATTACGCGCTACTTTGTGCGATTAAGGGACTAAAAGCGACGACTTGCGAAACTACGCCTTTGAGAGGCCTTTTGATTAAACCGGAAACTCCGCTATGCTTGGTCGTACTACCGAATGCGCGTAAGGTTGGCCATTAGAAATTTTCTACCATATTATAACATTTCATAAGAATTTTAACATAATGTACCAAAGACGTCAACTTTGGAAAGTTGTTGTGCATAAACTTATGAGGACCGTTCCTGCCATACCTCAAACTTTATTCTGGACCCGGCGTGGGTCATGAGCCGAGAACCCGTTGGGTTGCACTTCTCGGGCCATCTAAAACAGCGTTTTCAGCTGTTAAAGTTGTTTTTATGTGCGAAATTAAACTCAGGGACCAAAACTGCACATGCAGCAAACTTTCAGAGCTGGGCCGGTATAGGTCGCGGGCCGCGAGCTAATAGATCAGCAGCAACAATAGTTTTGAAGCTGCTGTTTTGGGTTGTTGGTTTGTTCTTCACATATATAAAACCATTAAACTATTACCATGAGCATGTTAACTGATTTAGAAAACCAGATTACACCTGTGATGATCTCATAGCTCCCTCATACACATGGCAAGATCTTAGGGATTATTGAAAACTATAAATAGGTGAAATTTTCTCACATTCAAACTCACACTTTCAATTCAAATCTACTATATCTCTCAATCGAAGAGGATCCTGAACTTTTGGGAACCTCCCTTCAGTCCTAAGGACCATATGTAAGTGTCCTTTCGTGACAAATTTATTTTATTTAGCTTAAAAAGCCGAAAAGTCAAGCGTTTACGATAAATGCTTTGACTTTTAGCTAGACCATAAATGGTCAAGCCATTGTTCGCAACGAACATGGCTACGTGATCGTAATTAGGTAGGTATTAAACCCTCAAAAGGGCACCTCCTAATTATCACGTTTACTTAGTTAATTGTCGGGTCAAAGTAATTAAAATAAAAGTCAAACAGGTCAGTTTTTAAATAAAATTCATAACTGATAATTTAGAAGCTATAAAATCAGTTTTGTCACTTAAATAACTTGGTAAATATTAATTGAACATGTCTAGGCATGTTCAACCCGACAATTCTGAGTTTAGGCTCGGTTTGCAACCGAAAGTCGCAAAAGTAGACTTTTGCTTTGACTTTCAGTTCTGACCTGATTTAGCTTAGTTTAGTTATGTCTTAGGGTTCCTTTGTGACCATATTATATGTTAGTATAACCCTGTGAGGTCATACTACATGGTCCCTTAGAAATCATAGTTCATTTGCATGTTTCCGTTAAATGCTTAAAAATTGACTATTATGCCCTCATGTTATAAAAACGAGATTTTTGAAAATGTGAGAGGATAAAAAGTTTAATACTGACATTTAAACATGCCACAAAAATTTGACATCATTTTCTGATCTCAAACAAAAGTTATGCAAGATATCGTAAAACAAAACATTTTGTTAATTAAATAGCATTTTCAGCATAAATCATATTTAAACCCAATTTTTGGCACCAAACTTGCTACCCACTATTATGATATAATATTTAGGGATTTTTGGAAATTTTTGTCAAATTTTATACTGACCATAACGTAGAGTTCTAGCATGAATTCGGTAATTGACGATAATGCCCTTTTCGTTAATAAAATGAGTTTAACATATGATTTGAATACCAAACCTTTTCCTACTGATATCATATGTTAAATAAAATATTTTAAGCATTAGAGAGTGATCAAAACTTTAGAATTTTATAAACATCTTGAATATCGTCAAATTACCGACTTTTACGCTAATTAGGCGCATAATATGATTTAAAACCATATTTAGTGCCTAAGACTTGTTACCTACTGATTTTAAAAATAAATTTTTATACTTTAACAGTAAGTATAAGTCTTGAACTCAGATTTCCAAATTTGACCTTAAAAGCAGATGTGAAATGACCAAAATGCCCCCTACGTGCATAGTTTGGCCATAAATGATAAACCTCACATATGTATGATATCTTACTGACGTAACTTGATAAAATAAATATTTTTACTGAATATTTTAGTCCAGAACCTCAGTTTTCTATTAAACCTCTTTTATAAACTTTAAAATGACCAAAATACCCTTTCGGGGCTTAAATTGGTTTTAAATTCGTTTTGGGCATAATTGAAGATATCCTACTGATATCACAACATATTTTAAGCATAATAACTTATGGAACTTGTACATGACTCATCCGGTTACCCGTTATGCTTATACGCATTCAGTACGGTTTATGTAACAAGTTTGCATAAATTAGCCGAAACGGGTCAAACCTTATCATTTTTACTTCAAAATCCAGAATGCATTTAGTTTACCCATAATATACAAGTCTTCATACTTGTTGTGTCTAAATTACGTTCCATTCCGGTCATCGCTTAATCTAGCGTCTCGTGCCGTAAACTTTTCTTTAAAACTAACCAGCCTAAGTTACAACTTAAATAAGACCCGTCAGGAAATCTAAAAGGATAATAAAACATTCGTTCCAGATTAGGAGCCCAGTAAAAGCTACCTACACTTGCTGAATAGAATATACGGCTGAGACTAAAATTACATTTCTAAGCTCAGGTAAATACTTTTAACTTATTTTCCCTTATACGAGCTTGGGGTACGGTAAATTATTACCGCTTGGTCGGGTATTGAATATTTAATCGATTGGTGGTTAAATCATTAAGATAACCCGTTTTAATCTGTTTTGTTTGATACAAAGCCTTTGGGGGGTTAATGACCGTGTCCTGGATATCCTCGGCTCATTCATTAGAAATGGCCACGACTTAAGCACGGGGTGTAGGCATACACCTGACAGTTGCGTATGTAAAACGGTATCTCACTCGTGAGGAAACTTCTTGTGGGCCTATACTAGTGGTGTGTCTATTAATCTTGTCCCGGCTCTTCTAACTAGGCCTTGAACGGACCACAAACATGTAAATCTACATACAAGATTATTTTATATAATTGTCCCAAGTTATAAAATAATTTTTGTGCCTTGTGCATTCAAATCAATTTTTATAAACGTTTTCAAAAGAGTCAGTTAATTGTATTTATGAAAACCGGTGTTCGTAATCGTGTAACTTGATGTTTTTACATAAGTTTTAATTCCGAATAGCCTACTCTTAATTAAAAATGTGTTTTGCAGGTTTGATGGAGTTTAAGGAGCTTTTTGGGAGCTTTACGAGTCACCGGGATGAAAACTGGACAACCCGGACATGTTACGGATCAAACGGGAGTGTAAGACGGAAAAACGAATAAGTGGTGCTGGAGAGGCCGTCGCCAACGGGTGTGAGGCCGTCCTGGACGGGCTCTAGAAAGACCCGTCGTCACCATTTGCGTGTATACAACGGTTTAGGCCGTCAGCTGGTTTTCAGATTTTGAGAGGCCGTCGCCGACGGGGTCAGGGCCGTCGGCGACGGGCCTTAGATTTCTGAAATGCGAATTTCGTTGATTTGGGTGTTGGGAACGATTTCAATTGGTTCTTGGGGGCCATTAACTCATAAGTTACACTTCATATGAGTTTGAATCTTCATCCTTGGAGCCATTCTCACCTACCACTTCACTTCCATTCCATCTCTAACACTAAGCTTGAACTGAATCATCGAGAAGGATCATCATCATTCATCAATCATTCCATTAAACCCTAATCACCCATTCATCCATATCCATTGAACCTCTCACCATTATAAACCCTAATCCTCTTCATTTCATCATCCTTCAAGCTTCAAGATGATCTCAATCAAGTTGCAAGCATCCGGTGATCAAGTTTCATCAACTATGAGCGGCTAATCACCTTGGTTTCACCCCGGTGTAGGTAGTTGTTTAATCTAGGGTTTTGAATTGTTTCTTGATTCAACTTTATGACAAATTGTGTTGATTTTTGAAACCATTGACAATAGTTTACATTTGTTTCGTATTCGTAAATTGCCGACGATTATAAAGTTATGACTTTGCGAAATGGTTATGTGTAGTTATGCGTTGTCATGGTTAGGTTTTACTTGTGTTGATTACAAAGTGCATTCTTGTCCATTTTTCGAAACGTTGATAGTTATTGGCACCTAAGTCACGGTACACTAAATCTGTTAATCATATACAATTGAGTTGGATCTAAAACTTGTAGAAATCCTAGGTTGGCAATTACCAAAACCGAGTGTGAACCCTTCTTCTAATTATTGTTTAGTAATCAAGTTTTCTTGCAATCGTTAATTATTAGTTGTTAATCAATTTAACCAATTTCATTAGTTTAAATTCACATCTTTTCAATTAAATAAAAATACAAAAAGATTCTAGCAAGCTTCATAATTTGTGACACTTTTTAATAATTCAATCGAATCCACTCACAAACCACATACTCTTCGTGGTTCGACCCCTTGCTACCACTAGCTATTGTTAAGGGTAAATAGGGCTTATAAATATTATCTTTGACCGGAGCGCGACACTCCGATCAAATTTTAGCGCCATTGCCGGGGAGGGCGTGCGCTTTGTGTTTGGATATTGTTTGAATTGCGTGATTATCTGTTTAATTTGCATAATTTCTTTTCTTGTACTTTGTCTTTTTCTTTGTTACGCGGTGTGTGTTACTTGTTCAGGTTACAAGTAGTGCATGCATACGCGGAACTCCGGGAGGACTTCACCGTTAGTCTACGAACCAGAAATCGAAAAAGTTGCAAGAAGGAATTTTGCAAGCCGGTTGGAGGCAACACTTGCTTCTAACCAAGTCACCCAAACACCACAACTCACACCATCCATTGAAACCGATTCAATGGCAAATCAAAACTCAATCCCGCCCAAAACGTTCAACCTATACCTCAAGAGCAACCAGGTGGTAATAACAACTCTAGACCACCCACACCACCTTTCCGAAACCAAAATCCCAACAACACCCAAAGAACACCCCAACAACAAAACCTTCACCGACAAAATTCCTTACCCATTCACCTTGATGACCGGAATGTTAATTCCGACCGTAGAGGCAATCGAGATCGTGGCAATCCCGCGAACGAAGACCTATTCTTTAATATAGATGATTTGAGAAACGCTATCCCTGATGATGAGCCGTTTAGTGTTCCCTGTTACCAATCGCCGGAACATGTGAGTGTTCACACGGAATATTCGGATGATGGGGGTAACTATGATGATCGGGTTGATGATGAAGATTGGGGGTATGTGAATCGGGATAAAATTTACAATGCAAGAGGGTTTGATGATGAAGAGTTTGGTTATCAAAATGCCAATTGTGTGGGGGAATGATAACTATGGGTACAGGAATATGAGAAATGACAGTTGCGAAAACAACCGCCAACCACGAAACAACATCCAAAGGAACCGGAATGATGGGTTTTACAACAACAATAACAACAACAATGCTAACCCTAACCGGATTCCTCGTTTCGTGGGAGGAGGTAATCAAGGAGGTAATCAAAGAGGTAATCAAGGTGGAAACCGAAGAGGTGATAGAAGGGATAATCGAAGGCCGGTGGATCAAGAAGTTCACGGTCCACAACGTCGTCAACAACCTCCGTGGGGAGTGAATGACCGTTTTCGACCGGTGGTTACAGATAATGACTCTCCAATAGTTTGCGAAAGAAGGATGTTCGATTGCAAGCCCCACTACATCAACATACTTCCCCATTTCAATGGGAGATCTAATGACGAACCATACACCCATTTGGCGGAGTTTTCGTCTATATGTAGCACCATCGGGGGGCATAATTTTACGTTGGAGGAGGTCAAGCTTTGATTATTTCAGTTTTCGCTAAAAGATAAGGCGAAACAATGGTTTCTTACACTTCCGGCGAATAGTATTCGGACATGGGGTGAGGTGCAACAAGTTTTTCTTGATGAATACTATTCGATGGCGAAGACCGATGACGCTAGAGATGAAATTAGGTCTTTTCGCCAACTATCGAGTGAACCGTTGCATGAAGCATTCACAAGGTACAAGGAATTGATTCGAAAGTGCCCACACCATCAAATTGAAAAGTTGGAGTTGGTTAAATGTTTTGTAAGAGGCTTAGACGATGAGATATGGAATCGCCTTGAGTCAACGAGCAACGGAACCCTATTGAGCAATCATGAAGATGATGATTGGGAATTTCTCGAGAGGATGAGTAAGCGGTCGAAGGCAAAGGAGTCGGCCGATAGAGCTAAAAAACATCCCGTTTCCCGATCACTTCCCGATGTTGACTCCAATTCTATGGATCGGATTTCTACTCTAGAACGGGAGTTGGATCGTATGAAGAAGAAGGAGGTGAATGCGGTTCAATTTGCGGTGTGTGAAGATTGTGGGGAGATTGACCGATCAATGTCAAACAGGATTGGGTGACTACACCGAAGAGGTAACCAAGTGTTCGGTGATAGAAAGAACAATGATATGAATTCGAATACTTATCATCCCGGATTGAGAAACCATCCCAACTTCCGATATGGGAATGCGGCGAATTAAATGAACCCGAACTTTCAACCGGGTAACCAAAGCGGGTCATCATATCAAAATCGCCAAGGCGGTAAACAAGGGGGTTACCAACGTAATTACAATCAAGGGTACCAAGGTCAGGACAATAATTACCAAGGTGGGTACCAAAGGAATTACAATAATCAAGGCGGTAATGGAAGCGGGTCGAATAATCAAACCGGTGGTGATGATTTGAGTGCCAAAATGGACGCTTTCTTCAATGTGGTTAAGGAATCTAACAGTGACATTAAGGAGATGAAGAAGACACATGAGATTCGGGACAAAGCACATGAGGCACTGGCAAAGCAAGTGGGCCAACTCGCGGAGGAAATGGCTCAAATGAGGGGAAGCATGGGAAAGCTTCCAAGTGACACTACGGTGAACCCTAAGCATCAAGGGTCAAGCTCGAAGAACACACGTGAGGTACCAATTAATAAAATAACTTTACGTAGTGGTCGAGTCGTAGATAATGGTGTCAAAACACCATCACCCCAGTTTGTTGAAGGGGTGGTGGAAGATGCTAGTGATGATGAATGTGAGGATGGTCAAACGGGTCAAAACAAAAATAATTTAAAAATTAAAAATGACACTCTCGTTGTGACCATCCCTGTCCCTAAAGCTAAGGAAAAGGGTGTGGAGGCTAATACCGCCCCTTATCCCGAAGCATTGAAGGGACCCGTGAAGAAGATTGTAAACAAAAAAGGTCCACAACAAGAAGAGTTGTTGGAAATTTTCAAACAAGTAAAAATTAATTTACCTCTTTTGGATGCAATCAAACAAGTACCGTCATATGCTAAGTACTTGAAAGAATTGTGTACCCAGAAACGAACTCATAATTTCCTAAAAAAATAGATTTAACCGAAAATGTGAGTTCGATTCTTTCGGGTGCACTTCCACCTAAGCTCCAAGATCCGGGTGCGCCTATCATTTCAATTCAAGTAGGCGATTTTAAAATCAACCGGGCACTTCTAGATCTTGGTGCTAGCGTGAGCATTCTACCGGGTAGTTTGTATGATCAATACGAGTTTGGTCCACTTCAATCGTCGAACACTACCGTGGTGTTAGCCGATTTGATACCCAAACTACCCCGTGGAATTGTCTCGGATGTGATAGTAAAAATCGAGGATTTTTACTATCTGGTGGACTTTTTAGTGCTTGATTATGTGGCCAAGGACCCAACCAAGCAACCTACGGTGATTTTGGGTCGATCGTTCTTAGCAACCGCAAATTCTCAAATTGATTGCAAAACAGGAACGGTTGACATGACATTTGGAAACCGAAGGTTGAAGTTGCATGTTTTTTCCAGACTTATGAACCCTCCAGTTGATGATGAATGCTATATGGCGGACATTGTTGACACGTGTATACCTCTTTGCGACACAGTCGTGGATGAGGAAAACACAATGGAAGATTGTTATATGTTTGACAGGTCACAGGTGGAGATGAATAAGAGCATAGACAAGGAGGCGAAGAGTTTGGAGGTGCTTGCGGTTAAAGAAGGAAAACCGACATGGACGCACCAAGTTGAGAGTTTACCGGAGAGCATTGACACCAAATTGAAGTCGTCATTAGTAGAGCCTCCGGAGATTGAATTGAAGGCATTGCTGAAGCATCTCAAGTATGCTTATGTTGGTGAAGGCAATACACTCCCGGTTATCATTACATCAAACTTAACCGAGGAGCAAGAGAAGAAGTTGATGGGTGTTTTGGTCACCAATCGGGCGGCGATTGGATGGACCATTGCTGATTTAAAGGGAATTAGTCCCTCGGTGGTGATGCATAAAATCATCACGGAAGAAAGTGTGACTCCCGTTCGAGATGCACAATGGAGATTGAATCCGAATATGCGGGAGGTGGTGAAGAAAGAAGTGTTGAAATGGCTTGATGCGGGTATCATTTATCCGATCCTGGATAGCCAATGGGTGAGCCCGACGCAGACGGTTCCAAAGAAAGCGGGTATACAAGTCGTAAAAAATGACGCAGGTGAAGAGGTAGCCACTCGGCCGGTAACCGGGTGGCGAATTTGTATTGATTATAGGAAGTTGAATACCGCAACTTCCAAAGATCATTTTCCTTTACCGTTTATTGATCAAATTGTTGAGAAATTATCGGGGCAACAATTTTATTGCTTCTTAGATGGCTATTCTGGTTATAATCAAATTGCCATCCATCCAGAAGATCAAGCAAAGACAACGTTTACTTGTCCCTACGGCACATTCACATTTAGGCGAATGCCGTTTGGACTATGTAACACCCCGCCACCTTTCAAAGGTGCATGATGAGTATCTTCTCAGATATGGTGGGGAAGTCTTTGGAAATCTTCATGGATGATTTCTCAATTTTTGAGTCGTCATTCTAGGCTTGTTTGGACCAATTAGACAAAGTGCTAAAAAGGTGTGTAGAAACTAGTTTGGTCTTGAGTTGGGAAAGAGCCATTTTATGGTTCAAGAGGGAATCGTGTTGGGACACGTGGTGTCGAGTCGTGGGATAGAGGTCGACTGTGCAAAGGTACAAGTTATATCCACTTTGCCGTATCCCACGAGTGTTAAAGGTGTTAGGTCATTCTTAGGTCATGCAGGTTTTTATCGACGATTTATTAAGGGTTTTAGTGACATAACCAAGCCTTTGTGTAACTTGTTGTTAAAAGATCAACCGTTTGATTTTAATGAAAATTGTCAAAACGCGTTTAACAAGTTAAAAGAAAAATTAGTTGAGGCCTCAATCTTGCAATCGCCAAATTGGTCTTTACCATTTGAAATTATGTGCGATGCAAGTGATTATGCGGTGGGGGCCGTGTTAGGACAACGGGTTGACAAGGAACCCGTTGCCATATGCTACGCAAGTAAGACTCTTTCGGATTCACAATTGAATTACACCACCACCGAAAAAGAGCTACTCGCGGTGGTATATGCATTAGATAAATTTCGGTCATATATATGGGGTAGTAAAGTGATTATTTATTCTGATCACACTGCTGTTAGGTACCTAATGGAGAAAAAAGATGCCAAACCGAGATTGATCCGATGGGTGTTGTTGCTCCAAGAGTTTGATTTGGAGATACGGGACAAAAAGGGTACCGAGAATGTGGTAGCGGACCATTTGTCCCGGTTGATGGTTGAGGAAGATCCTAAAGCTTTAGAGATCAATGAGTCGTTTCCCGATGAGCACATCATGAAATTAGATAAGTTACCTTGGTATGCTAACAATGTGAATTATCTTGTTACAGGCGACTTACCGCCACATTGGGATAGACGGAGGAGGCAACATTTCATGTCTCAAATTAAGTATTACAGGTTGGAGGAACCGCACTTGTGGAAAGAGTGTGCGGACCAAGTGATCAGAAGATGCATAGACGATGAGGAAATTCCAAGCGTGTTGAAGCATCTACATTCGTTTGCATGTGGTGGCCATTTTAGTGGCCACAAAATGGGTCATAAAGTGTTGAACAATGGTCCTTATTGGCCAACTATTTTAAAATATGCATTTGAGTTTTCCAAGAATTGTGTAGAGTGCCAGAAATTAGGGGGTATTTCAAAAAGGGATGAGATGCCCATGCAACCAATCCTCATAGTCGACATTTTCGATGTGTGGGGTATTGATTTTATGGGCCCACTCCCCAATTCTTATGGCAATTTGTATATCTTGGTGATCGTTTACTACGTGTTAAAGTGGGTCGAAGCAATAGCCACTGATGTATTGCAAAATACATCCTTTATTCGTGTATAGTTTGTACAATTTTCCGTTATTTCTAGTTTAGTTTTAGTTAGAATTGCGTGCTATTGATCAAATTGCGTTTTCCAGGTCTTGGTACATAAAGTTGCTGAAAATGGAGTGAAAACGAGCTACAATGCTGAAGCACCAAGTCCCGGAACTATTTGGAAAAAGAGTTAGAATTATTTTGAAGATTTTGGGAGTTAGAGCTGGAATTTACGCGCAACATTCTGTGAAAAAACAGCCGTGTTGTTGCGCCACGGCTAAATTGGTTGTCAGTCGCGCAGCGCCAAGATTAAACAAAAGAAATCTGGATTTCTACACGTGGCGTCGCGCCACCAGAATACTTCTAACCCGTCGCGCGACGCGACGGGGCTATCTGGCGAGTTTAATTCGTTTTGTTTTAGGGTTTCGTATATAATCAAGAGTAATCATCATTAATCAAAACTTACGAATTCAAGAAACCCTAGGCGATTTTCAGAGCATATTTTACGGTTTTCGTAGTGCTTTGGCTTGCGGGAATCATTCGGTTGAAGCACAGAGCATAGGAAAGAAGATTGTTCGGGTCTTATCTCCAGGTTTTCATTATTTTCTTTTTTCAATACTTTTACGATGAATTCTTGTTTTGAACTTGTTTTGTTTATTCTAGACATCATGTTTTCAGGCTAAATCTTCGTTACTACCTAGGTTAGATGATAGTTTAATGAAGTTTGGATCTTTTAACGGTTTCTATTGTTTTGCTATGGATTGATCTTTGAAAGTAAATAATTCTAGAATATCTGATTTGGTGCATATGCGTATTTAATTTTGATTGTTGATTATTTGTTGTTTCACATGAATTTTGGTGGATGTCTTTCACATAACGAATTTGTGTTGATTATTTCATATCTTTGCGGGTTCGGGTGATCTTTGGGTAAATCGGGCGATAGCCTTAGAAACAGTAACTGAAATTCAATTAGAATTAAGTGTTCTGCTTAACTTGTCGCTGAGAGGCTCGAGTTAGTTATTAGGTCTCAGTGCAATATATAGCTAAGATAGGTTTTGAGAGAAGTCAGTCTTAGTTCCCTAATTGCATTTGTGTCTATTAAACCAAATTAGAATCTAGGATTGCCTTAGACTGTCACGCTGAGAGGTAGATAGTCATATTAGGGCACTTTTAGAGTCGTTAGAGGACTGAGAGGAAGTCTAACAATCGGTGTTCATAACAGCCTTGTAGGGTTTCCTAGGTTTCTTCCTGAGAAGGGTCGGGAAGTCTTAGCTTGAAATACCTTAGGGTTTAGTACTTTACGATCCTGGTTCCATACCACAACTGTACCGTTAGAAATCCATTCCTAGTTAATCTGGATTCAAGCCTAGGTAGTCGTTAATCTCATTTGAATTAAACCCTAGTTCTTGTTCGTTTCATAGTCTAGTTTTATTTCAAATTCAATTTTAGGATTTTAGTAACCCCCCCCCCTTAAAACACAACAATAGTTAAGTCGTGTCAGTGCCAAGTCTAAATAAAGTCTTTAACGTGATTAATTAGAGTCCTTGTGGGTTCGACATCTGGACTTGCTTTTCTTTGCTAGAGTCGACCGGTTCACTTGCCGGTGAGTAGTTTAGTCAAGTTAGAGAGTCTAGATTATTATTACTTGAGTCTAAATTTAGGTTTATTTTAGTTTATTTATTTGAACTACTTATTCCAGTTTAAGTTTTTGGCGCCGTTGCCGGGGATTCTTGGCAATTGCGTTAATACTTTGTTTGGATTTCAACTGATATCTATACGTACTTTTTGTGTGTTTTTGAGTCGTTGAAGTCCAAGTAATTTTAGTGTCTTTTTATTGTTAGAGTCTTTTGTTGGAGTCGTCTTACTTGTTTTTTCTCGTTTTGCAGTTCATGCCCCACATGCGTTCTCAGGGACCTGTGAAGCCGCCGATCGACAAGTCTTCCTTCTCCACACCCAGTTTTCAGGTTAGAAAATCTTCAACTTCATCTACAGCCCCTTCTGACTCTACACTACAATCTAAACCACCGAACTTTGACTTCACCCCGAAATCGTCACCCCACAACTCCCCACCACCTTCCCGTCCACCTAGTCCACCACTAGTTCACCAAATGGCCGAAAACCAAACTGTCCATCAATGCTCCACCGTGGGTTTTATCGCAAATTCACCCATCACCATCCCTGAAATCAGCAATGACAAGTCCTGGCAGATTCCCTCATACATCATGGCCGCCATTAACAATTCTTGTCAGTTCCACAGTCGTGATGATGAGGATGCGCCTGCACATATCAACCGTCTCACCCGTCTGTGTAGCACCTTTGGCATCGAAGGTGTTAATCTTGATGCCTGGTATCTCCAAGTCTTCCCTTTTTCGCTTGCTGGCCGCGCAGCCACATGGCTCGATTCGCAGCCAGCAGGTACTTATACCACTTGGGCTGGACTTTGAGATGCCTTCCTTGCTAAGTATTTCCCACCTGCGAAGGCCTCTCGCCTTTGAGATCAGATCCATTCATTCAGAATGGAGCCTGATGAACCATATCACTTAGCTTGGGAGTGGTTTCAAACTTTACTCTCGCGTTGTTCCCAACATGGGCTTTCGGATTAGGCTGTAGTAGAAAAATTTTACAATGGTCTCACCCCTGAGTGTAAGGCCCGATTCGACACATCTGCAGGAGGCCATCTAATGGGAAAGAAAACTATGGCTGACTGCAATGATCTCTTTGAGAGCTTCGCTCATGCTGATATAGATCATAGTGCTACCAGCAGGAATTCCAATCCTGTGAATGCTTCCTCATCTTCTCGAGGAGTGAACCAAGTCATCTCAGACTCAAAGGTAGCATCTCAGCTTGACTATATCACCAAAGAGTAGTTAGAAATTAAGAAGAAAGTCGATAGGTGTGAAGTTTGTAGAGGTGGACATGACACCGAAGATTGCCCAACACTCACCCTAGAACAGGTAGAGTATATAGTAGGTCAAAATAGGGGTCCAACTAATCTGTTCAACAATAGTAACTCTAATTGGCGTTCTAATAATTATCGCTCTTCAGGTAACCCCCTGGTTTTCCATCAGGTCAATATCAAAGCAGGGGGCCAGGTTTCTATTCTTGCAGGGGTTCGGGTCAAACAGGTCAATTTGCTAGTTCAGGTTCAGGTGCACAGTTCAGAGGTGAGGGGTTAAACCAAGAGGTTCAACCTAGGAATGAGGGGTCAAATAGTAGTCTATCTAGGATAGAGGACCTTCTTACCCAGCTAGTGGTTAAGGATCAGGCTACCCAACATACCTTAGAAGAACACGCTACATTCCTAAAGAATAACCATTCAAATTTCTTAGACCTTCAAAGGCAAGTAGGGGATATTGCACGCCAGTTGCAAGAACGACCTCCAGGTCAATTTTCGGGAAATACAAAGCCCAACCCATCTGGTACTTTGAAGGCAATTTTGACCCGTAGTGGTAGGACTTTAGGAGAGGTAGTGAGACCCGAGAGTGTTGAAATAGAAGATGAGGAGCCCGTAGATGAAGAGGTTCAAATGGAGGCGCCCGGTAAAGTGCAACCTAGGTTCATCCCAGCAAGTACCACATACACCGGGGGGCTTCAAGTGAGAAAAGTATAGGAAAAAGGCCCATACACGTTGTTCCATCACCCACTGTTGATCTTTCCCGTGCTCCATTTCCTTCCCGTCGTAAAAATCAAACTTATTCCAAAGAGTACAGGAAATTTTTAGAAATCTTTAAGCAGCTTAGAATCAAGCTTCCTTTCATAGAAGCCCTTCAATCGATGCCTAAATTTGCAAAAATTTTAAAGGACCTTCTAAAACGTAAGGATAGGTTAGGAGAGGTTTCTAACATTCCTCTTAGTGGAGGGTGTTCCGCCGTAGTCTTGAACAAGGTCCCAGAAAAATTGACGGATCCTGGCCTTTTTACCATTCCTTGTTTGTTTGGGAGTGATACCAAGTGTAGGGCCCTAGCCGATTTAGGAGCAAGTATAAACCTAATGCCATATTCCATGTATGAGAGGTTAGGTCTAGGAGAGTTATCCCCTACACGTATGTCTTTGTCTCTAGCCGATAGATCAGTGAAGTATCCACGTGGCATAATCGAAAACCTTCTAGTTAAAGTGGATAAATTCGTCTTTCCCGTAGACTTTGTCGTTCTTGATATGGAAGCCGATGAAAAGGTTCCTATCATTCTAGGACGCCCATTCTTGTGTACCGCCAAGGCTATCATCGATGTCTTCGATGGTAAAATCACACTCCAAGTCGGTGAGGAGAGAGTTACTTTCGAGATAGCACGCTCCATGGAACACCCTAGTGTGACAACTCAAATTTCCAAAATTTCTATTTCGTATTTATTGCACGATCATGTATTGATTACCATGAAGTTATTTATGGTTTGATTGTTTGGTTGTATTTGTGAAACTTGTCATATGTGTGAACTTGTTAGTGTGAAACACAAAGATCCTTCGAAGGATAGGTCCAACCTTCGAAGGATCACGAAACATGACTTACAGATCGAAGGATCACGAAAGATAACCTTCGATTCGAAGGATCAACTTTCGGTTCAAAGGATCACGAAACATATCCTTCGACCAAGGACTCTATCCTTCGAACAAAGATAGGATCCTTCGACATCTTTCGGCCCAGTCTTTCTAATGGGCTTGGCCCATTCCTGTGATACGTTTTATATACGTGAATGCATGTAAGTCGACAGTTATTTCAAAAACCCTAGTTCCATTGTGTGTGTGACGGCATAGCAGACCCATTCTCTGTTCGAAGATCTCGTTCCGTAATCCAGATTTTCCGGTTAGTGTGTGATGTTGTTTATGTTAATAGATGATGCTTTGAGTGTATATGATTTCATGATTTATCAATTGTCTTGCAATATGTTGTTTGTATGTTAACCGGATATGTATGTTAATCGGATATGGATGTTAACCGGATATGTATGTTAATCGGATATGGATGTTAATCGGATATGTATGTTAATCGGATATGGATGTTAATCGGATGTGTATGTTAATCGGATCTGTTGTGATGATGTTTAATGATAATGTTTTGTGGATCGGCTGTGATATTATGCAATTCGGAATTTTTATTGTTCATGGAACCGGAACATAATATGATTAAGTGTTATTATTGTTCATGTGGTTAAATTAGGGTTCATGAGGTTTAATATGAAACTCCCTGTTTGATCGATTCTGAGGTAACCGAATACTTGAATTTGTGTTAATTGATAATCACGGATAAACTTGGAAACTTTGAGTAAACGTAACTGATATTTATCGAAAGATATTAGTTATTCGAAACATAGTTGTGACCGAAAGATACTTGTTAGTCGAAACATAGTTGTTGTGACCGAAAGATACTTGTCCTTCGAACCATAGTAGTGTTGACCGAAGGATAGCATTGACCGAAACATAGTTATGTTGACCGAAAGATAACAGCGTGGTCGAAAGATGACATTTGGTCGAAAGATGACATTTGGTTCGAAACATAACAATTGGTCCGAAAGATAACTGTGATAACTAATATGTCGAAAGATAACTGTTGTGTCGAAAGATAACAGTTGGGTCGAAAGATAATGGGGGGGTTATAAACATACTTTGAATGATGGAATGTATGCTTGATTTATTTGGCATGCCATGCTTGGTGATGAATGTTAACATTTGTATTCGTGTACACTAGCTGATGATTAAATGTGAAATGATACGTGTTGTGCCGATATGCAAACTGACTGTTATGTGATACATGATTGATGCATGATATTGGCTATCAAGCACTATGTGACATTAGATTGCATGCGTATCATTGCGAACATGAACTGATTTGTTATACGTGCATACAATAGGACGTGATTAATTACTTGTGAGTGCATAACCTAGCATACCGAGCAAACCAAGGTGAGTTCACACTCCTACTAAGGCATGGGATTCCCGGGTCGTGGGAATGGGTTAAAGGTTATCATTGACTAAGAACGTATATATGCTTTTCCTAGACTATCACCTATCATGGTCCTCGGATGTCAGGACGGTTCCGTAGGTTGGGATAACACCTACGTGGTCACATGCCAATTACTGCCTCGGATGTCAGGCACGCACGTAAAACCTACGTGTACGCATTACTTCTATCCTCGGTACAAAGGATACGTACGTGAAATCCACGTACACCCCCGCGTCTCCTATCCTCGGTTATGAAGGATACGTACGTAAAACCTACGTACACCCCATACGCGCTACTGTTCTCGGATGAAGAACAGGGATGATACGAGTAGTTGATACGAATAGTCTAGTGGTCACATAACATGGGAAGCCCCCACCTGTATAACTTACTATTGGCCCAGTAGAGCCACCCGTTACTTACTGTTACGCACTTACTTACTGTGAACTCGCTCAACTAGTTTGTTGATCATTCTGTTACATGCCTTGCAGATCGTTAGGTACTTGGAGCTTGCACTGAAGAAGCGGGTCGTTGTGGACAAGGATCGTGGTTTCTACGTTGAACTATTATGACATTTAAAACTATTAACTATTGTTGGATTATTTACTATGCTTCCGCTACACTTTGAAACTATGGTTATGTTTTGAACACCTATCGTATTGGATGGATGGTTTACATTTATTTTACTTAATATTAATTACATGTTCAATATGATTGGTGGCTTGATCCTGGTCAGTCACGCTCCCAAGCGGTGATACTCCGCAGGTGGATTTTGGGGGTGTGACAGATTGGTATCAGAGCCATTGGTTATAGAGAACTTGGTTTTAATATGGGGAAAACGTTTTTATTAAAACCAGACTATAACCAGAACAGTGCTCTCAACGATCCACAACGACGCTTCGCTCCACGTGCAAGACTCGACATCCTAGGTAATAAGGTTTATGTTTATTGCCTACATGCTAGAATTTGCATAGAACTTTGCTCGTAGTATGCTTACATTACTTTGCTCACAACTTGTTATTGCTTGAGAACACTTACGTGCTTACACTCTCCTGTCATTGCACTATTCGCGAACCTTTCTCACTTATGTTGCCTTTGATGTGAAGATCAATGGCCGGACATATCAACATGACACAAGCCCAGTTGACGGCTCTCATTAACGAACGAATTGCTGCGGCACTGGCAGCCATACAAGCAGGAGGTCAACACGTTCAGTCACCTGCTTGCACCTTCAAAAATCTCAAGGATTGTCAACCTAGTACCTTCAGTGGAACTGAGGGGGTTGAAGGTCTCCTTCATTGGTTCGAGAGACTCGAAACTGACTTCGAGGTGCATGATTGCCCTGAGTCACGTAGGGTAAAGTTTGCTACTAGAACACTCGAAGGTGCTGCATTAACCTGGTGGAAAGCACAGGTTCAGATGTTAGGGCTGGCAGCTGCTAATGCCACCCCCTGGAACGAGTTCAAGGACTTAATTAAGGAAGAGTTTTGCAGTCGAGAGGACATCCACAAACTTGAGGAAGAGTTCCTCAACCTACAGATGGTGGGGTCTGAAATTGAAGTTTATACGAGGAGATCAAACGAGTTAGCCACATTTTGTCCTACTATGGTAGACCCTCCCACCAAACGCATCGAACTGTATCTCAAGGGTCTGGTGCCCGAAATTCAGAATCATATGACCACAGCTAACCTTGGCACTATCCAGCAAGCCACTCGATTGGCTCATCGTCTCACAGACCAGGCTGTAGAACAGAACAAACTACCGAAACGAGCTAAGACTGATACTGCATGTGCTTCTAGAGATAACAAACGCAAGTGGGATGAAAACCTGAGCACGGGATTAATTTTGGTCCAGCCTCTGACGCAGCAGCAAGAGATAGATGACTACCAGAGCCCCAAACAGCAGTTTTCTAGTAGTCATGGGCAGAAAAGATATCGAGGAACTCACCCATGGTGCAACAAATGTAACAGACACCACGGTGGCCAGTGCAACAGGGGTCGTTGCCAGCGGTGTCTCAAGATTGGTCATGAAGCTAAGGATTGTCGAAACTCACGTCCTGTAACTCAAGAACAACAACGACCGCCTCAATCTTCACAGAATCAACAGCAACAACAAAGTTTTAAAGGATGTTTTCAGTGTGATGCTAAAGATCACTACAAGAGGCATTGTCCGCATATGAACCAGGACCAGACTCAGAACCACGACCATGGAAACAGGGACGACAATGGTGATAGCGTTGCGGAAAACAGAGGAAACAATGACGCCGGAACCGCGCGTACGTGATTGGTCAGGGTGACGCAAGGAACGATCTTATCATAATAATGGGTAAGTTTCTTCTTGTCGACTTCTATGTTACTATATTGTCTGATTCGAGTGTGAATACCAATTATATGTCTTTGAAAGTTAGTCGAATGTTAAAACGTACACCAACTCCCTTGAACACCAAACCTGTCGTAGTGTTAGCTTATGGTACAAGCCTAGAGGCCACACATAGTTCAGGGTTGTAATATTATCCTCGCTGGGTAGACGTTCCCTATCGACTTCATTCCTATAGTTCTGGACAGCACCTACACCTCGCGCACCGTATCGCTTAGCTCCATCCGAATTGGAAGAACGATCGACGCAGCTACAAGAACTCTTGGATAAGGGATTTATCCGACCTATCTTTCGCCTTGGGGAGCTCCAGTACTATTCGTGAAAAAGAAGGATGGCGCTTTCAGAATGTGCATTGATTATCGCGAACTGAACAAGGTCACGGTGAAGAACCGCTATCCTCTTCCTCTCATTGACGACTTATTCGACCAGTTGCAAGGGTCGAGTTACTACTCTAAGATTGATCTAAGGTCAGGTTACCATCAGCTGAGAGTCCGGGATGAGGACGTCTCCAAGACAGCATTCAGAACTCGCTACGGCCATTACGAGTTTCTGGTCATGCCATTCGGGCTTACGAACGCGCCTGCAGTCTTCATGGATCTTATGAACAGGGTGTGCAAACCTTATCTTGACAAGTTTGTCATTGTCTTCATCGACGACATTCTGATCTACTCCAAGAGTCAGGAGGAACACGAGCAACACCTACGATTGATTCTGGAACTTCTTCGAAAGGAACAGCTGTACGCCAAGTTTTCTAAATGCGACTTCTGGCTTCGTGAAGTCCACTTCTTAGGCCATGTGGTGAACAGGGATGGGATTCATGTTGATCCATCCAAGGTGGATTCGATCAAGAACTGGCCAGCACCGCGTACACCAACAGAAATACGCCAATTCATGGGTTTGGCGGGGTATTACAGGCGATTCATCGAAGACTTCTCCAAGATCGCACAGTCGCTTACTATGTTGACACAGAAAGGTGTTACCTATCGTTGGGGTAATACACAAGAAACGGCTTTTCAGTACCTGAAGGACAGACTATGCAGCGCACCTATCCTCTCACTGCCCGAGGGCACGGATGACTTCGTGGTTTATTGTGACGCATCGATACAGGGGCTTGGTTGTGTATTGATGCAGCGGGATAAAGTTATTGCCTACGCCTCTCGTCAACTCAAGGTTCATGAACGGAACTACACGACGCACGATTTAGAGCTGGGAGCTGTTGTTTTCGCGTTTAAGATATGGCGACACTACCTGTACGGTACCAGGTGCACAATTTACACCGATCACAGGAGTCTCGAGCATATTCTTAAGCAAAATGATTTGAATATGCGTCAACGGAGATGGGTTGAACTACTGAACGACTACGAATGCGCTATCAAGTATCATCCAGGCAAGGTCAATGTTGTGGCCGACGCCCTCAGTCGAAAGGACACCCTACCTAAGCGCGTGCGAGCGCTACAGCTTACTATTCAGTCCAGTCTTCCTGCACAGATACGAGTTGCTCAGATAGAAGCATTGAAACCCGAAAACGTCAAGGCTGAAGCTTTACGCGGCTCAAAGCAACGTATGGAACAAAAGGAAGACGGCGCCTACTATGTAACGGGGCGTATTTGGGTCCCACTCCATGGCGATTTACGAGAACTTGTGATGGATGAAGCACACAAGTCTCGCTACTCGGTACATCCAGGGTCGGGTAAAATGTACCACGATCTCAAAACTACATATTGGTGGCCTGGTATGAAGGCCCACATCGCCACCTATGTTGGCAAGTGCTTGACCTGTGCGAAAGTCAAGGTTGAATATCAGAAACCCGCAGGTCTACTGCAACAACCTAAGATACCTCAATGGAAATGGGGAGAAATTTCCATGGATTTTGTTACAGGCTTACCTAGATCTCAGCGTGGGAACGATACAATATGGGTCATAGTTGATCGACTCACCAAGTCTGCACACTTCCTGCCGATTAAGGAAACGGACAAGTTCTCCACTCTCGCATACGTCTATCTTAAAGAAGTTGTTTCGAGGCACGGAGTGCCCACCTCTATTATTTCGGATCGCGATGCACGATTCACGTCAGAGCTATGGCAAGCAATGCATAAATCTTTCGGCTCACGATTAGACATGAGCACAGCATATCATCCTCAGACGGATGGACAGTCTGAGCGAACGATTCAAACACTTGAAGACATGCTTAGGGCATGCGTTATCGATTTCGGCAACGGCTGGGAAAAGCACCTCCCTTTAGTGGAGTTTTCATACAATAACAGTTACCACACCAGCATTCAAGCCGCTCCATTTGAGGCATTGTACGGACGTAAATGCCGGTCATCTCTCTGTTGGGCAGAGGTGGGGGATAGTCAAATTACGGGTCCAGAGATTGTAGTGGACGCCACAGAAAAGATTGCGCAGATACGACAACGCATGGCGGCAGCACGCGACCGTCAGAAAGCCTACGCGGACAAGCGTAGAAAGCCATTGGAATTTGAGGTCGGGGACCGGGTTTTATTGAAAGTTTCACCCTGGAAGGGTGTGGTTCGATTTGGTAAACGAGGCAAACTGAATCCGCGGTACGTCGGACCATTCGAAATCTTAGAAAAGATTGGCAAAGTAGCCTACAAATTAAACCTACCAGCTGAACTCGGTGGAGTTCACAATGTATTTCACGTGTCGAATCTGAAGAAATGCCTATCAGATGAGACCCTTATAGTTCCTTTTAAGGAACTCACTATCGACGAGCGGTTGCAGTTCGTCGAGGAACCAGTTGAAATCACGGACCGGGATGTTAAGGTCCTCAAACACAAGAGAATCCCTCTTGTTCGAGTTCGTTGGAACTCCCAGCGTGGCCCAGAGTATACCTGGGAACGCGAAGACCAGATGAAAGAAAAGTACCCCCAGCTATTCGAAACCAATGCATCCACTTCTGAGGCTGAAGCTACTACTACTGAATTTCGGGACGAAATTCCAAATCAACGGGGGGATGATGTGACACCCCAGGAAAACCAGTGAACGACCCAGCTTCCTCAGTGAGTGCGTACCAAATTTCGGGACGAAATTTCTTTTAAGTTGGGGATAATGTGACAACTCAAATTTCCAAAATTTCTATTTCGTATTTATTGCACGATCATGTATTGATTACCATGAAGTTATTTATGGTTTGATTGTTTGGTTGTATTTGTGAAACTTGTCATATGTGTGAACTTGTTAGTGTGAAACACAAAGATCCTTCGAAGGATAGGTCCAACCTTCGAAGGATCACGAAACATGACTTACAGATCGAAGGATCACGAAAGATAACCTTCGATTCGAAGGATCAACTTTCGGTTCGAAGGATCACGAAACATATCCTTCGACCAAGGACTCTATCCTTCGAACAAAGATAGGATCCTTCGACATCTTTCGGCCCAGTCTTTCTAATGGGCTTGGCCCATTCCTGTGATACGTTTTATATACGTGAATGCATGTAAGTCGACAGTTATTTCAAAAACCCTAGTTCCATTGTGTGTGTGACGGCATAGCAGACCCATTCTCTGTTCGAAGATCTCGTTCCGTAATCCAGATTTTCCGGTTAGTGTGTGATGTTGTTTATGTTAATAGATGATGCTTTGAGTGTATATGATTTCATGATTTATCAATTGTCTTGCAATATGTTGTTTGTATGTTAACCGGATATGTATGTTAATCGGATATGGATGTTAACCGGATATGTATGTTAATCGGATATGGATGTTAATCGGATATGTACGTTAATCGGATATGGATGTTAATCGGATGTGTATGTTAATCGGATCTGTTGTGATGATGTTTAATGATAATGTTTTGTGGATCGGCTGTGATATTATGCAATTCGGAATTTTTATTGTTCATGGAACCGGAACATAATATGATTAAGTGTTATTATTGTTCATGTGGTTAAATTAGGGTTCATGAGGTTTAATATGAAACTCCCTGTTTGATCGATTATGAGGTAACCGAATACTTGAATTTGTGTTAATTGATAATCACGGATAAACTTGGAACTTTGAGTAAACGTAACTGATATTTATCGAAAGATATTAGTTATTCGAAACATAGTTGTGACCGAAAGATACTTGTTAGTCGAAACATAGTTGTTGTGACCGAAAGATACTTGTCCTTCGAACCATAGTAGTGTTGACCGAAGGATAGCATTGACCGAAACATAGTTATGTTGACCGAAAGATAACAGCGTGGTCGAAAGATGACATTTGGTCGAAAGATGACATTTGGTTCGAAACATAACAATTGGTCCGAAAGATAACTGTGATAACTAATATGTCGAAAGATAACTGTTGTGTCGAAAGATAACAGTTGGGTCGAAAGATAATGGGGGGGTTATAAACATACTTTGAATGATGGAATGTATGCTTGATTTATTTGGCATGCCATGCTTGGTGATGAATGTTAACATTTGTATTCGTGTACACTAGCTGATGATTAAATGTGAAATGATACGTGTTGTGCCGATATGCAAACTGACTGTTATGTGATACATGATTGATGCATGATATTGGCTATCAAGCACTATGTGACATTAGATTGCATGCGTATCATTGCGAACATGAACTGATTTGTTATACGTGCATACAATAGGACGTGATTAATTACTTGTGAGTGCATAACCTAGCATACCGAGCAAACCAAGGTGAGTTCACACTCCTACTAAGGCATGGGATTCCCGGGTCGTGGGAATGGGTTAAAGGTTATCATTGACTAAGAACGTATATATGCTTTTCCTAGACTATCACCTATCATGGTCCTCGGATGTCAGGACGGTTCCGTAGGTTGGGATAACACCTACGTGGTCACATGCCAATTACTGCCTCGGATGTCAGGCACGCACGTAAAACCTACGTGTACGCATTACTTCTATCCTCGGTACAAAGGATACGTACGTGAAATCCACGTACACCCCCGCGTCTCCTATCCTCGGTTATGAAGGATACGTACGTAAAACCTACGTACACCCCATACGCGCTACTGTTCTCGGATGAAGAACAGGGATGATACGAGTAGTTGATACGAATAGTCTAGTGGTCACATAACATGGGAAGCCCCCACCTGTATAACTTACTATTGGCCCAGTAGAGCCACCCGTTACTTACTGTTACGCACTTACTTACTGTGAACTCGCTCAACTAGTTTGTTGATCATTCTGTTACATGCCTTGCAGATCGTTAGGTACTTGGAGCTTGCACTGAAGAAGCGGGTCGTTGTGGACAAGGATCGTGGTTTCTACGTTGAACTATTATGACATTTAAAACTATTAACTATTGTTGGATTATTTACTATGCTTCCGCTACACTTTGAAACTATGGTTATGTTTTGAACACCTATCGTATTGGATGGATGGTTTACATTTATTTTACTTAATATTAATTACATGTTCAATATGATTGGTGGCTTGATCCTGGTCAGTCACGCTCCCAAGCGGTGATACTCCGCAGGTGGATTTTGGGGGTGTGACACCTAGTGGTTCCGATGAGCTTAGTAGTACTTGTCATTCGGTCTATTTCATAGAGTCTTTCCTATCATGTGTCGACCATTGCTTTGACTATATTAGTGGAGCCGATTTAGTTGAGAGTAAGTTAGATGAGGTAGTTGAGAAGGTAGAGGAGGTTGTGAGTGAGAGTGAGGAAGTAGAAGAGACCGAGTGGGTCCCCGAAGTGCTAGAGTTGAGTGAGGTAAAAAGTGAAGTTGAGAGTACACCCTTAGAGAAACCCGCCCCATTAGAACTCAAAGTTCTCCCATCCCACTTAGAGTATGCGTTCTTAGGTGAGGGGTCCGATTTTCCCGTCATTATTTCGTCTAAGTTAGAGGTGGGAGAGAAGGGTAGGTTGTTAGAGGTGTTGAGAGAGAATAGGGAAGCCATTGCATGGCGACTTTCGGATATCAAGGGCATAAGCCCCGCCTATTGTACCCACCGGATACTCATGGAGGATGATTATAAGCCGGCGGTGCAACCTCAACGGCGCCTAAATCCGAACATGCAAGAGGTTGTTAAGAAGGAAGTGCTCAAGTTGTTAGATGCCGGGGTAATATACCCTATCTCCGATTCACCATGGGTTAGCCCGACCCAAGTTGTCCCGAAGAAGGGTGGGATGACGGTGATCATGAATGAAAAGAACGAATTAATCCATTCTCGTACCGTTACCGGTTGGCGTGTATGCATAGACTACCGAAAGTTAAATGACGCCACCCAAAAAGACCATTTCCCCTTGCCATTCATTGACCAAATGTTGGAGCGTCTAGCGGGTCAACAATTCTATTGTTTTCTCGATGGATTTTCGGGTTATTTTCAGACCCCAATCGCCCTGGAGGATCAAGATAAAATGACATTCACATGCCCTTACGGCACTTATGCCTATCGCCGCATGCCTTTCGGGTTATGCAACGCTCCGACTACTTCCCAAAGATGCATGGTTGCTATATTCCAGGACATGCTTGAGACTTCTATGGAGGTTTTCATGGATGACTTCTCGGTTTATGGTACCACTTTTGATCAATGTCTTTTAAATCTTGATAGGATGCTTAAGAGATGTATAGAGACAAACCTTATGTTGAATTGGGAGAAATGTCACTTTATGGTAACGGAGGGGATAGTGCTAGGTCACAAGGTGTCTAGAGAGGGGATAGAGGTGGATAGAGCCAAGATAGATACCATAAGTAGATTGCCTCCACCTACTAGTGTCAAGTCCATTCGAAGCTTCCTAGGGCATGCGGGTTTTTATAGGCGTTTCATTAAGGATTTTTCTAAGATTACGCGCCCCATGACCCGACTTTTAGAGAAAGATGTACCTTTCGTCTTCGACGAAGAGTGCATAAAGGCTTTTGATTTCTTGAAGGAGAAACTCGTTAGTGCCCCTATCCTTGTTTCACCCGATTGGAGCTTGCCTTTCGAGCTCATGTGCGATGCAAGTGATTATGTCGTAGGTGCGGTTTTTGGTCAAAGAGTCGATAAACACTTTCATCCAATCTACTACGCGAGCAAAACTTTGAATGATGCTCAAGAGAACTATACCACCACGGAAAAAGAGCTCTTAGCCGTAGTGTTTGCGTTTGATAAGTTTTGCCTCATATCTTGTGCTTTGCAAAACCACCGTGTTCACCGACCATGCCGCTTTGCGCTTTCTTTTCCAAAAGAAGGACGCAAAGCCACGCCTCATTAGATGGATTCTTTTGCTCTCCGAGTTCGATATCGAAATTAAGGATAAAAAGGGAGCAGAAAACGTAGCCGCCGACCATTTGTCACGCTTAGAGGATCCTAAGAGAGAAGAAGTTCGTGAGGATTCCATAGGAGACACTTTTCCTCATGAAACCCTAGACTTTGTTAGTGCCGAGGTAGAGGGTTTGCCATAGTTTTCGGATTTGGCAAATTATTTAGCGACCGATGATCTTGTGAGGGGTATGTCCTACCAACAAAAGAAAAAGCTTCTTAGGGATGCTAGGAAGTACATTTGGGATGACCCGTACCTATTTAGGATAGGTGGTGATCGAGTGCTTAGGAGATGTGTTTCAAAAGAGGATGGGTTGGACATCCTTAGACACGTGCACGAGGGTTTAACAGGAGGCCATCACGGGCCAAATGTAACGGCACAAAAGGTTTCCTTTTTTGATAGTGGCTTCTATTGGCCAACGGTAGTTAAAGATGCCATAGAGTTTGTTAGGACATGTGACCGTTGCCAACGTACCGGCAACATCTCATCCAAGGATGAAATGCCCCAAAATCCCATCCAAGTTCTTGAAGTATTTGACGTTTGGGGTATTGATTTCATGGGACCTTTCCCCTCATCGAGTGGGAATAGGTACATCCTCGTGGCCATTGACTATGTCTCAAAGTGGGTGGAAGCTCAAGCTTTGCCCACTAATGATGCCCGAGTGGTGGTGAGATTCCTTAAGAAGTTATTCACACGTTTCGGAGTTCCCAAAGCTATTATAAGTGACCGTGGTACATAGTTTTGCAATTCCACCACGGAAAAGGCACTTGCACGTGACGGTGTCACTCATCGACTTTCCACCGCATATCACCCACAAACTAATGGCCAAGTAGAGAATGCAAATCGAGGGGTGAAGAGAATCTTAGAAAAACGGTAGGAAAAAGTAGAAAGGATTGGTCGGAAAAGCTCGACGACGCATTATGGGCATTCCGCACCGCCTATAAAACATGATTGTGTATGGCAAGGCGTGCCATCTTCCGGTAGAGTTAGAACATAGAGCTTTGTGGGCATTGAAAACCGTTAACCTTGACCTTACCGAAGCCGCAAGAAGGAGGTTCTTCCAAATCCATGAATTGGAAGCTTTAAGGGATGCCGCCTATGAACGATCTTGGAGTATCAAGGAAAAGACTAAGGCGTTGCATGATAGGAGGTTGCGAGGGTTGAAAGATTTTAAGGTAGGTGATAGAGTGCTCTTATTCAATTCAAGATTGAAATTGATAGCGGGGAAGTTGAAATCAAGATGGACTGGACCGTACGTGGAAAAGGAGGTGTTTCCATACGGTACCGTAGAGTTATATGACGAAATTGATAAAGGTGTGTGGAAGGTAAATGGTCATCGCTTGAAGCACTACTTGGGAGGTCCCATTGATACTACCGAGGAGGAAGAAATTCCTCTAGAAGACCCACCCACCTTCACCGAACAGTGAGTTGTGAAAAGCTTCGTTTGTAGAGTATGTACCGTTTGTAAATCTCGTTATTTTTCGTATTTTTCGTAGTTTTTCGTGTTTGTGTTTTGTGTGTTTGAGTAATTTTGCAGGAAACATACCGTTGAAGAGCTGAATTTGCAAGGAAAACGATATTCCAGGTAAGTCCCATACTTAGAAAAAACTTTGTGATGGTTTGGGGAAGGTTTGGAGAAAGTTAGAATTTTTTCTAAGTCCCAAAACTAAAAAATGGACGAAACCTTCTGTACAAAATCGACCGTCGCGTCACGCCATAGAAAAACCAACATCTGCTGGCGCTACGCCACCACCAAGGTCAACAAAAACCATTTGAACCTTTAAAAAATGACCCTTTTCACTGAACCGGGCCATGGCGCTACGCCACAGCTTATTCCGTTTGGCTTGGCGCGACGCGACCATAAAAAGGGTCGCATAAATGACTTTCTTTTCACCAGATACCCCCAAAACCCCCCAAGTCCCATTCTCACAGCCCCATCGTCGATTATACCCCCACCCACCCTAATTCCTCCATTAAACCACCATAAATACACCAAATCACCACCGTTTTCAACGATTCCACCACCTTTGTGACCGATTTTCCTCACCGAACAAAACCCCCATAACATATTCACCATCCATCCGCCACATACCTTCGAATCGGGACGAACCATTCACGAAAAAGTTTAAGTTTTTCTTCCAAAATCAACGATTCATGTACTTTTCTTCGCCTTATTCTCTTATATTTGCTGATTAGAGTCATTATTTGAGTCACAAATATGTCAAATCAGCTGGGTCGAGTCGTGGTTCGAGTCGGTCTTGTTTTAGGGTGTCGAGTCAGTTGGTGAGTCTTGATGTTGGTTAGTTTCGAGTCAGCTGAGTTGATGTTGAGTCTGTTTCTTTTGTTTTAGCGGAGTCTAGGCAGCCAAGTCGGTGCTGGTCAGTTCAGTGGTGTCGAGTCGATGGTCAGTCCCAGTCGAGTCATCTTTGTTGAGTGGGTTTCGAGTAAATTTTGTGTGTTCTATTGTTGGGTTAGTCGAGTAGTCACGTTGGTCCATCAGACCAGTCAAGTCAGTCTTGTCGAGTCTTGGTTTGAGTCGAGTCCATGTTAGTTGGTCCAGTTGACATCTTATGTGTCGAATTGGTCTTGTGTTTGGCATGTTAGGTCGGTTGAGTTGAGTCAGTTTAGTTGGGTAATTCTTGTGGTCAGTACCTTAGCTTAATTGTCGTTTGAATAGTCCAATGGGGTGCGGATGGTTTTGGTTTGGGAGTCCTTGTTTGTGTTAGTATATTATCTTATGAGGACATTGCCATCTTGATTGTTTGTTGCGTATGGTGAAATACACAAGTACTTGCATTTGTGCGTGGGTGGGGATGGTGTCGGGTTGGGAAAAAATACAATTGCTTTGTTGAATTTTGATTTGTATGGTACGTTGACACTTGAAGTTCCGATATTGCGCATTAAAACTGAATTTTCGCATTCGAAAGAAACCTCCTTTAACTAGGCGGAATTTTTCGACACTAAATTTGTTTTAAAAACAACTAAAAAGCAAATGATTTTTAAGCGCGGATTGGACTTCAATGTCATTGTTCGGCACTTTGGCTCTTAATTGGGACAATTAAAAGTGCCGATGGGGGGTAGTGTACATTGAGTCTAGTATGTGTTTTTGCGTCGTTTTAGTGTCGTTTTAGCATAGTTTAGTCGTTTTAGTTGTGTTTGGGTTTACTTGCACATACAAGTGGTTTAAATTCGCCCGTACTCAATCTCCATTCGGGCGAGTTTAACTATCACTTAGCAATTGTAAAAAAGTAACCCGTTTGTTTTAGAATTAGCCGCGAATGGAATGCTACATGACTATTCTGTCTTTTTCGAAAAAAAATATAAAAATCCGAAAAAAATATAAAAAAATTCAAAAAATTATAAAAGTTAAAAATACCAAAAATAGTTGTTATGACTGACTATCTGCCTGTTTAGTCTTGATTTTATTTGTTTTGCAGGCATGGCTAGTAGTTCCCGCCGAGGTAGGGCGAGAAAGACCAGAGCGGGTCAATCGGCACCGCAACAGGATCCGCCTCAGCAGGACCCGGTCCCTCAGGAAACACCAATCATTCAGATAGCTGCCGATGATCCTAAGCTGAGAAAAATTGTATATCAATCGTCTTATAACTTTATTCCGGATCAGAAAATGCATAGAGCTGGTCACCCGATACTGAAATTTGAGCCGAGTACATCAGAATGGAACAAATATGACAAATTGAAAGACACTGATCTACTCCAGCACAGGGTGATAGACTGGTTATGGTTGAGTGAGATAGGCTCGAAACAGGAGGTGACAGACCTTTTGGGTCCGAGGTTGGCAAAGGCGATGGAGTGTATACAGCCGCAGTATGAGGAATTGGTGCTAGAGTTTCATTGCACTTGGGCGCATAAGGAGGGAAAGTTCGAGTAGGGCACAGTTGTGTCGTTTAGTTTAGGTAGGTAGGTGTATGAGATGAATATGGCGAGGTTTGCCATAGCTTCGGGGTTGTATACTGAAGAAGAAGTGAAGAGGACGGAGTTTGTTACTTGCTTGAGGGGTGCTTATTCTAAGCCTAGGGATCTTGGGGTTGGTTCGACTGAGTTGCGAGAGTTCTGGAGTACGATTTCTGATCACCCGTTTACGACTACGAACCTGATCACTTCGGTTTGTAATCCGGTTTACAGGTATGTGCTGAAGATTTTGTCTACTACACTTGTGGGTCGGAAGTCGGGAGAGAACAAAGCGAACTGGATAGAGTTGTTTATCTTGATGTGTAGAGTGCAGAACAGGGAGATGAATCTGGCTACGGTCTTAGCAGATTCTTTTAGTAGGAGTCGTCGAGGTAGTCCTCGAGCTGGTTTGGATATGGGCCCCTACATTACTAGGATTGCAACAAATTTGGGGGTGCTTGACAATTATCTTCCCGAATTTCTACATGAGGGGCCCCAGACGGTGACTTTTGGGTTGAAGGAGTTGCAGCAAGCGGGGATAGTGTCTTGGATGGAGCCCTACGGCTGGGAGCCGATCAGGCAGGGTCCACAGGTACAGCCGCCACAGGGACATCCAGCTGAGGATGTTATGCTTCAGATTGATCCTACACATAGGCAGCGGCCACCTCAGAGACACGAGTTGCCAGCACACCAGTACCCACGCAGACAGCCACCACCTACACCTCTTACTTTGGAGTCGTTCTCTGTGTATGTGGAGCAGAGGTTCGACAGGCTGGAGCACCTTATTTTGACAGATCAGGATAGGAAGGAGGATGCCCTTCGATACATTATGAGCAGGCACAGTATGGGGATCCCAGATTTCTTCCAGTCATGGCTGCAGGGTAGCTCGGCTGGTACTGCTGAGAGGTTTGATCCGATTCCCATGATTCGTGTATTTGGAGAGGGCAGTTCAGGTGCAGGTGGTCGAGAGGAGAGCAATCATGAGTTTGATAGCGAGCATGACGAGGATTAGTGTGGGGATAGCATGAGGATGCAGGAGTAGCAGCTGACTATTATATCTTTTGTTGATTATTTTACTTTTATGCTGTTTTTGATCCTCATACTTTTGGTCTGTACTGATATTTATACACTTTGAACAGGTTGGTTAGGGAGGTTGGGTTGGTTGATGTTGGAACTGATGATCTGATGTTATTTTGTATATATATATTACTATGTTTTGGTAGTTTGTGTTGATGATTGATAGGTTGATTGTAATAGCCGCTTTCGTTCGCGTGTCCGAGGTTAGAGTTGTTTGCTGAGCTCGTTTCGAATTGGAGGGCTTATGTGGAAATGACTGGCACTTTGACAGTCTCGCATATCAGCTATCGGATCGTGTGCGACCCTAAATAGTCAGTATGAGGCAGTTCATCTTTGAATACAGAGGCAGAATCAAAGTAAACAAAGTCACAACAGCTATATCCTCTTAATTTCCTCTCTATTAATGCTTTCTGAGTCAATTACAATGATTTCTGAACAAAATCCGGCAACACCTCGACTCTAATTCCGCTCCAACCGATTCTGAATGAGATCACACATCAAGTATTTATAGGGCAGCTGATTCCGCTTCAAATGGTTCGAGCGGAATCACCATGTGATCATCTCGAGCGGAATTAACAAGTTCATTTACGAGCGGAATCACATGTTACCGTTTGGAGCGGAATCACAACCTTAACATCTAGGAGCGGAATTACAACATTTCCTGATTTCGCTTCAAATGACACAAGTGTCATTTGGAGCGGAATTACACTCTAAGATCCAATTTTCATTTCCAAACTCTAGTCTAACCTATCTAGACCTAAGACTCGATTAAGACGCAGTAAACAGACATTTAGTGCACCAACAGACTCCCCCTTGGATGTTGACGAGGTCTTCGGTGTCGAGTCTTCAGTCTTGGTCTTTTCTCCAACTCTGTCTTCTCACTGTAAACAACTCTCTCTTCACACAGGTTCAAGACCTTGATTTGGCTCAGTCTTCAATCTCCCCTTTAATAGTTGATCCAGAACTCTAGACTCCCCCTTTCACAGACTCCCCCTCTCGGTATGCTGGGATCTAGGGTCTTGGTCTGGTTCAAACTATGACTTTATGAGCCATGGGGATAATGAAATCCACAACCTGTTACTCAACCAAATAATATTATAAACTATTTATTTTCAACAATAAATCACAATGTTTATTAGTTTAGAAATCCACTCAAGTATTCAGGTCCAAGTTAATGACCCTGATTACTCAATTAATCTACCAAGTTCAACTTAATGACCTTGGTTGATCTTGTGACAAAACAAACTGATTGTTGTTTAACATTTTCAAAACATTTTCCTGAAAATAACAAGCATCAAGTTAATGAACTTGTTTTTACTTTTTCAACAACCCAATCTTCAACAAGATAAGCTCTCCTCATTCTCCAGTCCAGAACTTTTCCTGCATCTGCTTCAATCCTCGAGAATCCAACAATCAACTCTCCACTTTGGTTTGTCGGAAAATAAAGCAGAAATAAAATCTTTTTGGATTTTAATAAAGTTTCTGAACTAGGAAATGAAATACAGAAACTTAAATTGCAGAATGTAAAGAAAGTAAACTATTTACAAACATATTTTTGGTGAGCGTGTCAGGGAATCATATCAGCTAGCAAACAAGTTACTAGTACCGTTAAGCTTAATTTCATATTCAGAATTAAACAATTCACGTAGATTGTCGATATACTGATCCACTTTAAATTCTCACACAAATTTCAATTTACTCAGGATACGATTTAGATGTTTTAGGAACTTAACTCATTCATGTGTCCCACCTCTTGAATATACTCCCGTATCCAGAATCCCAATATTCAGTCTTACAAGTGAGTATACCACAGATGATATATGTAAGGGGTTAGATGCGAGGGCTGTGAGAGCTCAGGTCGATACTTCCGTATACGCAGAGAGATGACGGCTTCGACTTTTCGGTGTGTCCCCTTTAGAGGATCTTTTGTTTCAACAGCAATGATTATCAATTTTATTGTTTAATCAATTTGCTGAGGGTGATGCGGTGTTTCAAGCAATGCAGAAAGTATTATTCGGGGACTAGGTCAGAACTTCCATTCAGCAGAAGTCTCGGAATAATACCCCAGATATCACTGAGTATAAAGACCTAGTATCTCAGAATGAGGGACCTTTCAAACGAGATTTCAGGGGTTACCTATATATCCAAGTAGTGTTCCCCACGAAATAAGTTTCGTTTTGAAATTTTAGGTTTATATCCCGAACAAATCTACTAAATGTGCGAAAACCTATCGACACATCATCAGTGAGACTGTTTAAACTCCTTTAAACTTTACAAATCTTTAGCGTACTGTAACTGTCAAACCGATGTACTATCATTTTCCCTTTTTACACAAGCTCTTTTTCAATTTTCTATTGTTTTTGGATTTTGAAATTTTATCATGTTTTTGTATTTTTGAATTTTTTACTGTTTTTGTATTTTTGAATTTATATCTACTCCCCCTAAATACCAAAACAAGTAAAAAATTGACAAACCATTGCAGATTGTGTCTCATTTTCATCCGCAACAGTACCTTCATCAACGCCAATAATGCCATCCAACACCGAAAGAAGCTTCATACCATTCAGTTTTAAAAGATATTTAAAACGTGTTTTATCAAAAGCTTTGGTATGTAAATCAGCTTTCTGTTCGTCAGTGTGGATTTTCTAGATTCGAATCAACTTCTTCTCGAAGCAATCTCGGATGAAGTGATGTCGAGTTTCTATATGTTTAGTTTTAGCGTGATGTACTGGATTTTTTGTTATATTTATTGCGGCCTCATTATCAAGAAAAAGAGGTGTGTTATGAAACTGCAAACCGTAGTCGCGCATCTGTTGCTGTATCCACAGGATCTGAGAGCAGCAACTGCTAGCAGACACGTACTCCACTTCACATGTGGATAGCGCCACAGACGTTTGTTTCTTACACTGCCAGGTAACCAAGCGAGGTCCAAAGAACTGGCATCCTGCAGTTGTTGATTTTGCATTGACTTTGCAGCATCCGAAATCCGAGTCGGAATACCCTTCGAGCGTAAAGTCGCCTTTTCTAGGATACCACAACCCCAATGTTGGAGTTCCCTTCAGGTAGCGTAATATCCTCTTCACAATAATCATGTGCGAAGCTCTCGGGTTAGATTGATATCTTGCTGCGAGGCACGTTGGGTACATGATATCAGGTCTCGAAGCAGTTAAGTACATCAATGAACCGATCATGGAACGATAGAACGTCTCATCAGCCCTGTCTCCAGTGAGATCTGGGTGAATCCCATGATTTGTTGCTAAAGGGGTCGCAGCTGGAGTAGAACTTGACATTCCAAATTTCTCTAGAATATCATGCACGTACTTTGTCTGGTGAATGAAAATTCCCTCAGGTAGTTGTTCAACTTGAAGTCCCAAAAAGAATTTCATCTCCCCCATTGATGACATTTCGAATTTTTGCTTCATCACTGATTCGAAATCTTTGCACAGATTCTCATTCGTTGACCCAAAAATTATATCATCCACATAAATCTGTACGATTAGAAGATGTCCGTCGACCTCTTTAGTGAAGAGAGTGGCATCCACTTTTCCACGAATGAAGCTGTTGGCTAGTAGGTGTTGAGACAAAGTCTCGTACCAAGCTCTTGGGGCCTGGTGTAAACCATACATCGCTTTATCCAGTAAGTAGACCTAGTTCTTGTGGATCGGATCGGCAAAGCCCGACGGCTGTCCGACATAAACCTCCTCTTTAACCTTCCCATAAAGAAACGCCAATTTTATATCTAGCTGATATACTTTGAAATTCTTCCAAGATGCAAATGCCAGGAAAATTCTGATTGCTTCTTGATGTGTGTTGGTGTATATATAATTTAGATGTATAATTAGGCCCTTTTTACACCTTTAGCCAAGTTTTAAATTTATAAAAACACGATATTCACTAACACTACACACACATATGGGCAAGTGCACCCATCGTGGACGTAGTATAGTGTTGGTAAGATACCGAGGTCGTCCAAGGACACAAGAGCTTTTAATACCGGTTTATCCTCAACGTCTAATCAAATCAAAAAGTGAGAAAAATGTTTTTAAACTAAGAAAATAAAAACTAACTAAATGCTGAAAAATAAAATAAAAATAAAAACAGATAGACAAGATGAATCACTTGGATCCGACTCGTGTATTAGTATAACCTTTGATTATTTTCGCACTTTTGCACTTGTTTAAGAGATTATCTTAGTTATTGTAGTAGGCCCCTCTTTTGAAGGCGACGTTACCCTCAACCCAGTAGTTTGAGTCAGCAAGGATACAATCCTAAAGGGTCGGATTATTGGAAGATAATGAATTAAGTTATTAATGCAAATTATGGTAGGCCCCGCTTTTGGCGGTGACGTTACCCTCGACTAAGTAGTCTGAGTCAGCAGGGATACAGTCCTAAATAGCCGGGTTATAGTATTAATAGTAGTTAACTTATGAGGGGGTCAAAGAGTTTGGATCCCCGCCATCCAATACCTATGGGCATTGAAGGAGATCCTACTAAATTTGACCCAGGTCCCAAGCAGGACCTCTAAACGCTGAACAAGGGCAAGACCCTTACCAAACCGTTCCCTTAACCCCCGACCAGGTAGCCAACATACCTCCATATAGACCGTGGAGATATGAATGGTGAAAATCTTTTATTTTATATAGACAGTAAAATAATGCCAAGACACCACGGACAAACGATAAGGAAAGATCACCTTCAACATAAGCAACTAGTTATTAAAGTCATTAATACAAAACCAAATAAAAAGTGCAAAAGATTAAAAATAAAAAAGTATTATACTAAACACTTGTCTTCACCAAGTGATGTAAGAGACTTAGGCAAACATGGCCTTGATTGTCAAGAACTCTTACGATCAATCTTGGATCCCGAGACGACTCACACACTCTACGATGGACAATGGATGATGGTGGTGGATGTTGGTGTTATGGTGGTGGTGGGTGGTGGATGAAGTGTGAGAGAGGTGGTGTGCCAAGGGATGAGATGGAATGAAACCAAGCACCCCTATTTATAGGCTGAACAGAAGGCTGGGCACGGCCCCGTGTCCGCTGGACACGCCCCCGTGCCCGTCTGACAGTCTCTCTCCTCATTAATTGTAATTCGCAATTACAATTAATGCGCCTGCTGTACTTTCACCACGCCCCCGTGCTCACTGGACACGGCCCCGTGGTGGGCAATGGAAGCTTCTACCAGTTTGTCTTTTATGCTGCTTCTTGGGCACGACCTCGTGCTGGCTGAGCACGGGGCGTGTCCAGGCTTCTGTTTTCTCTTCTTTGCTTTGGAGGATGCCGTTGAGGGTCCGGGCAGTCTTCTTTTATTCCTTTCCTTGTATTTATGCTAGAATTAGTTGTCTTTTTGCTTCTTTTGTGAATTTGAGCTCATTTCATCCTGAAAATACAAAAGGAAGACAAAAACACTCTTTTTCCAACATTAGTACTTAAAAAGGGTTAGTTTTATGCCTTAATTGATGTGATTTATATGTTGCATTTTACACACATCAAATACCCCCACACTTGAATTTTTGCTTGTCCTCAAGCAAAACTCTTTAAATGTGGCTTACACTCCAAATGGAATAGGTAGAAGAGAATGTTTTTGGTTTGTCATAGAGTGTCGGGAATCCAAGATATTTTTAGGTTTTATTTTTATTTATTCACAATTTTATTCGTTATGATTTATTGAGAACGTCTCATAGGATAAATTACTTATTCGGGCATAACATGCCTTTTTTAAAATTCTATTTATATACAAGTTCACATACCTCACGGGATAAATCACTCAACACTCGGCCGTAGGTGTATTTTTAGTGAATCACTCGAGAGCGGCATGGAACTCACGCCTTCCATAGGCTTGCCAAGCAATCAATCCTCCTCCTTTTTAACTTTTTACCTTTGTAAATATCAAGAGGACTTTTTGGGTGAAGGGTTAGGCTTGGGTTAAAGGTGGGTGGTTGGGTTAGTGGTTAGTAAAAGGGCGAAAAGCGTAAAAAGCGTCGGTTTTCGAAAAAAAAAAATTTTAGTGACTTTTATTTTGAAGTATTTCTCCAAACAAGCTTTCGTTTGTATAGCTTTGTTTGTTTTTAACTTCATCATTATATATATATATATATATATATATATTCTTTTTTTTTTAGTCACATAAAAGAACGAGCTTGCGAAAAACCGAGCTTTGTTACTAAAATAAAGGGTGAAAAATAAAAAAAGGTTTTTGGTGGGTGAAAAGGTTTTTAGGGTAATGAAATGAAAGGTTTAGGCTCAAAGGGGTTAACTAGGGGGATTTTTGGGTAGGTGGTAAAAAAAATTGAAAAATAATGGTGTAGAAAGAAAAATCGTTAGTCCTAATGCCTCCATCATTTACTTACTTGGGTTTAAGTTGGTAAGGACCGGGAATGAATCGTCGTGGCAAGTTCTAGAGTTGTAAGAACCAAGCGGCTATTCACACAAGAAACGAAAAATGAGCATTTAGTCTAAAGATGTAAATTTGTATGCTCAATAAAGGCTCAAAACTCACTTTTGTGGGAATGGGTTTTTAATGTGATCAAGTATATATAATTAAATTTTAACTAGACTTGTTATGCCGTTTCGTAATTTTCTTATGTTGGTTCTCGTTATCACGACGCTTTCGGTTGTAAATTTTTTAAAAATATAACCTTATTAATCTTGTGATTCCCAACTTAAACTTTAGACAAGTAAAAATGAAAGGATTTTTGAAAAAAATTTGGGTGTTTAGCGGTTCCAATAGAGTTTGTTGTTAGGACTTGCAAAATTTCAAAGTGTTAGCTTCCCCCCCACACTTAAATTACACATTGTCTTCAATGTGTCCCAAAAATAAATTTTTAGGTTGATTGGATGTGTGGTGTGGTGTTAAAAAGCAAAGATTTATGTTACTGGCAGCCTGGACACGGCCCCGTGGTGACCGGGCACGGCCCCGTGGTCAGGTGCCAGTAACAGAAATTAAAGAAATGAGACAGAAGCCTGGACACGGGGGCGTGTCTGGTGAACACGGCCCGTGTCCAGTTACCTGAACTGGGCGTTTTTCTGCAGGTGGCTCAGCACGGGGCCGTGTTGGTTGGGCACGGCCCGTGTTGAGCCTTCTGTGATGGAGATTTGTGTCGGGTTGCTCTGTTCTTTGTGCATGGGGCCATTTTTCTCGTTCCCTTTTTCATCCATTACCACCATGAGTGTGTTTTATTCATCAATAACCATCAATCTTAGAAACCATCATATCATTGCAAACATAGAGAATTACATACAGTTAATCTAAATAACTAGGGGGATACATGAGGTTATCATAAAGGTTCTACTTATTTAGGAAAATTTCGGGAATAGCTTCCCGATGTAGTAAGACCCTTTAGCCGATGGCTCCTCGGTTATTGTTCAAAGCCACCCTTCTATCTCCCTTGGGAGGAAGAAAGCAGCTTCATTCTCTTCAGTGGCTTGAGGAGGAACATTCACCGGGACTCCTTGCACCACCCTTTGCTGAGGCCCTTGGTGCATGGCATACCATTCGGCCGGAATGATGACCTCGGGTACTACATTCCACGCTCTTTGGGTTATTACGGGAACCAAAGGCGGGGAGGCGAGAAGGTTTAACCTCTAGTGCAGGAGGTTCACTTCTCGCAGACAGCCTTCCAACCCCACCGTCAGATGATTTATACGGTCCACTAGCGCTTCTTCTACTCCCGTCATCTCGTCTATGGCTTCCCTTAAGGCGTAAACGTAGTTTACTAGGGAGTCTTCTGCTGTGGACGACCTTCTCCCATTTCGGTTATTTCTTGAAGATGATCCGCTAGTTCTGCTGGCCATTTTCTGTGGAAGAAACCGAAAACAACTGAACTTTTGCAAAACAGCACATCGAACACGGCCCCGTGTTCACTGAACACGGCCCGTGTTCAGTTGTCTGCAGGATTTTTTTGGCTAAGGATTCTTGGGTTTTAAATTATTTTCACATCTTTTAACTATGGTTTAAGCTTAGATAATTTAAAACAAAGTTATAAAATCAACTTTAAACAAGAATCCATAGCAAATAATCTTACAAACTTTTCATAGAAGGTTGGAATCATGGGGTTTCCAAGCTTCCATGGAGGAGATGTTTGAAAAATTTTGAAAGAAGGAGAAATGAACAAAAGTGGAAAGGACAAGATGGTCCTTGGGAACCTTCTTTTAGCACTTACCTAGGATGGTATATGTGAAGATCCCAGGAATCCCTGTCTAGTGAAGTGGTCAAAAATGAGCAGGATTCAGGCTGCATTTAAAGAAAACGACAGCACGCTGGACACGGCCCCGTGTCCGCTGGGCATGGCCCCGTGTGCAGAGAAAATCCTGACACATTTTGTCCGTATTCTGACAAAATCAGCAGAGAATCTTCTGGGCGGGCACGGGGTCGTGTTTACCGGACACGGCCCCGTGTCGGGAGGCTGTTTTATGGAGTTTTGTTGCTCCTAAAGATTTTATTTATATCGGGTGGTTCTTGATTGGTTGGGACAACCCCAAAGTGCCTAAGATACCTTAATTGTCCTATACTAAGGCGAGAACGCAAGAGGTTATCGGTGAGGGTAATTCCTATTTTCATTCTAGGTGGACAAGTCCAACCCTTTCCTGGGCTCTCGTTAAAGAAGGTGTATGCCGAATCGCTCAGGTCTATGTATGCACCGAACGAAGTTGATGGAGAGTCCTTCACGGCACAATCGGCACAGGGACGACTATCGTCCAAGTCTTTTCTAGGTATGAAGGTATTTTCGGGAGCAACGAGGTTGTCGGAATGCGGTTCCAACATTTCCTCATGGTCATCGTCTTGGGGCGGATCAATAAAATCCTTCCTAAGTTCCTTTGACCAATTTAGAATTAGTTCTTCTAGTTGAAATAACTCGTCAAGGAGCATTTCCCCTAGAATATCTGGCTGGGCGCATTCGAGGGAGAGATAGTGCTTATTTTTACTTTCGCCCCTCTTAAGGTTATAAGGAATCGGTGGGTCTATATAGTGGGGCCTATAATTTAGAAAATAACATTTTAATTCTTCATGTTCGCCTCCACATAATCGACACCACGTACCATAAGAGTTCCGAAAGTAAAAAGAATTACTATCACTCATGTTTGTGTCAGAAATTACCAACCGCCGGGATCTAACGGTTCTGTTTTCAGTAAGAGAATCTTGGGCATGGGGGCGTGTTGAGTGGACATGGCCCCGTGTTCAGCTTACTGTCTGACTTAAAACAGGATTGCCAGTTCCAATGATTGAGCACGGGGGCGTGTTCAGCGGGCATGGCCCGTGCTGAGCTCTGCAGAAGCTGAAAAACTAAGAAAAATCCTAAAAATTAAAAAGAAAAATAAAAATATGATTAGGCCGTTGATTCCTAACTTTCTTAAAATCCTTGTGTCCCCCGGCAATGGCGCCAAAAACTTGATGTGTGTTGGTGTATATATAATTTAGATGTATAATTAGGCCCTTTTTACACCTTTAGCCAAGTTTTAAATTTATAAAAACACGATATTCACTAACACTACACACACATATGGGCAAGTGCACCCATCGTGGACGTAGTATAGTGTTGGTAAGATACCGAGGTCATCCAAGGACACAAGAGCTTTTAATACCGGTTTATCCTCAACGTCTAATCAAATCAAAAAGTGAGAAAAATGTTTTTAAACTAAGAAAATAAAAACTAACTAAATGCTGAAAAATAAAATAAAAATAAAAACAGATAGACAAGATGAATCACTTGGATCCGACTCGTGTATTAGTATAACCTTTGATTATTTTCGCACTTTTGCACTTGTTTAAGAGATTATCTTAGTTATTGTAGTAGGCCCCTCTTTTGAAGGCGACGTTACCCTCAACCCAGTAGTTTGAGTCAGCAAGGATACAATCCTAAAGGGTCGGATTATTGGAAGATAATGAATTAAGTTATTAATGCAAATTATGGTAGGCCCCGCTTTTGGCGGTGACGTTACCCTCGACTAAGTAGTCTGAGTCAGCAGGGATACAGTCCTAAATAGCCGGGTTATAGTATTAATAGTAGTTAACTTATGAGGGGGTCAAAGAGTTTGGATCCCCGCCATCCAATACCTATGGGCATTGAAGGAGATCCTACTAAATTTGACCCAGGTCCCAAGCAGGAACTCTAAACGTTGAACAAGGGCAAGACCCTTACCAAACCGTTCCCTTAACCCCCGACCAGGTAGCCAACATACCTCCATATAGACTGTGGAGATATGAATGGTGAAAATCTTTTATTTTATATAGACAGTAAAATAATGCCAAGACACCACGGACAAACGATAAGGAAAGATCACCTTCAACATAAGCAACTAGTTATTAAAGTCATTAATACAAAACCAAATAAAAAGTGCAAAAGATTAAAAATAAAAAGTATTATACTAAACACTTGTCTTCACCAAGTGATGTAGGCAAACATGGCCTTGATTGTCAAGAACTCTTACGATCAATCTTGGATCCCGAGACGACTCACACACTCTACGATGGACAATGGATGATGGTGGTGGATGATGGTGTTATGGTGGTGGTGGGTGGTGGATGAAGTGTGATAGAGGTGGTGTGCCAAGGGATGAGATGGAATGAAACCAAGCACCCCATTTATAGGCTGAACAGAAGGCTGGGCACGGCCCCGTGTCCGCTGGACACGCCCCCGTGCCCGTCTGACAGTCTCTCTCCTCATTAATTGTAATTCGCAATTACAATTAATGCGCCTGCTGTACTTTCACCACGCCCCCGTGCTCACTGGACACGGCCCCGTGGTGGGCAATGGAAGCTTCTACCAGTTTGTCTTTTATGCTGCTTCTTGGGCACGGCCCCGTGCTGGCTGAGCACGGGGCGTGTTCAGGCTTCTGTTTTCTCTTCTTTGCTTTGGAGGATGCCGTTGAGGGTCCGGGCAGTCTTCTTTTATTCCTTTCCTTGTATTTATGCTAGAATTAGTTGTCTTTTTGCTTCTTTTGTGAATTTGAGCTCATTTCATCCTGAAAATATAAAAGGAAGACAAAAACACTCTTTTTCCAACATTAGTACTTAAAAAGGGTTAGTTTTATGCCTTAATTGATGTGATTTATATGTTGCATTTTACACACATCACTTCTAGTCATGCCACAGGAGCGTACACAATCCCCTCCAGTTGACTAAAGCCCTGAACAACGAGTCGAGCCTTGTTTCGTACAACAACTCCTCTGTCGTCTCTCTTACATTTAAATACCCATTTTGTATTGATTTTCCTGTGACCATCTGGCAAATCCACTAGCTTCCACACTCCCAACTTTTCAAACTGACTCAATTCTTCTTGCATCGCATTGACCCAAGAGTCTTCAGTAAGCGCCTCTTTGTAAGTTCTTGGTTCGATCTGCGAAATAAAACAACTCAATGAAAATTCAGTTTGTAAAGGTGCTACTGTAGAATAAAAACATGTAAGGCCCTGGTCAATTTGACGTCTCGTGCGAATGCCCGATTGCAACTCTCCAATGATCAACTCCTCTGGATGGTATGAAAGAGTTCGTGGCATTACTTCGCTTGGAACATCTACATCGCCTTCCAGATTAGTAACATTCTGATTTGCATCTTGTTCACTAATTTGGTTTGTTTGACTTGAATCCTGAATCTGCTCCCCCTCAGAATCTGAATCACTATGATCAAATGTCGGCATATTCTCAGATTCTTGATTATCATTCTGAACCGACTGATTATCTTGAGCAACTTCATTCTGTTGGACATCATCATGTTCACCAGCATTGCTAGGACCTGCTTCATCGTCATTTGAAGTTTCCCGTGGTCGTCTAGAATACTCAGCTGGGAACCTTTGCTGCGACTCGTACTCTCGCAAAATATCCAACTCATCAAAGAAATCTTCTTCTTCCTCTGATTCTTCCCTCATGTCAAACGAATCCCACAATTTGTCATAATGATAACGCCATGAATCTCCTGGATTCTGCAGCGGCATTGTATAACCTTGACATTCAACATTTGCAGCTTCAATAATCCGCTTCTCACTTGGAACGAAGACACGTCGCATAGGACTTGCATAACCAACAAATATACCCTCAATGCACTTCGGACCAAACTTTCCATGAGGCTCTATAACAGTATAGGGTGACCCGAATGGTTCAAGATACTTCAAATTAGGTTTGCGGTTATTGATTAATTCAAAGCATGTGTTGTTAAATTTCTTGACAGTGAGAACTCTGTTGAGCGTATAGCATGCGGCGGAAACAGCTTCATCCCAAAAATTTATCGGTAACTTTGAATCTGCGAGCATTGTTCTAGTCGTCTCGATTAGTGTCCGGTTTTTGCGTTCTGCGACTCCATTCTGCTATGAAGTGTACGGAGCACTAAACTCATGCAATATACCTCTTTCATCACAAAATTCTTCCATCTTGTTCTTGAATCCAGTACCATTATCACTTCTGATTCTTTTGATACGCCTTTGGTATAGATTCTTAATCTTCTTGAACAACGCCATCAAACTGTCATAAGTTTCATCTTTTGACTTCAAAAATGATACCCACGAAAATCTGGAATAGTCATCAGTAACGACCAAACAGTAGTAGTCTCCTGTAATACTTTTGACATTCACAGGACCAAATAAATCCATGTGAAGTCTCTCCAGAGGTCTTGAAACTGAATTGACTTGCTTTGTAGGGTGTGACTTTTTCTTCTACTTGCCTTTAACACAGCTAATGCACTCCCCTTCCAGATGAAAACCTTTTATGTAAACACCCAAACTAAATCATTATGAACCAAATGATTCATTTTTCTCAGATGTATATGCCCCATCTTGCGGTGCCACAATCTCGATTCTTTCTCAGTTGCTCTGGACATAAAACAATGAGCCTGATCCGGGATTGTAGTAACTACGCTCATGTCCAACACGTACAGATCATTGACTCTTGGTGCCCTCATGATAATCCATTCCTCAGGGATAACAAATCCTGGCTTCAAGATCAAACATTCTTTGTCAGTGAAGTGAGTGGTATACATCCTGTCACAAATCTGCGAGATACTCAGCAGATTATTCTCCAGCTTAGCAATGTAGTTAACTCTCTCAAACGTCACAATTTCGTTGGATAACGTTCCTTCACCAATAATCCTACCACCTTGATTACCTGCGAATCCTACTTAACCTCCATTGATATTCTTCACATCATACAACAATGCAGTCTTCCCTGTCATATGTCTAGAAGCTCCACTATCCATAATCCATCGTGAAACTAATCTCGGAAGATCCTGCACATATCACAACATGATTTTTAAAACACATTTCAATAAAGATGCCAATTCATGCTTCGCGATCAAGGAAGCTCCAGCAAGTCAGGTTTTTATTCAACGAAGATTATATCCACCCAAGCCTGACCAGCCTTGGGTGTTACCTTGTTGCTATCAGCTTTCCCATTTTATTTCTTAATATTTTTAGCTTGAAGTGGTGGAAAATTTGTATCATCCACAACTGGGACTGAATTCACCACCTTTTTCTCTTGTGAGGTTGAAGTTTGTTTCTCTGTTTTAGGCTTCCAAATTTGTTGAGATGGCGCAACCCGTTTGTAAAATTTTTCAATTTTAGTTACCATTTTCTTTACAGGTTCAGTTTTGATCTTGGTTATTTGATTTTTCAAAACCTTTTTCTCAACAATCATTGGTGCTTTTCCCTTCACATCATCTTTCTTCTTTTGAGTCTTTACAACTTCAGTCTTAGACTTCACGTTGGTACACTTTCGTGCAATATGCCCAACTTGATTGCATCTGAAGCATGTTCGAGTGTCAGCTACTCGACTTGTGCCTTCAGACTGAGGTTGTGAAGCTTTCTTCTTAAAGAATTCTTCATTCGATTTCGAAAAAATCTTTTTCTCTTCATCAGACAATGAACTCGAACTGTTCACAAACACTTTCTTTTCAACAAATTTCTTGTTTTGAACATTTCTCTTTTGATAAGTCTTACCCCCTGATAACCACCCGACCAATTGTTTTGGTTGTTGTTATAAAAACGTGGTGGAACAACAGGTTTCTTATAGTAAGCTTTATCTTTTTTCAAAATTCATTTGTCTCTTTGTTTGACTCAAACTGTTCACATCTGACAACTCAACTTCAACCAATTTGAAAACATTTGTTAACTTGTTCACATTAACATTCTCAATGGGAAACTCAGAATCCGAAAACAACTTATCAGATCCCGACATCTTGTACATGACAAGAGTAGGTTCATCATTTAAGTTGTTTTTGGACTTTTGTTTCGGAATGTATTTGTCCAAGAAACATCCATCTTCCGCAATAGTGTCACTGTCCATTTTTAGAACACTTTCAACAACACTTTTTACAACATCAGTTTGGACACTATCGTCATAGGAAGATGTAAAAGTAACATCAATGATATCCGGAAGTTTAACTTCATTCTCTTCTTCAATTTCAACCAACCCCGATTGCTTTTTCGAATAATTGTCAAGAACTGGTGGTGGAACTTGATGAAAACCCACCCCGGTTCCATCTGAGTAAACATCTTCGCCAGCTTTGTTTTTGCCTATAGGTTTTGGAACAATGTGTTGCAAAATAAAGCTTGCGGAGTTGTAACTCTTAAGCTTCAATTGGATTCGCTCATTTTCAATTTCAGCCTCTTGAAATTTAAGTTTCAACTTTGCGATTTCATCCAGTTGTTGATTGATTAATTCTTCTTTTAATCGAAGCACTGTTGTTAGTTGAACATTTTCTTTATATGTTTTACCATTTCTGTCATCATTATCTTTCATTGTGCTCTTAAGCTTCTCAAATTTTTCAGTGATCTGACGATTTTCAAGAACTAACCTTTCATTTTCATTTTTAACCTTTTCTTGATCAGTTTTATCATTTTCAGTTTTGTTAGTTAATTCTCTTAATCGCTCAGTTAAAGCTTTCACCCTTTTATCACGATCAAGAATTTGATCCTCAACATTTCTGACTCTCGCAGTCAGATCCTCAATTTTCTTACCATTGAGATAAGTGACTGTACTACAAACTTTGCATTCCTTGATGCAATTTTTGCAGTCAACATCACCATTGGTTTTCTTACCTAACTCAGTCGTTGACGTGTTTGAATTGACCTGGCTTTTAGACTCAGAGACGGATTTAGAATCTACCTCAAGCACCTTAGCTGCCAGCACCTTGTCAGCCATCTTTCCCATGTTTTCAGCATTCAACTCCTGTGTCGTGTCAATGATTCTAGTGTCAATCTTCTTTGACTTCTCTTTCTCTTCTTTCTCCTTCTCTTCTTTCTCTTTCTCTTCTCCGCTTCCCCACCATTTCTTCTGCCAATAATCATCTTCATCTTTAAATTCTTTGATTATGGTTTCCACATCAAGAGTGTTATGGTCAACAACAATGTTTCCATATGGGTCAAGATAACATTCCCTATCTAGATCCCATCTCTTTGCTCTTTTTGCTTCCGAATAGATACCAGATATTCTGATCAATCTGTTCATGGCCAACAACTTTCTGTGATTATACTTTTGTTCTTCAGTTCTGTTGTCTTTCCAAGGAACAGGTTCAGATTTTGCCATGAAAGCATATCCAACTGCATCCTCTTCAGGTAACAACTCACTCCAGTCGTAACCTTCATCATCGTGAATTACAGCAAGAGCTCTAGACTTCTCTTTGTTCTCCTCGAGCTGCTTTAATCTTGGCGGCTCTGATTTATTTTGATGATAAATCGCCTTCTTGTAGTAATCTTCTCTGAATGGGTTCTCAGACTCATCGGCATACGCATTCCGGCATTCACGTTTAAAGTGACCTTTCTGCTTGCACTTGAAGCACGTCACCTTGGACTTGTCAAACCCCAACTTGGTAGATGGTCCACCAATTGACTTCCTCCCTGTGATCTTCATGAAACACTGTGCTCGACGAACTGCACTGGCCATACACCACCTTATGTCGATCAGTTCCATCTCCTCAGGATCAATCTGATCATAATCTTCCTTCGTCAGGTTGGTGTTGCCTATCTTCCCTGCTACAAGACTTTCATAAGATTCTAACACAGATGCTAGGAAAACCATCCGTTGTTTAGCAGACTCCTCGCTGAAATTCTGGGCGTTCTTTAAGTCTACAGCGATGTTGCATTGAAATAGATTCTTTGCATCAGAATGATTTGCAGATGACGAAGATCCACTGTGAAATCCACTGCTTTGACTTTCTTTGTTTGAAGTGTTAGAATTCTCAGCAGAAAATGCTGTCTTAGGAGATGTACACTTTGCCATCATGCTCTTTGGATAATACAAATCCAAGTTTTGCTGGTACGATGAGTGATTTACTTTGTATGTATTCTTTAACTCCAACTCGTGACTCTCGAGTCTCTCAATCAGCAAATCTACAGTCAACTCTTCTGGCGGCTTGATAGTATTTTTCAGCATTAAGGCATAGTATTGCCAATCCATCTCATCTGGCAAAGCATCAAATAATTTGTCGACTAGCTCTTCTCGAGAATAGGAAATTCCATGTCTCGCCAGTTCCAGCTTCAGGTGCCCAAACCTCTCAATCATTTTACAAACTGATTCGTTCTTTAAACACCAAAACATGTCAAACTCTTTTCTAAGTAGTTTCTTTTTGTTTTTCATTATTTCTGTACTTCCTACACATTTGTTTTTCAACTTATCCCAGAGATCTTTAGCACTAGGGTATTCGATCAAAGATATTATATCTTCTCGAACAGATTGAAACAGTAACGCAACACATTTCTGCTCAGCAACAAACGTTCTATCTCATCAGGCGATGTTAAGCTTTCGCCACGTTTGCCTCTATCATCGTATCCATTTTTTAGACTCTTCCAGCTGGGAAAAGCAAAAGCCATCAACCAATCCTCAAACTTCTTTGCCCACCGATTGTATTCTTCGATAGCCATTAACTTCGGTGGTTTGTTATAGGTTCCAAACGCGCTTTCAACTTCCAAAGCATCCGATAACTTTTTCTTTGTATTTGGCGTGTTTTCATTGGTGTTGCTCGAAGAAGTATCGTCTCCAGAATTTCCAGCAAAAGCATACAAATCGCTAAACGGGTTCAAGAATATATCATCCATCTTGCACGTACCTGAAAAATCAGCAAACACTTAGAAAATTTTCGAAGTTTTGAAAAACAGCAATTTCTAGCGAAATCAGCTTTCGAGCGAAATCAACTTTCGAGCGAAATCAACAGAATATGTTCGAGCGAAATCAGATATATTCTGATTTCGAGCGGAATCAGGTGATAAGTTTCGAGCGGAATCAGACTTGTTCTGATTTCGAGCGGAATCAGAACCAAAATTTCGAGCGGAATTAAACTTTTATGTCTTTACAAGCGAAATCAGCTATTTCGCTCCAAATGTCTAAGTGTATTTCGAGCGGAATTAACTTTTTAGAGCGAAATTAGCGAATACTTTTCGAGCGGAATCAGATTTTTAAGCCATTTTTACCAAATTTAATCCGAATTTTAACCTGATTCTTTCTAGGGTTTGTTAATACTATATTTTACACAATATACTCGAAATTCAGGTCATTTCAACCGTTGGAACTAGTTCAAATCAGAAAAGTATGAGAAGAAGAGAGTAGAAATGAGAAAATCCGGTAAAATCAAGCTGCTATGGTATGAACTCCTCGTCCTGACCTCTGATACCACTTGTTGGACCGTGTGCGACCCTAAATAGCCAGTATAAGGCAGTTCATCTTTGAATACAGAGGCGGAATCAAAGTAAACAAAGTCACAACAGCTATATCCTCTTAATTTCCCCTCTATTAATGCTTTCTGAGTCGGTTACAATGATTTCTGACAAAAATCCGGCAGCACCTCGACTCTAATTCCGCTCCAACCGATTCTGAATGAGATCACACATCAAGTATTTATAGGGCAGCTGATTCCGCTTCAAATGGTTTGAGCGGAATCACCATGTGATCATCTCGAGCAGAATTAACAAGTTCATTTACGAGCGGAATCACATGTTACCGTTTGGAGCGGAATCACAACCTTAACATCTAGGAGCGGAATTACAACATTTCCTGATTTCGCTTCAAATGACACAAGTGTCATTTGGAGCGGAATTACACTCTAAGATCCAATTTTCATTTCCAAACTCCAATCTAACCTATCTAGACATAAGACTCGATTAAGACGCAGTAAACATACATTTAGTGCACCAACATCAGCTAAGTCGTTCCCCTTTTTGTTGTTGTATTTTATTTTGTCATTTCGTTCGTTATTTATTTAGTTAGTTCGTTAGTAGTTTATTGGTTTTTAGTGTTTAGGTAGTTTGTTGAGTCGTATTTCCATTCTTGCATTAGGGACAATGCAATCTTTAAGGTAGTGTTTGGTATGAAGGAATGAGAGGTGGAATGGAATGAATGATTACGATCGAATGAAGAAAAGGATGTTTGGTTGGTCAATGGAATGGAATCACCCATTCCAAAAGGCATTCCATTCCCTCAAAATCATTCCTTCCACCCCCCATGTTTTTTTTCCATTCCATCCCATCTTCCACCATTCATCAACAACACCACAACCCACCACCTTCGCCACAACCCACCACCACCACCATCACCACCTACCACCGACGCCATCGCCGCCACCCGCCACCACCTCACCCCGACAGCCACCGACGCTGCCGCCACCCACTCGCCACCGTTATCACCCATAGTTGCGACCAACCGCCAACGCCACTCGCCGCCGCCGCCCACCACCATCGTCGACGCCACCACCACCGCCACCACCAACCGCTGCCGCCACCAACCGCCACCTCTACTGCCAACTACCACCAATGGCCACCTTGCCACCACCACCACTCGTCGTCGCCGCCGCACCGCCACTCGCCGCCACCACCACCACCCATCGCCGCCGCCGACACTCACCACCGCCACCTATAACCACCCACAGTCACTACCACCGACCATCACCACCACTCACCGCTGATTTTATTACTCCGTTTTCTTGCCTACCGAACAATACACAGTAATAATTCATTCCATTCACACATAGTAACCAAACAAGACATGGAATGGTAATGATCCATTGCATTCACCCGTCCATTTCATTACCTCATCCATTCCATTCCTTCGTCCATTCAATTACCACATACCAAACAGTAACTCACTCACGGGCGACACCACTACTACCATAGCTGCCGCCGTGACTACCGTTGCCGCTGTCACCCCCTTCCGTCGCCGCCACCACCACCACCACCCACCTCCACCCCAGTTGTTTACCGCCACCATCCACCTCAACCGCAGTCGTCACCCACCTCCGCCGCTACCAACCGTCACCCACCATCCACACCTCCGCTCCCGCCGTCACTTGCCACCACCCACCACCCACCGCCGCCACCCACTGCCACCACCTCCGACCATCGCTACCATTGCCACCTATCACCACCGACTACCGTCACTCATCACCGATTTTATTACTTTGTCTATTCTTTCCTATCAAACAACACAAAGTAATGATTCATTTCACTCTCACATGGTAACCAAACAAGACATGGAATGGTAATGATCCATTCCATTACATCGTCCATTCCATTACCTCGTACATTCCATTCACACGTCTATTCCATTACGCCATACCAAACAGACCCTAAGTGTGGGGATGGGATACATGTAAATAATAGAGTCATAATATTGAAAAATACAAAAAAAAAATTTGAAAAATCCAAAAAAATCGAAAAACTAGAAAATTGTCCTTCGATATGAGAAGTTTGCATATTTTAAACGGAAAATGATAGAAAAGATGAATTTTTGCTTGGGGTTAAATAATAATAATATGAGATTATAATAAATCGAGCTTGCGTCTAGTTAGGGATATGTGGATAGGCCCGGGTTTGGTTTTAAGTCCCTTTGAGCTAATATACCTTAATTGTCGGTCTGCTAGTGGGTTTTCGCCTGGGAGATATGAGAAATTAAAACTGCCGATAATAGTATAAGGGGCACCGTTATAAGTTAAAACTGTTAGAGTTTGTGATCATGCAAAAATAGGAAAAAAAATAAAAAGTGAGTTAGAAACTGAATGAAAGTAGCGCATTCCTATGTATCTGGGTTGGGGATAGTGACTTTACAACCGGATTACCGCTAGGGTGTGTGAAATCGACCGTGCAAAGAAAAGAAAAAAAAGTAACGAAGCTTAAGTAGTCTGGGTTGGGGATAGCGACTCTACAGCCGGATTGCCTCTTGGTTAGGGAAAACATCATCTACGCTCATTGAAAAGAAAAAAAAAGAAAGAAAAGCGAAAAAAAATTGATTGTAAACTCTCTTGGTTTTGATATAAGACGGTTGGGAATTGGTCCAGTGATCGTTCCTTTAGTCCTATAAGCTTGAGGTGGGAGTAGGTGGACCGTAAATTCTAGTGTGAGGCCATAGGTAGATTGACCGCACTTAAATTAAATTCACATGATAAGGGCTTGAGATTGGATTCGGGTTTAAAGGGACAAGTATATTCGCAATCACGGCTAACGCAAGTGTTGGTTTTAATAAGATATAAATAATTTTTGACCCAAGTGATTATTCGTCTCTGATTCCGTTGCATAATTCTTTTTCGAGGACGAAAAAAGAGTAAGTGTGGGGATATTTGATGTATTGCAAAATACATCCTTTATTCGTGTATAATTTGTACAATTTTCCGTTATTTCTAGTTTAGTTTTAGTTAGAATTGCGTGCTATTGATCAAATTGCGTTTTCCAGGTCTTGGTACATAAAGTTGCTGAAAATGGAGTGAAAACGAGCTACAATGCTGAAGCACCAAGTCCCGGAACTATTTGGAAAAAGAGTTAGAATTATTTTGAAGATTTTGGTGGATGTCTTTCACATAATGAATTTGTGTTGATTATTTCGTATCTTTGCGGGTTCGGGTGATCTTTGGGTAAAACGGCCGATAGCCTTAGAAACAGTTACTAAAATTCAATTAGAATTAGTGTTCTGCTTAACTTGTCGCTGAGAGGCTCGAGTTAGTTATTAGGTCTCAGTGCAATATATAGCTAAGATAGGTTTTGAGAGAAGTCAGTCTTAGTTCCCTACTTGCATCTGTGTCTATTAAACCAAATTAGAATCTAGGATTGCCTTAGACTGTCGCACTAAGAGGTAGATAGTCATATTAGGGCGCTTTTAGAGTCGTTAGAGGACTGAGAGGAAGTCTAACAATCCATGTTCATAACAGCCTTGTAGGGTTTCCTAGGTTTCTTCCTGAGAAGGGTCGGGAAGTCTTAGCTTGAAATACCTTAGGGTTTAGTACTTTACGATCCCGGTTCCATACCACAATAGTACCGTTAGAAATCCATTCCTAGTTAATCTGGATTCAAGCCTAGGTAGTCGTTAATCTCATTTGAATTAAACCCTAGTTCTTGTTCGTTTCATAGTCTAGTTTTATTTCAATTTCAATTTTAGGATTTTAGTAACCCCCCCCCCCCCCCCCGCCCAAAAAAAACAAAAAAAACACAACAATAGTTAAGTCGTGTCAGTGTCAAGTCTAAATAAAGTCTTTAACGTGATAAATTAGAGTCCTTGTGGGTTCGACATCCGGACTTGCTTGTCGACCGGTTTACATGCCGGTGAGTAGTTTAGTCAAGTTAGAGAGTCTAGATTATTATTACTTGAGTCTAAATTTAGGTTTATTTTAGTTTATTTATTTGAACTACTTATTCCACATCAGCCACCAAGACGAACGACCATTCCGTAGTTTGTAATTTTGTTCAAACCAATATTTTCTCAAGGTTTGGGATTCCTCGTGTCATCATAAGTGACGGAGGATCTCATTTTAAAAATTTTCGGTTTGGGAAACTCTTAAAACGGTTTGGTGTTGACCATAGAATTGCTACCCCCTATCACCCGCAAACAAGCGGGCAAGTAGAGGTGTCAAACCGGCAAATCAAAGAGATTTTGCAAAAGACCGCGCGGGCAGACCGTAAGGATTGGTCAATCAAGTTGAACGATGCTTTATGGGCCTACCGTACGGCACATAAGACACCTATTGGTACTACACCTTACCGGTTGGTTTACGGTAAAAATTGCCATTTGCCGGTTGAACTTGTGCATAAATCATCATGGGCTATTAAAGAGGTTAATGTTCAATATGATGATGCAGGTAAGGAACGGAAACTTAAGCTATGCGAGTTGGAGGAGCTAAGGGAAATGGCATATGAATGCGCATCCAAGTATAAGGATGGGATGAAGAAGGCGCATGATGCCAAGTTGAGGAAGAAAGAGTTCGAGATTGGGCAAAAGGTATGGCTCTACAACTCGAAGCTCAAGTTTTTTCCGAGAAAGCTCCGAAGCAAATGGATGGGACTGTGACAACTCGAGTTTCTGACTTTCACTTTCGCATTAAATGCGCGTTGACTTTGACTGTTTAGTTGTCTGGATTGTGGACTTGAAATTGTACGCGTTGTGTTTTAATGAAACGTATTGTCGTGTTGCATTTATGTGATTACTTGCTGTGGTAGAATATAATGTTAGAAATACTATTAAAACACTTAGTCTAGATCGAAACATGATATGCAGATCGAAGGATCTCGAAACATATCCTTCGACCAAGGACTTTATCCTTCGACATCCTTCGGCCACGAAACATATCCTTCGACTGGAATTCAGATCCTTCGGCCCAGTCTTTCAGATGGGCTTGGCCCATTTCTGTAATACGTATTTATACGTGAATGCACGTAGTCGACTGTCATTTTTCTCAACCCTAGAGCTATTTCACTGTGACGGCAAACCAGAAACCACCGGAAACCTTTGCGTGACCAAACCCTCATCTCGGTTAGTAAATCTAATTGATTTGATCGTTCGTTCCTCTGCGTATGTGCTCACGTGTCGTGTGTTTTGATTGTTGATGTAATCTGAAATTTATGTTATATATTAGGGTTCTTGTTACGATATTGAGGATATAGATTTCCCATAGGATTGTTGTTGTCGGATGTATATATATATGATTCTATGTGAAACTCGTTACGGTTGAATACTGATTTATGAGTGCCGTTAATCTGGAATTGGCCATTATTTTGTTAGTGTCGATATTGTGTGTTAGTCGGTTTTGGGATACGTTTAAACTAGGGTTCATGCTAGACAATGATTTCAGGATGATTGCGTTGTGATGAGATGTGCTAAATGAATTCTGATGATTGTTAATGATGATGATGGCTGCAGACGATTAGGGTCTCTGTTTCTGTGAAAACGTAACTGATTGTGAAAACGTAACTGATTGTGTCGAAAGATACTTGTCTACTCGAAACATAGTTATTGTCGAAAGATACTTATTGTCGAAACATAGATGTGACCGAAAGATGCTTGACCTTCGAACCATAGTAGTGTTGACCGAAGGATAACTTTGACCGAAAGATAACTGTTTGACCGAAAGATGACACATGAACCGAAAGGTGGATGTGCGTCGAAAGATAAGGCTGGATTCGAATGATATTGTAGGATTATAGACATCCTTCGAAAGATAATGGGTTATAACATATTTCGAAGGATGGAAGGTATACTTGAATTATTTGACATGCCATGCTAGATGATGAATGTTTACATTTGTATTTGTGTGACACTCGACTTGCATGCGTATCATTTCGAACATGAACTGATTTGTTATACGTGCATACAATAGGACTTGATTAATTACTTGTGAGTGCATAACCTAGCATACCGAGCAAACCAAGGTGAGTTCACACTCTTACCAAGGCATGGGATTCCCGGTGTGTTGGGAATGGGATTGAAAGGATAAGGTTGAATAGATACACTACTGACACTATGACTAGATTACCATATTACTATCCTCGGATGTGAAGGATACCCATACTGATCACTATCCTCGGTTGTGAAGGATACTTATACTGATCACTATCCTCGGTTGTGAAGGATACCTATACTGATCACCATCCTCGGTTGTGAAGGATACTTATACTGATCACTATCCTCGGATGTGCAGGATACCTATACTGATCACTATTACGGCCCAGTAGAGCCACCTGTTACAAACGAACTTACTATTACGCATTTACTTTCTGTGAACTCGCTCAACTAGTTTGTTGATCATTCTGTTACATGCCTTGCAGATCGTTAGATACTTGGAGCTTGCACACGGAGGAGCTGGTCGTTGTGGGGCTTGGATCGTGATCACCTTGTTAAACACTTTTGATGTTTGATACTTATTTGCTATGGGTTTTACAATAATACGCTTCCGCTAAACAATGTTAACTTGCTTATGTTTTGGAAACACCTTTCATATGGAAATGGTTTGGATTATAATGTGTTTACTTTTACTTTATACAATGTTCTGTATGATTGGTGGCTTGATCCTGGTCAGTCACGCTCCCAAGCGGTGATACTCCGCAGGTGGATTTTGGGGGTGTGACAGATTGGTATCAGAGCCATTGGTTATAGAGAACTTGGTTTTAATATGGGAAAACGTTTTTATTAAAACCAGACTATAACCAGAACAGTGCTCTCAACGATCCACAACGACGCTTCGCTCCACGTGCAAGACTCAACTTCCTAGGTAATAAGGTTTATGTTTATTGCCTACATGCTAGAATTTGCATAGAACTTTGCTCATAGTATGCTTACATTACCTTGCTCACAACTTGTCATTGCATGAGAATACTTATGTGCTTACACTCTTCTGTCATCGCACTATTTGCGAACCTTTCTCACTTATGTTGCCTTTCATGTGAAGATCAATGGCCGCACGAATTACCATGACTCAAGCCCAGCTAGAGGCTCTCGTTGCTGCGGCAGTTGCAGCCGCCCAAGCAGGTAGTATACCCTGCAGTATAGACACTAGGATCTTTAGATCCTACATTAATTCTCGTACTTAACTTTGCCCTATTCGTACACAATAGGTCAACCCGCTCAGCAACAGCCTGGGTGCACCTTCAAGAATTTCATGGAATGTCGTCCTAGCTCGTTCAGTGGCACGGAGGGAGCAGTTGGACTCCTCCACTGGTTTGAAAAGCTCGAGTCGGTTTTCGAAATGTGTGAATGCCCTGAGGCTCGCAGGGTGAAGTTCGCCACTGGCACACTTGAAGGGATTGCGCTTACTTGGTGGAACGCACAAGTGCAGATCTTAGGGTTGGCAGCTGCTAACGCCACACCCTGGAATGATTTCAAAGAATTGATCAAGAGGGAATACTGCACTAGAGAAGACATTCACAAGTTGGAGGATGAGTTGTATAACTTGAAAATGGTTGGTTCGGAAATCGAAGCTTACACCAAGAGATCGAATGAGTTGGCTGTGTTATGTCCAACTATGGTGGACCCTCCATACAAGCGTATTGAGTTGTATCTCAAAGGGTTGGCACCAGAAATACAGAGCCACGTTACCTCGGCTAACCTCAACAACATCCAGGAAATCCAGCGTCTCGCTCATCGCATCACCGATCAGGCAGTGGATCAGAACAAACTGCCAAAGCGTATCAGTGCTACTGCTACCGCTACTGCTTCTACTACATTTACTACTCCCAGCGAAAGTAAGAGAAAATGGGATGGGGATTCTAGCAAGGGATCAGCTTCAGTGCAGTCACAAGCTCAACAGCGAAAGACAGACAGTTACCAGAGTCCAAGTCAGCACTCCTCAGGCAGCCACAGACAGGGAAGGTATCGAGGAAATCTTCCAAAGTGTAACACCTGCAACAAGCATCACCGTGGCCAGTGTAACCAGGTTCTTTGTCAAAGATGCCTCAAGACGGGTCATGAGGCCAAAGATTGTAGAAGCCCTCAACCTGCAAACCAGAATCAGCAGCAACCTCAAGCACATCAGAATCAGCAGCAGGGTAACAAAGGGTGTTTTCATTGCGGTGCAGAGGGTCACTTCAAAAGGCATTGCCCTCAGCTGAACAGAAACCAGAACAACAACAACCATAACAACAATCAGGGTAATGGTAACAACAACGGGGGAAACAACAACAACAACGGCAACGAAGCTCGTGGTCGTGCTTTTGTGTTGGGTCGAGGAGATGCAGTGAATGATCCCAATGTGGTTATGGGTAAGTTCCTTCTCGACGATATTTATGTTACTGTCTTGTTTGATTCGGGTGCTGATACAAGTTATATGTCCTTGAAAATGAGTAAATTATTAAAACGTACACCAACACCTCTAGACACCAAACACGTTGTAGAACTAGCCAATGGTAAAAGTGTAGAAGCCGCACATATAGTCAAGGGTTGTAGTATTGTTCTTGCGGGTCAGACTTTTCCGATTGATCTCATACCCATAGTTTTGGGTAGTTTCGACGTCGTCATCGGTATGGATTGGTTATCCCAACATCATGCGGAGATCTTATGCAAAGAAAAAGTTATTCGTATTCCTCGCTCCAGTCAAGAACCTCTCGAAGTACAAGGTGACAAGAGTGGTGCTGTGGTTGGCATCATCTCTTACTTAAAGGCGCAGAAATGTTTACGGAAGGGACATACTGCCATTCTGGCACTTGTCACTGACGCATCAACAAAGGAAAAGAAGCTGGAGGACATACCAGTTGTGCGTGATTTTCCTCAAGTGTTTCCTGAAGATTTACCTGGTTTACCTCCTCATCGTCAAGTTGAGTTTCAGATTGAGTTAGCTCCTGGAGCAGCACCAATAGCCCGCGCACCGTATCGTTTAGCTCCAACCGAACTGGAAGAACTGTCGAAGCAGCTACAAGAGCTCTTGGAAAAGGGCTTTATCCGTCCAAGCTCTTCGCCTTGGGGAGCTCCAGTGTTATTTGTGAAGAAGAAAGACGGTACGTTCAGGATGTGCATCGACTACCGCGAACTCAATAAGGTGACGGTGAAGAACCGTTATCCTCTTCCGCGCATCGATGACCTATTCGACCAGTTGCAAGGGTCGTGTTACTATTCCAAGATTGATTTAAGGTCAGGGTATCATCAGCTGAGAGTCCGGGATGAGGACGTCTCCAAAACCGCTTTCAGAACTCGCTACGGTCACTACGAGTTCTTGGTTATGCCGTTCGGCCTTACAAACGCGCCTGCCGTATTTATGGATCTTATGAACAGGGTGTGCAAACCCTATCTCGACAAGTTCGTCATTGTTTTCATCGACGACATCCTGATTTACTCCAAGAGTCAGGAGGAGCACGAGCAGCACTTACGTCTTATCTTGGAACTTCTTCGAAAAGAGCAATTGTACGCAAAGTTTTCAAAATGCGACTTCTGGCTTCGTGAAGTCCACTTCTTAGGCCATGTGGTGAACAAGGATGGGATTCATGTTGATCCATCCAAGGTTGATTCGATCCGAAACTGGCCAGCACCACGTACACCGACAGAAATACGCCAATTCTTGGGTTTGGCGGGTTACTACAGGCGATTTATTAAAGACTTCTCAAAGATCGCGCAACCACTTACTATGCTAACACAGAAAGGTGTCGTTTACAGATGGGGTAATACGCAAGAGACCGCTTTTCAGTACTTAAAGGATAGGCTGTGCAGCGCACCTATTCTTTCATTGCCAGAAGGCACAGATGACTTCGTGGTTTATTGTGACGCATCAATACAGGGTCTGGGTTGCGTATTGATGCAGCGGGATAAAGTGATAGCCTACGCTTCTCGGCAACTCAAGGTTCATGAACGGAACTACACGACGCACGATTTAGAGCTGGGAGCTGTTGTTTTCGCGCTTAAGATATGGCGACACTACCTGTACGGTACCAGGTGCACGATTTACACCGATCACAGGAGTCTCGAGCATATTCTTAAGCAAAAGGATTTGAATATGCGTCAACGGAGATGGGTTGAACTTCTGAACGACTACGAATGCGCCATCAAGTATCATCCAGGCAAGGCCAATGTTGTGGCTGATGCCCTCAGTCGGAAAGACACTCTACCTAAGCGCGTGCGAGCGCTACAGCTTACTATTCAGTCCAGTCTTCCTGCACAGATACGAGCTGCTCAGTTAGAAGCACTGAAACCCGAAAACGTCAAAGCTGAAGCCTTACGCGGCTCAAGGCAACGCATGGAACAAAAGGAAGACGGCGCCTACTACGTAACGGGGCGTATTTGGGTCCCACTTTATGGCGGTTTACGCGAGCTGGTATTGGATGAAGCTCACAAGTCTCGCTATTCGGTGCATCCAGGGTCGGATAAAATGTACCACGACATCAGTACTACTTATTGGTGGCCTAGTATGAAGGCCCACATCGCCACCTATGTTGGCAAATGCTTAACCTGTGCGAGAGTCAAGGTTGAATATCAGAAACCAGCTGGTCTACTTCAGCAGCCTAAGATACCACAATGGAAATGGGAAGAAATTTCCATGGATTTTGTTACCGGTCTGCCTAGATCTCAGCGTGGGAACGATACAATATGGGTCATAGTTGATCGACTCACCAAGTCTGCACACTTCCTACCGATCAAGGAAACGGATAAGTTCTCCACTCTCGCAGACGTTTATCTTAAAGAAGTTGTTTCGAGGCACGGAGTGCCCACCTCTATTATTTCGGATCGCGATGCACGATTCACGTCAGAGCTTTGGCAAGCGATGCACAAATCCTTCGGCTCACGATTAGACATGAGCACAGCATATCATCCTCAGACGGATGGGCAGTCTGAGCGAACTATTCAAACTCTAGAAGACATGCTTCGAGCGTGTGTTATCGATTTCGGCAACGGCTGGGAAAAGCACCTCCCTTTGGTGGAGTTCTCGTACAATAACAGTTACCATACCAGCATTCAAGCCGCTCCATTCGAGGCATTGTACGGACGTAAATGCCGGTCACCTCTCTGTTGGGCAGAGGTGGGGGATAGTCAGATTACGGGTCCAGATATTGTAGTGGACGCCACAGAAAAGATTGCACAGATACGACAACGCATGGCGGCAGCACGCGACCGTCAGAAAGCCTACGCGGACAAGCGTAGAAAGCCATTGGAATTTGAGGTCGGGGACCGGGTCTTATTGAAAGTTTCACCCTGGAAGGGTGTGGTTCGATTTGGTAAACGAGGCAAACTAAATCCGCGGTACGTCGGACCATTCGAAATCTTGGAAAAGATTGGCAAGGTAGCCTACAGATTAAAACTACCAGCTGAACTCGGTGCAGTTCACAATGTATTTCACGTGTCGAATCTGAAGAAATGCCTATCAGATGAGACCCTTATAGTTCCTTTTAAGGAACTCACTATCGACGAGCGGTTGCAGTTCGTCGAGGAACCTGTTGAAATCACGGACCGGGATGTTAAGGTCCTCAAACACAAGAGAATCCCTCTTGTTCGAGTTCGTTGGAACTCCCAACGTGGTCCAGAGTATACCTGGGAACGCGAAGACCAGATGAAAGAAAAGTACCCCCAGCTATTCGAAACAAATGCATCCACTTCTGAGGCTGAAGCTACTACTACTGAATTTCGGGACGAAATTCCAAACCAACGGGGGGATGATGTGACACCCCAGGAAAACCAGTGAACAATGTAACTTACCTAGCTTCCTCAGCGAGTGCGTACCAAATTTCGGGACGAAATTTCTTTTAAGTTGGGGATAATGTGACAACTCGAGTTTCTGACTTTCACTTTCGCATTAAATGCGCGTTGACTTTGACTGTTTAGTTGTCTGGATTGTGGACTTGAAATTGTACGCGTTGTGTTTTAATGAAACGTATTGTCGTGTTGCATTTATGTGATTACTTGCTGTGGTAGAATATAATGTTAGAAATACTATTAAAACACTTAGTCTAGATCGAAACATGATATGCAGATCGAAGGATCTCGAAACATATCCTTCGACCAAGGACTTTATCCTTCGACATCCTTCGGCCACGAAACATATCCTTCGACTGGAATTCAGATCCTTCGGCCCAGTCTTTCAGATGGGCTTGGCCCATTTCTGTAATACGTATTTATACGTGAATGCACGTAGTCGACTGTCATTTTTCTCAACCCTAGAGCTATTTCACTGTGACGGCAAACCAGAAACCACCGGAAACCTTTGCGTGACCAAACCCTCATCTCGGTTAGTAAATCTAATTGATTTGATCGTTCGTTCCTCTGCGTATGTGCTCACGTGTCGTGTGTTTTGATTGTTGATGTAATCTGAAATTTATGTTATATATTAGGGTTCTTGTTACGATATTGAGGATATAGATTTCCCATAGGATTGTTGTTGTCGGATGTATATATATATGATTCTATGTGAAACTCGTTACGGTTGAATACTGATTTATGAGTGCCGTTAATCTGGAATTGGCCATTATTTTGTTAGTGTCGATATTGTGTGTTAGTCGGTTTTGGGATACGTTTAAACTAGGGTTCATGCTAGACAATGATTTCAGGATGATTGCGTTGTGATGAGATGTGCTAAATGAATTCTGATGATTGTTAATGATGATGATGGCTGCAGACGATTAGGGTCTCTGTTTCTGTGAAAACGTAACTGATTGTGAAAACGTAACTGATTGTGTCGAAAGATACTTGTCTACTCGAAACATAGTTATTGTCGAAAGATACTTATTGTCGAAACATAGATGTGACCGAAAGATGCTTGACCTTCGAACCATAGTAGTGTTGACCGAAGGATAACTTTGACCGAAAGATAACTGTTTGACCGAAAGATGACACATGAACCGAAAGGTGGATGTGCGTCGAAAGATAAGGCTGGATTCGAATGATATTGTAGGATTATAGACATCCTTCGAAAGATAATGGGTTATAACATATTTCGAAGGATGGAAGGTATACTTGAATTATTTGACATGCCATGCTAGATGATGAATGTTTACATTTGTATTTGTGTGACACTCGACTTGCATGCGTATCATTTCGAACATGAACTGATTTGTTATACGTGCATACAATAGGACTTGATTAATTACTTGTGAGTGCATAACCTAGCATACCGAGCAAACCAAGGTGAGTTCACACTCTTACCAAGGCATGGGATTCCCGGTGTGTTGGGAATGGGATTGAAAGGATAAGGTTGAATAGATACACTACTGACACTATGACTAGATTACCATATTACTATCCTCGGATGTGAAGGATACCCATACTGATCACTATCCTCGGTTGTGAAGGATACTTATACTGATCACTATCCTCGGTTGTGAAGGATACCTATACTGATCACCATCCTCGGTTGTGAAGGATACTTATACTGATCACTATCCTCGGATGTGCAGGATACCTATACTGATCACTATTACGGCCCAGTAGAGCCACCTGTTACAAACGAACTTACTATTACGCATTTACTTTCTGTGAACTCGCTCAACTAGTTTGTTGATCATTCTGTTACATGCCTTGCAGATCGTTAGATACTTGGAGCTTGCACACGGAGGAGCTGGTCGTTGTGGGGCTTGGATCGTGATCACCTTGTTAAACACTTTTGATGTTTGATACTTATTTGCTATGGGTTTTACAATAATACGCTTCCGCTAAACAATGTTAACTTGCTTATGTTTTGGAAACACCTTTCATATGGAAATGGTTTGGATTATAATGTGTTTACTTTTACTTTATACAATGTTCTGTATGATTGGTGGCTTGATCCTGGTCAGTCACGCTCCCAAGCGGTGATACTCCGCAGGTGGATTTTGGGGGTGTGACAGGGACCCTATGTGATCACCTGGGTCGGACAATTGGGTGATGTTACCATCGAGGACCTGAAGGATGGGTCACGGAAAACGGTCAATGGTTATCGGCTAAAACCGTTCCTCGACGGTAATGAAAAGGTGGATGAAAACAAGGAATCGGTAAGCTACGTGGTAAGCATTCCAGTTTATGAGGTCGACTAAAAAGGACCGGTAACATTTTGTGTAGAGTTATGTATAATTTTTTAATTATTTGAGTGCTTTGGATATAATCGTTTTCGTTTCAGACTAACCCCTTTTGATTGTGTGAAGTCCGGACATTCCGAACGAGTCATGAAGACGTAAGGTATGTTTTTAGACTTTGTTATGTGCATTGAGGACAATACACGACTTTTCGGGGGGTGGTAGGGCCGTTAACGGTTTTCGCGTTTTCAAATTTAACTTATAAAAAATCACAAAAAGATTTTTAATAATTTTTAGGATTTTTGTTTATATATAGTCCCTTTACAAAAAGTACATAGTTTTCTCCCTATTTTTCAAAAAAAAAAAAAATTAAAAAAGTTGAAAAAGGGTAACCCGTCGGCGACGGGGGTGTGTCCGTCGAAGACGGATTCTCAAAACTACCCGTCGGCATCTTTGTCCCGTATCCAGACGATTAGGCCGTTGGCCAAACATGTTCAAACGGGAACCCGTCGACGACGAGTGGGGGGCATCGGCGACGGGCCTCCCAAAACCGTCCGACGCTGACTTGCTTATTTGTCGCCTGGATCAAATCTCAACTCCTCTAAACCCCTTAAAACATAACCAAACTCAATATTGACCATATATTTCAACCCACAACAACCTCACATCATTCAACTTCTCAAAAACCCCTGCTCTCTCTCTCCTAACTCACCTTTTTCACCTTATCTTTCCCCTTCTTCTTCCTAAAAACCTCCAAGAACCCTAAAACCTTCAAGATTCCATAACTCCTTCAAATCTCCACCAAATCACCTGATTTTTGAGTCCATCTTGTGTAATTTTTCGAGAGGAACAAAACCCCAATCACGGTTTTCATCAATTCTTGCTAATTTGCAAGATTTCTGGGCGTGAAATTTCGGGTTTTTGAGGGGTGTTCATCAAGTTACTTGCTTTACATCTTTTTCTTAGTTCTTCTTGTCTACAACATCAAAGGTATGGATTTCCCTTAAATTTATGCATGATTATCATATGTTTAGTTGTTTTTCTTCCGAAATTTTAAACTTTTAGTTTAAGAGTAGGCTGTTTAAACAATGTATGTTGTTCTAACATGAGTTCAAGTATGATTAGTTGTTTTGGGTAGGATTTGAGCATGTTATAACCATAGTGAAGTGATTACACTTGTTATGTACATGATTGAACATGAAGGTGATGTTGAACTTATAAGAAATTGTGAATTAACAAGAAAATTAATAGGTAGATGATAAAATAGGCGACTTTGGTAGTTTAAAAAAGCGATTTTGCATCTACTTGTTAATTAAAACTTCAACATCATACATCATGTTCAAAGTTTGAGAGTTTATTGAAGGTTGGGTTTATATTGATGCTTTGTTTGTTTTGTGATTGTAGTTATGGTCGAAGGTAGAAAAAAGCAGAAAACTACAGGGCAAGGCTCATCATCTGGAGTGGGTCTTCTTCCGGTTTAATACCGAAGAAGTGGGAGCAACTAAGCTCCATAGAAGAGGGTGATGCTAGGCTATACAGGCAAGATTGGGCGTGGGTGAAATTCAGGGATAGTAGAAGCGCGTTGGTTTGGGATGAAGAGAAAAACAAACCTCTATCGGCTTACCAGGATAGGAGGTTGGAAGTTAAACTGTGGAAGTGGAAGATGGTCAATAATGTTACTACTTCAGTACCGGACAGGGTGGTTTGTGAAAGGGTTGTAAATGCTGAGGAGTTTAGAAAGATTGGGATTGTTCAAATGTTTGAGCGTCAAGGATGGGAAAGAGTGCTTGATAGGTGTGAAGGCAACACCTCTCGGGTGTATTTGGCGGAGGTGTGTGAATGGTTGGCGTCGTTGAAGTTCATGAACAGGGATGGTCCTCCCGCCCAGTGGAGGTTGGTTGGTAAGACAAGCTGAGGGGAGATGACGATGTCCTTCGAAACGATTAATTACATTGTGTGCTTTGATTCTTTGGGGGTACAAGCGTGTGACTATCCAACCATTGAACAATTCCTGGATAACCATGCGAACGGTGATGATCCAGAACAAATGACCGCGGCTATCTTACCATATAACGACGGGGGAGCGGCCCAAAGGACCCAAATGACGGTTGAGGGGAGGATTCTTCAAGGAATTTCCCTAGAGAATGTTTTGGTGAGATTTGGTGATAGGGGCGGAGTAAGAGCAAGTGATTGTAGGGTTATTCATTCCCTGTTGTACGGGACACCGACTTTATCTTGGAGGCATATTATAATGATGAATATGTGGTTCACACTCGAGTCGTTTCACAGGCGCATGATTCCATATGTGCGCCTCATTAGTGCCATGATCCTCCAGCAAAATTGTCTTCCTCCGGAATCGCTTTGGGTATCTAAGCCATTGGAAGAGTTCAGTTTCGCCACGATAAAGAAAAACTGGAAAATACATGTGAAACTCTCGGGGAGGAAATATGTGGTGACCGACAAATTGGGTCACAGTTATGAATTCATTGATCCGGATGTGCAACGAGGGGATGATGAAGATGTAGAAATGGTTGATGAAGAAGACGAAACCGAGCCTCCTGGTCCACAGGGACCAAGGAAGAGATATATGAGGCCACATCGGGAGTTGAATGCAGATGTGGCGGGTTTTGTGAACATCAGGCGGGTGCCCCCATACAAGGATTTCAATCGGGGCCAACAGAAGGTGTTTGACAATGTCTCTGCGTGTATAGGCGAGGGCAGAGAGTATAATAAGAGGAGACAGAACTGGGAGGAAACACATGGATCCCAAATGCAGGAGCAGTGGGCCTTCTAGGCGGCCTATCGTGAGGATGAGACAGCCTGAAGACGGGCATGGGAGGCAGACGAGGAGAGGCATCAAGACGAGTGCAATGAATTGGATCGACGCCGATGGAGCGCTTTATATGTGTCTAATCAAATGGCTATTAATAACGCCAAAATCCTCCACGATCAGGAGAGACATCAAAGAGACTATGAAGCCCTTCTTCCTTATGTCGAACACTTGGGGTGGACCGACTACCCCAATCTCCCCGTTCCACAAGGCCCATCCGACCCATCCCCTCACTGGCCCGAGGCAGTTGGGTCCAACTTCATTCCGATACCCTACCAGCCACCACCTCAAGGAGAGTCGGGTCCTCTCGATAACTACAGGAGATGTTCGAGGCCCTCACTGGTTATCCATACCAGCTAAACCCGCCAGTTGACCCGAACGAGAGATATCAGCGGTGAAGGCGAGGTATGCTTTTTGTTTTTGTGGTATATTTTAGCTTCCTTTAGTTTTATTTCGTTAGTATTTATTTTTGCCTAGATAAATGAACGTTGTGGGTGTGTTCCCTATATAACCCTCACGAGACCTCTCGTCCTCCCAAGCTATTGGGGGGGGTTTAAAAGGGCTTGTTGCATAAGCTAAATGCAACCGTGATTCCTACGAAAGTGAGTTAGGATTGTTATTGTTGTAAATTATTTTTCCACATAAATTAAGGTAAATTAACGCATAACTTGGTAACACTTTCATAAAAATGGTAGAACTAAGTAGCTAACAAATTTCAATGGTTGTGAGAAGCATGCTTCTACACAAGGGTTAGAATTTGTAGGTACATTATGTTCGTGGGACAACCTTTTTATGAAGAGAAGAAGAAGATATGAGCATCTAGCGACAAAAATCAGGTGCATGCGTTTCCTTTCTTACCTTGATTCTTAGATTAGTAATAAGTGGATTGTAATTGTATGTTATTTTTCCGGGGTGGAATTTTTGGGAAGTTAGCCGTGTCACATCCCTTGTGCGTTTTAAAAAAACTCTAATTCTTACACATTGGGGGAAATTTTCCAAAAATTTTTCAAAATTTTCTTGTTTCAAAAGCGATCTTAAAAGCACAAGTAACTAAGTCAACAAGGGATGGCACAACCCATTTGGTCTTTTGTCATGGTCAAGTTCAAATTAATAGCGTGACGGGTATTTAGCGGGTGGTTATTTGGGAATAATCCGCTTAAGAAACTAGCTTTTTATGCATATCACATATCATACCCTTTACACATGTGAGGTTTTGAGCCACTTTTACATTATAGAGCACATGCTTATGTTTCTTTGTTTGAGTGGACCATTAGTCATGTATTGTAGAACTTGCAACTTTTGATACGTTTGAGACCATAGACCGAATACAAGCACGAGAATGATTAAGGCATTAGGTAAACCTTTTTCTTTTACACCATTTATATATCCTTACCCAAAAATCATCCCCTAGTAGCCAATTTTGAGCCTAATCCTTTCGTTTGACCACCCTTTAGCCCATAACCATAAAACCTTTTTCTTTTAAACCCGTGTGATGGAAATTCGATTATAAGAGTAAAGTTGTATAGTTGTGTTTGTTTGCATATATATATATAAAAAGGAGAAAAATCAGAAAATGATACAAAAAAGAATAGAAATTGTTAAGAAAAGAACAAAAATATATGTTCTTAGTTTGTGAAATAAAAGGCGAAAGCTTGTTGCCTTCTAGTTTGATATTGGTAGTTAGTTGTGCATAGAATAGTTATTTTGTAATAAAAATCGAATTTTCATCACCTTAGCCACATTAAAATATCCTATTTCCTACCCTTAGCCTAGCCTCGTTATAACCCGTTCAAAGACCTTATGACTTGTGCTTGGTATTCGTGTTCGGTGGTGGAGAATGATTGAGTTGCAAGCCTATGTGGGTACGTGTTCTAATCGGTTTTGAGCGATTAATTGTTGAAGTGCTAATACATTATAAACATTAGCCAATTTATAAGCCGAGTGGAGAGAACATTGTGAGGGATGTGCATGAATTGTTGGTTTCGCGGGCTGGTTAATCTTAGATAACCATTTTATATGTGAATGCACTTTACTGTTAAATATGTTGAAAATTGTAAAGAGTTTGAACTTTAGTATGACAATTGACCTTAACCTTTGTCTCGGGAATGGGGAGTGCATTCTTTGTTCGACCCACGTGAAAGTGAAAAACAGATTTGCTTGAGGGCAAGCAAAAGACAAGTGTGGGGATGTGATACGTGGTTGAAAACCGGTGTTCGTAATCGTGTAACTTGATGTTTTTACATAAGTTTTAATTCCGAATAGCCTACTCTTAATTAAAAATGTGTTTTGCAGGTTTGATGGAGTTTAAGGAGCTTTTGGGAGCTTTACGAGTCACCGGGACAAAAACTGGACAACCGGGACGTGTTACGGATCTAACGGGAGTGTAAAACGGAAAAACGAAGAAGTGGTGTTGGAGAGGCCGTCGTCGATGGGTGTGAGGTCGTCCCGGACGGGCTCTAGAAAGACCCGTCGTCACCATTTGCGCGTATACAGCGGTTTAGGCCGACGGCTGGTTTTCAGATTTTGAGAGGCCGTCGCCGACGGGGCAGGGTCGTCGGTGACGGGCCGTAGATTTCTGAAACGCGAATTTCGTTGATTTGGGTGTTGGGAACGATTTCAATTGGTTCTTGGGGGCATTAACTCGTAAGTTACACTTCATATGAGTTTGAATCTTCATCCTTGGAGCCATTCTCACCTACCACTTCACTTCCATTCCATCTCTAACACTAAGCTTGAACCGAATCATCGAGAAGGATCATCATCATTCATCAATCATTCCATTAAACCCTAATCACCCATTCATCCATATCCATTGAACCTCTCACCATCATAAACCCTAATCCTCTTCATTTCATCATCCTTCAAGCTTCAAGATGATCTCAATCAAGTTGCAAGCATCCGGTGATCAAGTTTCATCAACCATGAGCGGCTAATCACCTTGGTTTCACCCCGGTGTAGGTAGTTGTTTAATCTAGGGTTTTGAATTGTTTCTTGATTCAACTTTGTGACAAATTGTGTTGATTTTTGAAACCATTGACAATAGTTTACATTTGTTTCGTATTCGTAAATTGTCGACGATTATAAATTTATGACTTTGCGAAATGGTTATCTGTAGTTATGCGTTGTCATGGTTAGGTTTTACTTGTGTTGATTACAAAGTGCATTCTTGTCCATTTTTCGAAACGTTGATAGTTATTGGCACCTAAGTCACGGTACACTAAATCCATTAATCATATACAATTGAGTTGGATCTAAAACTTGTAGAAATTCAATCGAATCAATTAAATAAAAATACAAAAAGATTCTAGCAAGCTTCATAATTTGTGACACTTTTTAATAATTCAATCGAATCCATTCGCAAACCACATACTCTTCGTGGTTCAACCCCTTGCTACCACTAGCTATTGTTAAGGGTAAATAGGGCTTATAAATATTATTTTTGACCAGAGCGCGACACTCCGATCAATTTACCAGTGTAAACTGACGTATTTTTCAAAAAGACTAAGTGGCAGGTACTACGCGAAATGGGCTGGAAGCTCCTGAGCGCTAATTAAGGAACCTTGCAAGTTCTTAGCGTTTAAAGTCTGTCGAACAATAAATTTATTTCCTGTTTTAGATCCGCCTGTGGATTATTACATGTACTTAATACTTTTATATTTTCAGACGTTTGGGTTTGTAATAATATTTTATATTCCAAGACTTCCGCTGTGCTATTCTGTGTATGTTTGACTAAGACTTCCGCTGTGCTATTCTGTGTACGTTTGAGTGAATTAAACACTAGCCTTTAGTGTTTAATCTCAAATGACACAATAGCATATTCCTTAGACCTTCTGAGTCTAGACTTAACATAGGAATGCTCTCATCCCTATTAAGTAAGCGTTGTTTTCGATTTTATGTGTTTTAAATATGTCGCCAAGCAAAGAAGCCGTTAATGGAGATTCGTCCCGTTCGAGGCCAAGAAATGCTAAGTTTCATACCACGGCTAGAATGGGCGTGCGACCGGTTTGGAGGAACACCTTTATGGACTCATTCCTAAAACCAAACCCCTTTGAATTTTTAAACAAACTGTGGAGTCCATACAAGGAGATCCCTGAGGCTCCCATATTAAAGATGATACATGTGGATGCTATTAACCCCTATTTTCTTATCTCCAACTTTTGGAATTCCAAACTTGGACTATACTTATTAAACTACAAGTCCGCGATCCAATTTAATTTTTTTTTCAAATCATTAGTCCTTGGAATCTACTTCAGCAACGGATCCTGATTTTAAATGTTTACTTTATTCACTAAAATCTTCAGAGTCACTATTGCGCACGAAAAATAAAGAAGAAGAAACAATCAGAATAAATCAAGGAAGACATTAGAAGACCCTTCTTCCATCATATTTCTTTTCCTTAAAGTCCCTGTATGGGCATTTGTTTATTATAGTCTGTTGTGGACATATTATTTCATTATAGCCCTTGTAGACTTACCTCTTCTAAATGAGACTCCATGTATGTACGTCTGTCGATTGTTGTCCCTTCGAGGAAATTATATTTCAAAATAGTCCCCTCGTGGACATTACATTACAACATAGACCCTTCATGGACATTATATTACAGTATAGTCCTTTCGTGGACACCATATTTCAAAATAGTCCTTTCCTGGACTTTATACTCCAGTATAGTCCTTACATGTACATGTTAATTCATTAAGAATCTTTTACAGATATATTATTTCATTAAAGTCCCCCGATGAATATAAATATTTTAACTTAACCCTTTCGAGAACATAATGTTTCACTAATATCCCAATGTTGACATATCTTATAGTCCCTATATGGACTTATATTTTCCATTCAGTTCCCACATGGACTAGTATCGCTTCAAGGTCCCTATTAGGACCTATCTTTTCTGTATAGTCCCTGTACGGATGTTGGTTTATTAAAATCCCCTAATGAACATATTTTTATTGAAGTCCCTGTGAGGGCATCTGTTCAGCAAGGTCCTTTGTGCGCATGCTGTACCAATATAATCCTTTTTATGGACACGTTATTTCATTAAAATCCCTTTGGGTATATGTTATCTCTATATAGTCCTTCCGTCGACACGATATTTCATTGTAGTCTCTTAGTGGACATCATATTTCATTATAACCTCTTTGTAGACATGACATTTCGTTATAGCCCCTTCATGGGCAAACTATTTTAATATAGTCCCTATACAGACTTATGATATTTTATAGTCCCTATACGGACTTATAATTTCCTTTTTAGTCCTATGTGGACAAATATGATACTAAAAGTCCTGTTTAAGGCACTATGGTAAATTTCCTAATGATTTATTGATAGTTTTGAAAATTTTATATAGGTACTCATTTCGTCCTTTATCAACCATTAGTATCAATTTGATTCGAACTTTATCGATCTGCTAAATAATTTCAAAAGATCTTCTTAATGGTATAACCTAGCCAATATGTCAATACATGCATGCTATGATGGTAAAACCCTCTTAAGACAATTAATCCTTGATAACATCTAAAAACATGTTAACACTCCTGGCCGTGTGACTTGAGAAACCACATCAGCCGTCAAGGTATTTGGACTCTGTCCAAGCCTTAAAGTCTATATGATCGAATTAGATCATGACAAGTATCATCAATATGATGATCGTGATATAAACATCCATTAGTGATGAAGTGCCTACGGGCTATACTTGTTGTCCCTTAAGACAACGAGAGTTGTGGTCTATGACCCCCTGTCTAAAAGATATTAGATTATGTCTAAGCATAATAGTCTATATGATCAATGCGATCATGACTAATATCATCTAATACGATGATCATATTATTTAACATCCTTTAGTGATGTTTCGCCTACGGGCTATATATTATATTGTCCATTAGTGACATTGACAAATGTGACCGTTATGGTTCATTGTCCAAGATGACGGGCAATGCCCAAGCCTTATAGTCTACAAAATCGATAAGATCGTGACTAATATCCTAAATTACAATAATTATATATATGTATATGAACATCTATTAGTGACGTCCATTGATTGGCCTATGTGGCAAAATAAATGGTCTTTCAAGCAATGACAGATGTAGTCCATGACTCTCTGCCCAAAGGTAAACAACTATGTTCAAACCTTAAAATCCCTGATCAAATAAGATTGTGGTTTATATATTAATGTCCTCTGTGACAGGCCTTTTGTGCCATATACTATGTGTCCTTTGCGACAAGGCCATCGTGCCTTATGGCTATTAATGTCCTTCGTGACAAGCCTATGTACTACACTTTTATGTCCTACATGACAGACTTATGTTCCGACTTTAAAAATTTCTGGTGGCAAGCTTTCGAACTATCTAAAATCGTCAATATGACAAAGACAGTTGTGACATTGTGATCCCCTGTCTAAAAGGTAATGGACTCGCTCCAAACCCTAAATGCCATTGATGGTCCTTTTGTGACCTAGGCTAAATGTAATCGATATACATACAAATAACATCCATTAGGAATGTTCATAACCTATTAACCTATATGGTTTAATGATACCATGGTTAATGTATGATAGGTCATCAAGATGATGACTAGCAGTTGTAATACAACTAAGTAATTGTTTCATTGGGTGCTAGGGACCAAGTCTCGAGTATGGCAAACTCGGATAAGACAACTGATGTGGAAAAAGTAGTTCAACTAAATAAACTAAATTACCCTAAATTAAGACTCAAGTAATAAAAATCTAGACTCTTTAACCTGACTAAACTACTCACCGGCAAGTGTACCGGTCGACTCTAGCACAGAAAAGTAAGTCCGGATGTCGAACCCACAAGGACTCTAATGAATTACGTTAACGACTAAACTTAGACTAGACGCTGACACGACTAAACAAATATTGTGTTTGGGGGGTTTTACTAAAATCCTAAAATTATGATTAAATTGAAATGAACTAAAACGCGAACGAAAACTAAGGTTTTGTTTCAGATGAGATTAAGGGCTACCTAGAATTGAATCCAGTTTAACTACGAATGGACTTCTAACGGTTTTATTGTTGTATGGAGCCGGGATCGTTAAATACTAAACCTTAAGGTATTTCAATGCTAAGACTTCCCGACCCTTCTCAGGAAGAAACCTAGGAAACCCTACCAGGCTGTTATGATTACCGACTGTTAGATTTCCTCTCAGTCCTCTAACGACTCTAAAAGTGCCCTAATATGACTATCTACCTCTCAGCGCGATAATCTAAGGCAATTCTAGGTTCTGACTTGGTTTACTAGACACAACTGCAATTAGGGAACTAACTTCGACTTCTCTCAAAATCCAAATTAGCTATATACTGCACCGCGACCTAATAACTAACCCGAGCCTCTCAGCGACAAGTTAAGCAATTTATTTACTTCTAATTGTATTTTAATTACTGTTTCTAAGGCTATCGGCCAATTTACCCAAAGATCACCCGAACCCGCAAGGATGCAAATAATCAACACAGATCTATTATGTGATAAAGACCGTCACTAAAATCTATGTGAAACAGCAAACAATCCACAATCAAAAGTAAATACGCACACGCACCAAATCAGAAAATCTAGAACACTTTACTTTCAAAGTCAATCCATAATCAAACAATAAAAACCGTTAAAAGATCCAAACATAAATTAAACCTTCATCAAATCTAGGTAGTATCTAAGTTTAGCCAAGAAACATGTTGTTCAAATCAAACAAAACAAGTTCAAAACAAGAATTCATCATAAAGTATTGAAAACGCGAAAATAAGGAACACCGGGAGATAAAACCCGAAAGATCTTCACTCTCACGATCCAAGCTTCAACCGGATGATTCCCGTTAGCCAAAATACTCCGAAAAGCTCAAAATCTCCTCTGAAATTCGTCCTAGGGTTTCTTGATTCGCAACTCGGGTTTTCAGTTAAGTTTCTTGGTAATATTCAGTCAAACCCTAAACCCAGAAGTCAAAATCAGTCAAATAAGGACCCTCGCGTGGCGCGAGGGTGGCTAGGCGTCACGCGGCGCCTCCAAACTCAATTTCTTGATTTTTTAATTCTTTTCCGAATTCCAGCTTCTCCGACGCGCGTACGAATCCCGTTTTTCTTCCGAACTGCTCGTTTTTACTCGTTTTTCAACACTTTAAGCTACGGGACCTGAAATCAAAGCTTAACGTCAGCAGTATCATAGTTCTAACCTAAAACAGACTCAAAACAACTGAAAACTGACCAAAATATACACTATAAACATATGTACTTTTCAGTACATCAAACATCCCCACACTTACTCTTTTTTCGTCCTCGAAAAAGAATTATGCAACGGAATCAGAAACGAACAATTACTCGGGTCAAAAGTATAGGTATAATTAATTAAAACCAAAGCTTGCGTTAGCTGCGATTGCGAATATACTTTATCCACTCTAAACCCGAATCCAATCCCAAACCCTTATCATGTGAATTTAATTTAAGTGCGGTCAATCCACCTAGGGTCTCACACTAGAATCAACAGTCCACCTACTCCCAACTCAAGCTTATAGGACTAAAAGAACGATCATTTGACCAATTCCTAACCGTTTTATACCAAGATAAAGAGAGTTTGAAATCAAATCTATATATATTTTTTTTTCATTTTTTTTCTTTTTCAGCTTGCTTTTTTTTTTTTCAAGTTTATATTCGTGAGACTAGACGATGCTTTCCCTAACCCAGCGGTATTCCGACTGTAGAGTCGCTATCCCCAATCACATATTACATAGGTTTCGGTACTTTTATTCGGCAAGTCGATTTCACACATCCCAGAGGCATTCCGGCTGTAGAGTCGCTATCCCCAACCACAGATTACATAGGCCTGTGTTACTTTCATTTAGTTTCTAGCTCACTTTTATTCTATATTTTTTTTCTTTTTTCAGCGAGATATGATAAAAAACTCTAACTATCTTAGCTTATAACGGCATCCCTTATACTATTTTTGCCAGTTTTAGTTTCCCATATTTCCCAGGCGAGAACCCACTAGCAGACCGACAATTAAGGTATATTAACTCAAAGGGACTTAGAACCAAAACCCGGGCCTATCCACATATCCCAAACTAGACGCAAACTCAGTTTATTATAATCTCATATTATAATTATTTGAACCCGAGCAAAAATTCATTTTTTCTATCATTTTCCGCTTTATTTTGCAAACTTCTTTTTATTTCGAAAGACATTTTCTGATTTTTCAATTTGTTTTTTTTTTAATAATAAAGACTCAATATTTACATGTATCCCATCCCCACACTTAGAGATTTGCATTGTCCCTAATGCAAGAACGAAAATACGACTCAACAACTACCAAAAAAAATAAAAACTAAATAACGAACTAACGAACTAGACTCGACGACGAAATAAAAATACAACAACAACAAAAAGAAGGAAAACGACTTAACTCAATATGTGAGACTGTCAAAGTGCCAGTCGTTTCCACATAGCCCTCCAATACCGAACGTGCTCAGCAAACAGTACCAAACTCCCTCACACACGAACGGAAAGCGGCTCCAAATCATCAACCTAAAACCAACATAGCATACCAAACCAACTACTACAAACGTTCAACATACCACATCCCAAGTTCAAACAGAAAATAAAAATATGTCTGCTAGTACAACCATATCGAATCTACCAAAACAGCATAAACAAAAATAAAGATATCAAAGGATATATGCTGCTTCAGTCCATCTGCTCCATCACTCCTCATCATCCCCAGAATCCTCCTCCATCTGCTGAGTACCTGAACCGCCGGCCTGCTGCCAACCGAACTGACCACTGTAGGCATACCCACTCTGACCTCCCCACTGGTCATACCCCGGGTACTGACCATACACATACGGGGCCTGCTGGTCGCCTCCATAAACTGGTGGAGGTAATAGTCCGGCAAAAGGCTGTGGTACCGGTGCATTAAGTGCCATACCTGACATCATGTATCGGAGCATATCATCCTGCCTGTGGTGGCTCTGCATCACCCACTGCTGGTCCACCCGCCTCCTACTGTCCATCTGATCCAACCTCTCCTGTGTGTAGTCAAAAGCAGCCTCGGGAGTGAACGGATTGGGTCTCGGCGGTCTAACCGGCCGTGGTGGAGGGACCGCACGCCTCTCTCGAGGTACCGGCTGTCTCTGTGGGGGAGCTCCAACCTCATGGTTCCACTCTGGTGGATCAGATTGGGTAAGAATACCCGCCAACTGAAGGTCCAAAACACCCCAATGAACTGTAGGCATACCCACATTCATCTCAGTAAGTTTGTACTTTGTGAGGGCCCGAATGTTCCTTGCCAACCTAGTGATGTAAGGGCCCATATCCAAAGCAGCCCTTTTACCTCCCCGACGAGGCCTATTGAATGACCACGCGAAGAAGCTAGCCAAATTCCAGTTCCGCTTCTCCACCATACACATCAAGGCGAAGATATCTAGCCAATTTGCCTTGTTCTCCCCCGACTTTCTCGCCACCACAGTCGTCGCTAACATCTTTAAAATATACCTGTAAATCGGGTCACGAACCGATGAGATAAGGTTCGTGTGCGCGAACGACTGTGTCGAGATCGAACCCCAAAATTCACCCAACTCTGTCGGGCCCAAACTCTTCGGCCTATTATAGTTAAACACACCCCGAAGCCCATTCACGAACTCTTCCGTCGCTACCTCTTCCGACGAATACAAACCCAGTGCCACCCCAAATTGGGGTATAGTCATCTCGTACAAATTCCTCCCCAACGAAAATGATACCGCATTAGCTTCAGAAAATGCACCCTCCTTGTGACGGAAGGTACAATGGAACTCTATAGTAAGCTCGGTATATTGCGTGGTATCACACGCATCCATAGCCATCCGCAACCGTGGCCCTAGCAACTCATTCACCCGCTCATTCGCCCCCATACTCTCCAACCATTCCCAATCTATGATCCGATGTTCCAAAGTTTGGGTTACCACATACTTTTTCATCTTAACCCTTTCTTCAGTATCTTCATCAAAGTCTAACATCGGATGATCACTCAACTTGTCAATCTTGGCGTACACTCTCCTATCGTTCCCACGATACTTGATTCTTCTCTTCCTTGGGTTGGACGAGGACCCTGCACCTGACATGATCTACAAAACAAGAAATATTTGACAAGAAAACAATGCAGATTATTAGTACCACGAGCTATTTTTGGTATTTTTAATTTTTTTTTTATTTTTTTTGTGTTTTTATATTTTTTAAAGAAAAAGAAAAACAAAAAAGAACTAGCCGTATAGCATTTCGTTCGCGGCTAATTTCGAAAAAAAATGGGTTACCGTTTACAAAAGCGTAAGTTACACATCCTTCCGCCCGAATGGAGATTGAGTACGGGCAAAAAGTTGTGAACTTGTACATGCATATAAGTAAACCCGACACTAGACTCAAACTACTATCCTAAAAACAATTCTAGACTCACGACTCGAACGAACTACGACTCAATGTACACTATCTCCTCCCGGCACTTTAATTGTCCTCAATTAAGCATAAGTGCCAAAATATCCCCACACTTGAGGCGAAAACACGTGAGAGTTGGACATTTTAAACCTTAACATAACATTTGAAGCAACAAAATCTGTTAAGGAAACTAAATTCGTTTGCAAAAATCAGTTCAAAAACTTATTTTTTTTAAGCAAAAATCCATAGTTACACCCAAACAAACCCGCAAAGCTTAAACATGATGCGTAGTGGTCCAAACATACCCCAAACGTGCCAAACAACCTCAAGCAAACCAACCCGAACCATCCGCAGACCCGATTTGTATGTAACATCCAAACCTTACCACCTACATACCACTAACATGACAAAGAGGAGCAAAAATTCTAACTTTAAGACCCTACACAAACCCTAACACCAAGACAAGACTGACCCGACACTAAAACAAGGTAATAAAGCTACCTACTAGTGAGAAATTACAAGAAACATACCTTGGAATCGGATTGAACAAAAAAAATTTGAGGTCTTGAACTTTTTGCACACGAACTTGCCCAAAATCGCGAAAATGGGGTGAGAAATCGGGTGAAATAGATGGCTAAGATTGTGGGGAACGTGATTGTGGTGATTTTGGAAGAAAAATGGAGCGATTTGGTGAAAAAACGAGTGAGATATGGTGAAAATGGTGAAATTCGCGTTTTAGGGTTTTGAAGGGAGAAAGAATGGGTTTCAGGGAACAGGTTCAACTTTAAAACGATTTCAAAAGGTCCAGGGGGGCGTCGCGTGACGCGACAGGGGGTCACCCAGGCCTCGCGTAACGCGGCGGTGCTGAAATTAATTGTTTTGAACCCTTAACCCCTCGCGTGACGCGAAGGAGCTAGGCGTCGCGCGAGGGTCTGTTTTTGGCAGAATGTTGCGTGAAAAATCCTTGTTCATGCCTTAGAAAAATTTCAAACTCTTTCCCAACCCAACCAAAAACCTCAAAATTTTTTCTAAGTGTTTGAAACACTTACCTGGGACCTCTTTTCTCGTGCTTTCTCCGTTCCGTAGCGATGATGAAACCTGCAAAATTCTCAACGACACAAAACACAAACCGAAAAACTACGAAAAACTATGAAAAACACGAAAAATTAAGAAATTTACAAACGGTACATACTCTACACGAGAAGCTTTTCGCGCTCACTGTTCGGCAAAGGTAGGTGGGTCCTCTAGAGGAATTTCTTCCTCTTCAGTAGTATCAATAGGACCTCCCAAGTAATGTTTCAGTCTATGGCCGTTTACCTTCCACACACCTTTGTCGACCTCATCGTATAGCTCAACCGTGCCATATGGAAACACTTCTTTCACCACATACGGGCCACTCCACCTCGATTTCAATTTTCCTGCTATCAATTTCAACCGTGAGTTGAACAAAAGCACTTTATCACCTACCTTAAAATCTTTCAAACCTCTCAACCGCCTATCATGCAATGCCTTAGTTTTCTCCTTGATACTCCATGATCTTTCATAAGCGGCATCCCTCAATGCTTCCAACTCATGAATCTGGAAGAATCTCCTCCTTGCGGCTTCGGTAAGGTCAAGGTTTACGGTTTTTAATGCCCACAACGCCCTATGCTCTAATTCTACCGGAAGATGGCAAGCTTTGCCATACACGATCATAAAGGGTGTTGTGCCTAACGGTGTCTTATAGGCGGTACGGAATGCCCACAAAGCGTCGTCGAGCTTTTCCGACCAATCCTTTCTACTTTTTCCTACCGTTTTCTCTAAGATTCTCTTCACCCCTCGGTTAGCATTCTCTACTTGGCCACTAGTTTGCGGGTGGTACGCGGTAGAAAGACGATGAGTGACACCGTAGCGTGCAAGTGCCTTTTCCATGGCGGAATTGCAAAAATGCGTGCCACGGTCACTTATGATAGCTTTAGGGACTCCGAAACGCGTGAACAACTTCTTAAGGAATCTCACCACCACTCGGGCATCATTGGTGGGCAAAGCTTGAGCTTCGACCCACTTCGAAACGTAGTCAATGGCCACGAGGATGTACCTATTCCCACTAGAGGATGGGAAAGGTCCCATGAAGTCAATGCCCCATACGTCAAAGATTTCTAAGACTTGGATGGGATTTTGAGGCATTTCATCCTTGGATGAGATGTTGCCGGTACGTTGGCAACGGTCACAAGTCCTAACAAACTCTACGGCATCCTTAACTACCGTTGGCCAATAAAACCCACTATCGAAAACCTTTTGTGCCGTCACATTCGCTCCGTGATGGCCCCCCGTTAAACCCTCGTGCACATGTCTAAGGATGTCTAAACCATCCTCCTTTGAAACGCATCTCCTAAGCACTCTATCTCCACCTATCCTAAAGAGGTAAGGGTCGTCCAAAATATACTTCCTAGCCTCCCTAAGAAGCTTTTTCTTTTGTTGGTAGGACATACCCCTCACAAGATCTCCGGTTGCCAAATAGTTTGCCAAATCCGAAAACCATGGCAAACCCTCTACCTCGGCACTAACAAAATCTATGGTTTCGTGGGGAAAGGTATCTCCTATGGAATCCTCACGAACCTCCTCTCTCTTTGGATCCTCTAATCGTGACAAGTGGTCGGCGGCCACGTTTTCTGCTCCCTTTTTATCCTTAATTTCTATATCGAACTCGGAGAGCAAAAGAATCCATCTAAGAAGACGCGGCTTTGCGTCTTTCTTTTGAAACAGAAATCGCAAAGCGGAATGGTCGGTGAACACGGTGGTTTTAGAAAGCACGAGATATGAGCGAAACTTGTCAAACGCAAACACTACGGCTAAGAGTTCCTTTTCCGTCGTGGTATAGTTCTCTTGAGCATCGTTTAGAGTTTTGCTCGCGTAGTAGATCGGATGAAAGTGTTTATCGACTCTTTGACCTAGGACCGCACCTACGGCATAATCGCTTGCGTCACACATGAGCTCGAAAGGTAAGCTCCAATTGGGCGAAACAAGTATCGGGGCACTAACAAGTTTTTCTTTCAAGAAGTCGAACGCCTTGATGCACTCCTCGTCGAAGACAAAAGGTACATTCTTCTCTAAAAGCCTAGTCATCGGGCGTGTGATTTTGGAAAAATCCTTTATAAAACGCCTATAAAAGCCCGCATGACCCAAAAAGCTCCTAACGGACTTAACACTAGTAGGTGGAGGCAATCTACTTATTGTATCTATCTTGGCCCTATCCACCTCTATGCCTTCTCTCGACACCTTGTGTCCTAACACTATCCCCTCCGTCACCATAAAGTGACACTTCTCCCAATTCAACATAAGATTTGTCTCTATGCACCTCTTAAGCATCCTATCAAGATTAGAAAGACATTGGTCGAAAGTGGTTCCATAAACCGAGAAGTCATCCATGAAAACCTCCATGGAAGTCTCAAGCATGTCTTGGAATATGGCTACCATGCACCTTTGGAAAGTTGCCGGAGCGTTGCATAACCCGAAAGGCATGCGGCGATACGCATAAGTGCCGTAAGGGCATGTGAATGTCGTTTTATCTTGATCCTCCGGGGCGATGGGGATCTGAAAATAACCCGAAAATCCATCGAGAAAACAATAGAATTGTTGACCCGCTAGACGCTCCAACATTTGGTCAATGAATGGTAAGGGGAAGTGGTCTTTCCGGGTGGCGTCGTTTAACTTTCGATAATCTATGCATACACGCCAACCGGTAACGGTACGGGAAGGGATTAACTCGTTCTTTTCATTCATGATCACCGTCATCCCACCTTTTTTTGGGACGACTTGGTTCGGGCTAACCCATGGTGAATCGGAAATGGGGTAAATTACCCCGGCATCTAACAACTTAAGAACCTCTTTCTTAACAACCTCTTGCATGTTCGGATTAAGGCGCCTTTGAGGTTGCACCACCGGCTTATAGTCATCTTCCATGAGTATTCGGTGGGTACAATAGGCGGGGCTTATGCCCTTGATATCCGAAAGGCGCCATGCAATAGCTTCCCTATTCACTCTCAACACCTCTAATAACCTACCCTTCTCTCCCTCCTCTAACTTAGACGAAATAATGACGGGATTCTCGGAACCCTCACCTAAGAAAGCATACTCTAAGTGGGATGGGAGGACCTTGAGTTCTAAAGGGGCGGGTTTCTCTATAGGGGTACTTTCTCTCTCACTCTTAATTTCACTCAATTCTAGCACTTCGGGGACCCACTCGTCCTCGTCTACCTCTTTACTCTCACTAACAATCTCCTCTACCTTCTCAACTACCTCCTCTATCCTACTCTCGACTAGGTCGGCTCCACTAATGTAGTCAAAGCAATGGTCAACACAAGATAAGAAAGACTCTATGAAATAGACCGAATGACAAGGACTACTAAGATCGTCGGAACCACTAGGGTGTTCCATGGAGCGTGCTATCTCGAAAGTCACCCTCTCCTCGCCGACTTGAAGTGTGATTTTCCCGTCGAAGACATCGATGATGGCCTTGGCGGTACACAAGAATGGGTGTCCTAGAATGATGGGAACCTTTTCGTCGGCTTCCATATCAAGAACGACAAAGTCTACGGGGAAGACGAACTTATCCACTTTGACTAGAAGGTTTTCAATAATGCCTCGTGGATACTTAACGGACCTATCGGCTAGCGACAAAGACATGCGTGTAGGTGACAACTCTCCTAGACCTAACCTCTCATACAAAGAATATGGCATTAGGTTTATACTCGCTCCTAGGTCGGCTAGGGCCCTACACTCGGTATCACTCCCAAACAAGCACGGGATGGTAAAAAGGCCCGGATCCGTCAATTTTTCCGGAACCTTGTTCAACACTACGGCGGAACATCCTCCACTAAGGGGGATGTTAGAAACCTCTCCTAACCTATCCTTGCGTTTTAGAAGGTCTTTTAGGAATTTTGCATATTTCGGCATTGATTGAAGAGCTTCTATAAAAGGAAGGTTGATCCTAAGCTGCTTAAAGATCTCTAAAAATTTTCCGTACTCTTTGGAATAAGTTTGATTTTTAAGGCGGGAAGGAAACGGAGCACGAGAAGTATCAACATTGGGTGAAGGAACAACCTGAACGGGTTTCTTTCCTACACTCTTCTCACTCGAAGGCCCCCCGGTGTGTGCGGTACTTTCTGGGATTAACCTAGGTTGCACTTTACCGGGCGCCTCCATTTCAATCTCCTCATCTACGGGGTCCTCATCTTCTATCTCAACACTCTCGGGTCTCACTACCTCTCCTAAGGTCCTACCACTACGGGTCGAAATTGCCTTCAAAGAGCCAGATGGGTTGGGCCTTGTGTTGCCCGAAAATTGACCGGGAGGTCGTTCTTGCAACTGGCGTGCAATATCCCCAACTTGCCTTTGAAGGTCTAAGAAGCTTGAATGATTATTCTTTAGGAGCGTAGCATGGTCCTCTAATGTACGTTGGGTAGCCTGATCCTTAACCAATAATTGGGAAAGAAGGTCCTCTATCCTAGACAAACTACCACCTGACCCCTCACTCTTAGGTTGAACCTCTTGGTTTGACCCCTCACCTCTAAACTGCCCCCCTGAACCTGAACTAGCAAATTGACCTGTTTGACCCGACCCCCCACTAGAATAAAAACCTGGCCCCCTACTTTGGTATTGACCTGACGGAAAACCAGGGGGGTTACCTGAGGAGCGATAATTGTTAGCACGCCAATTAGAGTTACTATTGTTGAACGGGTTAGTTGGACCCCTATTTTGACCTGCTAAATACTCGACCTGCTCTAGGGTGATGGTTGGGCAATCTATGGTGTCATGTCCCCCTCTACAAACCTCACATCTATCTACCTTCTTCTTAATTTCTAGCAACTCTTTGGTGATATAGTCAAGCTGAGATATTACCTTTGAGTCTGAAACGACTTGATTGACTCCTCGAGAGGATGAGGAGGTAATCACAGGATTGGAATTCCTGCCGGTAGCACTATGATCTATATCAGCATGAGCGAAGCTCTCAAAGAGGTCGTTGCAGTCAGCCACAGTTTTCTTTCCCATTAGGTGGCCTCCTGCGGATGTGTCGAATCGGGCCTTGCACTCAGGGGTAAGACCATTATAAAATTTTTCTACTAAGGCCCAATCCGACAGTCCATGTTGGGAACAACGCGAGAGCAATGTTTGAAACCTCTCCCATGCTAAGTGATAAGGTTCGTCAGGATCCATTCTGAAGGAATGGATCTGATCTCGAAGGCGGGAGGCCTTCGCAGGTGGGAAATACTTAGCAAGGAAGGCATCTCTAAGTCCAGCCCAAGTGGTGTAAGTACCTGCCGGCTGCGAATCAAGCCAGGTGGCTGCGCGGCCAGCAAGCGAAAAGGGGAAGACTTGGAGATAGCGGGCATCAAGATTCACACCTTCGATGCCGAAGGTGCTACACAGACGGGTGAGACGGTTGATATGTGCTGGCGCGTCTTCATCATCACGACCGTGAAACTGACAAGAGTTGTTAATGGCAGTCATGATGTATGAAGGAATTTGCCAAGACTTATCGTTGGTGATTTCAGGGAGGGTGATGGGTGAGTTTGCGGTAAAACCTGCGGTGGAACGCTGGTGGACAGTTTGGTTTTCGGCCATTTGGTGAACTGGTGGTGGACTAGGGTGACGGGAGGGTGGTGGGGAATTGTGGGGTGATGACTTAGGGGTAAAGTCGAAGTTCGGTGGTTTAAATGGAAGTGTAGAGTCAGAGAGGGCTGAAGATGAAGTTGGGGGTTTTCGAACCTGAGGGATTGGTGTGGAGACGGAAGACTTGTCAATTGGTGGCTTCACTGGTCCCTGCGAACGCGTGTGGGGCATGAACTGCAAAACCAAGAATAAAACAAGTAAGTCAACTCCAATAAAAAAAACTCAAAGAAATACGAAAAAGACACTAAAAGTACTTGGACTCCTACGACTCACAAACACACAAAAAGCACGTAACGATATCAGTTGAAGTCCAAACAAAGCAGTTAACGCAATTGCCAAGAGTCCCCGGCAACGGCGCCAAAAACTTGATGTGGAAAAAGTAGTTCAACTAAATAAACTAAATTACCCTAAATTAAGACTCAAGTAATAAAAATCTAGACTCTTTAACCTGACTAAACTACTCACCGGCAAGTGTACCGGTCGACTCTAGCACAGAAAAGTAAGTCCGGATGTCGAACCCACAAGGACTCTAATGAATTACGTTAACGACTAAACTTAGACTAGACGCTGACACGACTAAACAAATATTGTGTTTGGGGGGTTTTACTAAAATCCTAAAATTATGATTAAATTGAAATTAACTAAAACGCGAACGAAAACTAAGGTTTTGTTTCAGATGAGATTAAGGGCTACCTAGAATTGAATCCAGTTTAACTATGAATGGACTTCTAACGGTTTTATTGTTGTATGGAGCCGGGATCGTTAAATACTAAACCTTAAGGTATTTCAATGCTAAGACTTCCCGACCCTTCTCAGGAAGAAACCTAGGAAACCCTACAAGGCTGTTATGATTACCGACTGTTAGATTTCCTCTCAGTCCTCTAACGACTCTAAAAGTGCCCTAATATGACTATCTACCTCTCAGCGCGATAATCTAAGGCAATTCTAGGTTCTGACTTGGTTTACTAGACACAACTGCAATTAGGGAACTAACTTCGACTTCTCTCAAAATCCAAATTAGCTATATACTGCACCGCGACCTAATAACTAACCCGAGCCTCTCAGTGACAAGTTAAGCAGAATATTTACTTCTAATTGTATTTTAATTACTGTTTCTAAGGCTATCGGCCGATTTACCCAAAGATCACCCGAACCCGCAAGGATGCAAATAATCAACACAGATCTATTATGTGATAAAGACCGTCACTAAAATCTATGTGAAACAGCAAACAATCCACAATCAAAAGTAAATACGCACACGCACCAAATCAGAAAATCTAGAACACTTTACTTTCAAAGTCAATCCATAATCAAACAATAAAAACCGTTAAAAGATCCAAACATAAATTAAACCTTCATCAAATCTAGGTAGTATCTAAGTTTAGCCAAGAAACATGTTGTTCAAATCAAATAAAACAAGTTCAAAACAAGAATTCATCATAAAGTATTGAAAACGCGAAAATAAGGAACACCGGGAGATAAAACCCGAAAGATCTTCACTCTCACGATCCAAGCTTCAACCGGATGATTCCCGTTAGCCAAAATACTCCGAAAAGCTCAAAATCTCCTCTGAAATTCGTCCTAGGGTTTCTTGATTCGCAACTCGGGTTTTCAGTTAAGTTTCTTGGTAATATTCAGTCAAACCCTAAACCCAGAAGTCAAAATCAGTCAAATAAGGACCCTCGCGTGGCGCGAGGGTGGCTAGGCGTCACGCGGCGCCTCCAAACTCAATTTCTTGATTTTTTAATTCTTTTCCGAATTCCAGCTTCTCCGACGCGCGTATGAATCCCGTTTTTTTTCCGAACTACTCGTTTTTACTCGTTTTTCAACACTTTAAGCTACGGGACCTGAAATCAAAGCTTAACGTCAGCAGTATCATAGTTCTAACCTAAAACAGACTCAAAACGACTGAAAACTGACCAAAATATACACTATAAACATATGTACTTTTCAGTACATCAACAACCAACAATCGCGTCATTGATGATGCGACACATGCTAATGATGCTACAATTGTCAACCTCAATATTAACAGAAATGATCTCCAAGCTATGATTGACGCAGCTGTTGGAAAAGCTGTGAGAAAGGTTATGAAAAAGTTCAAGGAGCCTGATGTTACTTGCTCCAAATCCCATTTAAAACCACACTTCTTTACTCGTGAGAGGGATTTCGTTCATGCCTCTAATGCAAAGAATGAACCAAAAAGGAAAAGGGAGGAGGATAACTTCCAGATTTCTAAGAAAAAGGGTAAGATTGAGCTCAATAAGAAACTTGTATGCAAGACCTGCCATAAAAGGCACTGGGGACAGTGTCGAATGGAACAAAGGCCAAAGCAGTGTGGTGTCTGTAAAAGAACCGGTCATCAATCTCACGAAGGTAGGGACATAAAGGACGCAGTCTGTTTCGGCTGTGGCGAGAAAGGCCACATCAGGAATAACTGCCCTAAAACTGTCAAAAAGGGTATAGCTAAGCTTGGAAAGGCTAAGAAAGGAAACACCTGAATTACCGAATGAATGCTAGAGACAGTACATATCAATAATATCATCAGGTACATTCCTTATCATTATCAACGATAATTTCTGCTAAGTGTCTTGATTTAATTCGGGGAATAATAAGTCTTTCATAGATCATAAGCTTAGCAAACTTTCAAAATTCCCCATAAGAACTCCAGATATTAAGTGTAAGGTAAAACTTACCGACGAAAATCATAGGAACCATTTCTTTTATTTTATCGAAAATCTCCATTCGTAAAAATCTAGAGTACTCTCTCTCCAGATGGAGTACGTCAATATATGTTATTTTATTTTATTATCTCATTGATTTCTATCAACTGCGAATGCTAGACTATGCTTGATAAAAGCACCATATGAGGATTGGCGTATCCTAGTGTGTCCCATAGATTGCTTCCATGCCTGATCAGTATGGAGGTTTAATACATGGAACCACCGAGATATCCCAATGGTCATATTGTACCAAAGTTAGCAAATGGTATTCAAAGAAGATATCCAATATAGAAATGTCCAAATAAGGGTCACTAAATAAGGTATCCATGCTTTCGTAAAGTAAATGTGTCATTAATCTGACACAGGCAATGATAGATGACCCGAAGCTTGAGATTTTCAATATTTCTGAAATCTCCATGTGTCTTGATTTTCTTCTCCAAGGAACTACCCTGTTTACCTCCTGAGAGGCAAGTAGAGTTAAGATTAACATCCCGCTTAGGGTTATATTATTGTAAAAGATTCATATTGGTTAGTGTCAACAGTAATGGAAGGATAAAAACCCCTAACCAAATGAGTTTTAAGATAAAGGTTCACAAAGCCTAGCTCATCATTCTTAGGGCTCCAGTTTTATGATTTAAGAAAGACGGTTCAATGCGCTTATGCATTGATTACCGCAACCCTAACTAGGTAACGATTGAGAATCACCGTCAGCTACCCAGGATCGTCGATTTATTCGACTAGCCGTGAGGTTAGCTATTCTTTAAGATTGGTTTAAGTAGTAATTGGGATAACCATCTCACCTTAAATAAACTCTCCTATAACTAATAGTTAGTATATAAGCATCAAGGCTGCTCCTTTGGAGACCTTGTATAGATGGAAATGTTAAACGTCCGGTTGATGGACAGAAGTTTGGTAAGTCCAATTATCAGGATCTGAAAGTTACCCTGGAGACAACGGATAAGATCATATAAATTTATGATCGTCTGGAAGCTACCAGTAATCGGCAGAAAATCAAGAATTGATGAAAGTCGCAAACCTCTTAAGTTCTTATTAAGGAATAAGATTCAACAGAAAGTATCACCCTAGAAGGGTGTGCAGAATTTTAATACAACGGGCTAGTTAAGCTCTAGATATATAGGATCATTCTAGAAAATCGAATATATCAAGATCGGTAACCTATAAGCTAAAACTTACCTGAGGAGCTTGATGGAAATCAATGTGTTCCACACTAGTGATTTAAGGATATGTTTCGCCGATAAGTCAATAGCATTGTCACATAATGATATGCAGATTAATGAAAATTTATGGTTTGATGAGAAACCAGTATCGAATAAGGATCGGCAGAATTAGAAGCTACGAAAGAAAACATGAACCTATTATAAAGGTCAATTGGGGTGCCCTTAGAGGCCCAAATATGTTGTGGAGGTTAAGTCCATTATACGACAGAAAGTACATCCATTATTTTAGCAAATCTCGACCAATGATATGTTGACACGTGTACTAAACCCTAATAAAGTCAAACGTTGAATTTGAAGGACTATTTTTGCGAAAAATCAAAAAACAAAACTTTGATTATGGAAGGACTGGAAGTGTTAACATGCTTAGACTAAGCCTCTAAATGACGTTACACGATATTCATATTCACAAACGAGCCACTTGTTGGTCGAGAGGAGTCGTTTGCATAATTATTTGAAAGTTTGCGCGACGAAGGGTTAAAAGCGTCAACATGTTAATTCTTACCTCTGAGTGACCTTTCAACAAACCGAGAACTTCATGATGTGTGTTTATACTCTTGTGAATATCCAATATTGGCCATATAAGGCTTTTATGCCTATAAGTGACGTTACGCGCAACTTTGCAAGTTAAAGGGGTTAAAAGCGTCAATATGTTTAAATATACCTCTGAATGACCTTTTAACGAACCCGAAGCATCGTGATGTTTAATAATACTCTCGAGAATGCCTAATATGGATTAGATAGGGCTTTGATGCTAATTAAACAATGATGCATTAGAGGGACCAAAAGCGTCAACTTTTAAAACTGCACCTTTTGGTGACCATTTAAGCGAACGGGAGCGTCGTAATATTTAAGCTTATGCTCAGGAATACTCATTATAGAGCACGAAAAGCTTAGATATCGTTAAACGATATTACGTGCTACTTTGTGCGATTAAAGGACTAAAAGCGACGACTTGCGAAACTACGCCTTTGAGAGGCCTTTTGACTAAACCGGAAACTCCGCTATGCTTGGTCGTACTACCAAATGCACGTAAGGTTGGCCATTAGAAATTTTCTACCATATTATAACATTTCATAAGAATTTTAACATAATGTACCAAAGACGTCAACTTAGGAAAGTTGTTGTGCATAAACTTATGAGGACCGTTCCTGCCATACCTCAAACTTTATTCTGGACCCGGCGTGAGTCATGAGCCGAGAACCCGTTGGGCTGCACTTCTTGGGCCATCTAAAACAGCGTTTTCAGCTGTTAAAGTTGTTTTTATGTGCGAAATTAAACTCAGGGACCAAAACTGCACATGCAGCAAACTTTCAGAGCTGGGCCGGTATAGGTCGCGGGCCGCGAGCTAATAGATCAGCAGCAACAACATTTTTAAAGCTGTTGTTTTGGATTGTTGGTTTGTTCTTCACATATATTAAATCATTAAACTATTACCATGAGCATGTTAACTGATTTAGAAAACCAGATTACACCTGTGATGATCTCATAGCTCCCTCATACACATGGCAAGATCTTAGGGATTATTGAAAACTATAAATAGGTGAACTTTTCTCACATTCAAACTCACACTTTCAATTCAAATCTGTTATATCTCTCAATCTAAGAGGATCCTGAACTTTTGGGAACCTCCCTTCAGTCCTAAGGACCATATGTAAGTGTCCTTTCATGACAAATTTATTTTATTTGGCTTAAAAAGCCGAAAAGTCAAGCGTTTACGATAAACGCTTTGACTTTTAGCTAGACCATAAATGGTCAAGCCATTGTTCGCAACGAACATGGCTACGTGATCGTAATTAGGTAGGTATTAAACCCTCAAAAGGGAACCTCCTAATTATCATGTTTACTTAGTTAATTGTCGGGTCAAAGTAATTAAAATAAAAGTCAAACGGGTCAGTTTTTAAATAAAATTCATAACTGATAATGTAGAAGCTATAAAATCAGTTTTGTCACTTAAATAACTTGGTAAATATTAATTGAACATGTCTAGGCATGTTCAACCCGACAATTCTGAGTTTAGGCTCAGTTCGCAACCGAAAGTCGCAAAAGTAGACTTTTGCTTTGACTTTCAGTTCTGACCCGATTTAGCTTAGTTTAGTTATGTCTTAGGGTTCCTTTGTGACCATATTATATGTTAGTATAACCCTCTGAGGTCATACTACATTGTCCCTTAGAAATCATAGTTCATTTGCATGTTTCCGTTAAATGCTTAAAAATTGACTATTATGCCCTCATGTTATAAAAACGAGATTTTTGAAAATGTGAGAGGACAAAAAGTTTTATTACTGATATTTAAACATGCCACAAAAATTTGACATCATTTTCTGATCTCAAACAAAAGTTATGCAAGATATCGTAAAACAAAACTTTTTGTTAATTAAATGGCATTTTCAGCATAAATCTTATTTAAACCCAATTTTTGGCACCAAACTTGCTACCCACTGTTATGATATAATATTTAGGGATTTTTGGAATTTTTTTTCAAATTTTATACTGACCATAACGTAGAGTTCTAGCATGAATTCGGTAATTGACGATAATGCCCCTTTCGTTAGGCGCATAGTATGGTTTAAAACCATATTTAGCGCCTAAGACTTGTTACCTACTGATTTTAAAAATAAATTTTTATACTTTAACAGTAAGTATAAGTCTTGAACTCAGATTTCCAAATTTGACCTTAAAAGCATATGTGAAATGACCAAAATGCCCCTACGGTGCATAGTTTGGCCATAAATGATAAACCTCACATATGTATGATATCTTACTGATGTAACTTGATAAAATAAATATTTTTACTGAATATTTTAGTCCAGAACATCAGTTTGCTATTTAAACTCTTTTATAAACTTTAAAATGACCAAAATACCCTTTCGGTGCTTAAATTGGTTTTAAATTCATTTTGGGCATAATTGAAGATATCCTACTGATATCACAACATATTCTAAGCATAATAACTTATGTAACTTGTACATGACTCATCTGGTTACCCGTTATGCTTATACGTGTTCGGTACGGTTTATGTAACTAGTTTGCATAAATTAGCCGAAACGGGTCAAACCTTATCATTTTTACTTCAAAATCCATAATGTATTTAGTTTACCCATAATATACAAGTCTTCATACTTGTTGGGTCTAAATTACGTTCCATTCCGGTCATCGCTTAATCTAGCGTCTCGTGCCGTAAACTTTTCTTTAAAACTAACTGGCCTAAGTTACAACTTAAATAAGACCCGTCAGGAAATCTAAAAGGATAATAAAACATTCGTTCCAGATTAGGAGCCCAGTAAAAGCTACCTACACTTACTGAATAGAATATACGGCTGAGATTAAAATTACATTTCTAAGCTCGGGTAAATACTTTTAAATTATTTTCCCTTATACGGGCTTGGGGTACGGTAAATTATTACCACTTGGTCGGGTATTGAATATTTAATCGATTAGTGGTTAAATCATTGAGATAACCCGTTTTAATCTGTTTTGTTTGATACAAAGCCTTTGGGGGGTTAATGGTCGTGTCCTGGATATCCTCGGCTCATTCATTAGAAATGGGCACGACTTAAGCACGGGGTGTAGGCATACACCTGACAGTTGCGTATGTAAAACGGTATCTCACTCGTGAGGAAACTTCTTGTGGGCCTATACTAGTGGTGTGTCTATTAATCTTGTCCCGGCTCTTCTAACCGGGCCCTGAACGGACGATAAACATGTAAATCTACATACAAGATTATTTTATATAATTGTCCCAAGTTATAAAAGAATTTTTGTGCCTTGTGCATTCAAATAAATTTTTATAAATGTTTTCAAAAAAGTAAGGTAATTGTATTTACCAGTGTAAACTGACGTATTTTTCAAAAAGAATAAGTACGGGTACTACGCGAAATGGGCTGGAAGCTCCTGAGCGCTAATTAAGGAACCTTGCAAGTTCTTAGCGTTTAAAGTCTGTCGAACAATAAATTTATTTCCTGTTTTAGATCCGCCTGTGGATTATTACAAGCTTGTCTGTACTTAATACTTTTATATTTTCAGATGTTTGGGTTTGTAATAATATTTAATATTCCAAGACTTCCGCTGTGCTATTCTGTGTATGTTTGACTGTGACGATATCAATCTTATGTCACAATACTCCCCACCGGGCCCACCGGGCCCACCGGGCTAAGCTGTAAATATCGGGGTGTGACAATAATGTTCAGACACTGTTGTTTTGGTCAAAAATCACACAAGGATAATGTAACCAAACTTTATGTAAACGGGGTATGATGCTTGGTTAATTATGAAAGTAAAGGATCACTTCTGTGATAAAGATGCAAAGACACAACGATTTATACGAGGAAAAAGCCCTTGATCAATATATGATCTCCGGCATAAAAAACCTCGGGTGATGGCAACTACCGATCACCAAACTTCAATATAACAACAAAATGATTACAACTTCGGATGATAATGAGCTGAGTACAAGGATCACTATTGTTTCGAGTGTCTAAGTTGCGTGAGAGTTGCGTAGTATGTCGTATATGTTCTTCCGAATGAGGAAGAGTGGTATTTATACGTGTGTAGGTGACCTATTTTAGGTAGCTAAACTAATATTCAGCTCATTACCCCTTTAGAAATGAGATACAATCTAGCCTAAATAGCCGCCCATAAATCAAGCCAAGTTTCCATATCCTGTGCAACGTCTATCTTCAATTAAGCTCTTGCCATAATTGTGAAGACGCGTCCCTTGATCATGATGCCTAGAGCGTATCCTGCTAGATGTTCCTGCAAAACAATATTGTATTGAGCGGAAGTGGCCGTTAGTATGAGGATCACTATAATGTCCCATGATCCTGATCCTGAAGTCCTGCTGAGGATCACTGTCTGCCAAAAAAACAAGGATCACTGGTTAGGATCACGTATAAGGATCACCTATAATAAAAAATCCAGCCCCAACAATTGCCCCCAAAATATAAGGAGTTTATTGTAAATAGACGAGTTATATTTTGTTTCGATCTTATCTCCAACGGGCCACTCCGAATAACTAGCCGTTACATATGGACTAGCCGTTGCGATCATTACGTCATAGATGTGACAATCCCTGCAAATCATGATTATAAATAGGAGATAGGGTTAGGATCACTCTGCATTTAAATTCGAGATATCTTCCCTTTATAATCGCTACCGAAGACTGATCAGGTATCCTCTTCTTCTCTCTTTCCTTACTTCCTTCTCTTTGCTCTGTTTTTTCTGCTCCGTCTCTGTTTCTGTTCCGTTACAAATATGTTGCTCCGGAATTCTCCACACAATGATTCCAAGAAGGATAGTCCCTTAAAAAGCCAGGGGGTTATCAAGGATTCTCCTACGGAGAGGTGCTGCTTTACTGATGTTCACATAGACAAAATTCATCATTGCTTTCCGGCGAATGCTGTTTTCAAGTCCTTCACGCCTACCGCTCTGAGTGACTTTGTTTCGAATACCTGGGTGGCTTTTCCTGCTACTCCATTCACCATAGGGTATTCATATCCTTTCCCATCGTTCAGCCAATCTTTCTTTTCCTTAACCGGCATCTCATATATCCAAGCTATGCCGATGATCTGGAGGGTTCTGTATACCTTTGAGAGGATCATCGAGCAGGAAGGGATTGATCTGGGGATGGCGGAGTTAGCTGAGTTTTATGATCTCACCACATTCGGTTCTCACCGGTATTTGTTGAAACGGAAAGCCGGGGAGGATCATCCTGTCTTCAAGGTCACTAAGAATGATACAAATTGGAAGCGTCGCTTTTTCTTTGTTAGGAGGGATTCTATCCCAGATGGGAAGGATCTGCCCAAGGAATGGGCCATTCATGGTAGGATAGAGGATCCTCGAAGGATCACTATCAGCCCTGTCTCATATAATGAGGATCACTAATATCTCTTTTTATCTCTTGTGCAGCTATATCCATTGCTCATCTGAAATTAAGCCCTGCTGCAAAAGAGAGAGTCCTAGCTTTTAAAAAGCTTAATCCTGAAGTCAGAAGTTTCCAAGTCACCGTCCAAGATTCTCAAGAAGTATCCTCTGCATCTGCCACAATGTCAAGTAAGTATCCTTACCAAAAAGTAAGTTCTATGCAAAAAATATTAAATTAGTTAGGAGACTTATCTTGTTTTGATTGTGTAGGTGCTAGGAAATCCGCTAAGTCTGCCAAATCTGCCTCCTTGTTTGGGATTGATGATCTTGCCAACGTTACGTCTTCGAAGAAGAAGACTTCTGCTGCTAGTCCTTCTACTTCAGCCCCTAAATTACCCATTAGGGGTAAGGGAAAGAAGAGGAAAGTTTCTGAGGGTCTTCAAGGATTTCCCCTGATTCGCCAGCAGTTTCTTGATTCTGTCAACGAGGTTAGGATCACTGCCCCTGTTGGTTATCCTGAGGGTTTTTGAGGATCACCCGTGTCTGACGTTATATCCTGTCGTTTTTGCAGAAACTTACTGAAACAGAATCTTATGTCAGCCACGTTGAAGATCAGGATCGCCAGATTGCCGACCTTCATCAAATGGGTGTGCTGAAGGATCTCAAGATCACTGATCTTGAGAAGGAGATCCGGGCTGTTAAGGATGAGGCTGTCAAAGCATTGATCAAGTTTGATTATGAGAAGCATGACATTACTCAGGATGCTAAAGTCTCTGCCGCGATAGCTATGTACAAGATACAACTGCAGATGGCCACGGAGGCTCAGGATCCTTCCTTTGATAAGAGCACATGGGATGTTGAAGGCTGGAAGGCAAGGCTGGCAGAGTTGGAGGATGACGATGATGTTGAGGATATCCCTATGCTTGAAGGTGGAGATGTTGGTAAGGATCAAGGTGGAGCAGCCGGTGGTGATGGAGCAGCAAAGGAGTAGGCTGCATGATTGGGCGATGATGGATATTGTTGACTAGGCCGGAGCCCAATTTTTTAGGTTTGGTAGTGGTTTTTGTGGTTGTTGATGGTTTGAGACAATTATGGTTTGTAATCTTCGAACAATAGTTTTTAGGGTTAAGGATCCTGGATCCTTTGAACAATGGGTAGGATTGCAAAAGGTGGAGGGATCCTCTGTTTGGGGGATGAAGCCTTTGTGATCCTGCCGCTTTAATTTCCTGCACAATGCTAAGACCGCATAGACAATGGACACCCTTTGCCAACCCATGTGGACGGGCCACGTTTTGCTGGTAGAAATGTGGGTTGGCAATTTTGACAACTCTCTTGAAAGGGTCAATGATCCTTTTGTTTAATAATATAACTTTAACTTTTCTGGCTTATCTCGTGTTGTTATCCTTTAATTATCTTCTTTTTTCTCAATTGTCTTTGTAGTATATTTATCAAGAGTTGAAAATATGTTTTAATAAATTTAGGATATGATCCTAGATCAAATATCCTGATATTGAAAATATTCAAAGTTTTTTTTTTTTAGTTCAAGGATCATAGGTTTGGTTGTCTAAGTATAAGGGTCGGTTAGGATAATGAGTATAATCAAAATAGTCAATGATCATACCTGAGGATCCAAGTTAGGATCCTAACCTTCAATCGGGATAACCACAAGTAAAACTTTAATGGATGATAAGGATTAAGGATCCTTATTTGTTTAACTTCGAGAACCTGAAAGATGGAACATATCTTGGGACTAAGCCAATGTAAGAGATAAATTAGTAGCTGGGGACATGCCCAAAGGATAACTGAGAATGATCCTGGAGGATCACTAGGGACAAGCCCATAGGATAACTGGGGACAAGCCCAGAGGATCGTATGTAAACTGGAGTATGGCCCTTTCTGGCGACTATCCAAACTTAGTGACACGAAAATGTCAAAACCTTAGCTAACGTGAAAACGTTAGAAACCTTAGGAACGGATGTATGGTACGTCTACCATTATACGTAGGACCCTAAATATAGCCAGTACGATGAGGTTGTCAGCCCCGGAAGTGGGTACTGGTCCCAAAGACGTGAACTATATCAGGATCATCGTGCGCTGCTGGCGGAAACTGGGGATAATCCCAAGGATAACTGGGGTTGGACCCAAGGATCTGCGGTGCTTTTGAAGATCTTTGACGATATGCTGAAGATACCTGAACTTATCATAACTCAAATGTTTCGTGAGTAGAGGATGAAGGATACATGATCCTTATCCTTAGGTAAAAAGTAAGAAAATGCAATAGTTTCTAGGATAAGCATATTACCAGAGTAAGGATCACTGATATCATCGGGATCCTTCAAGGATACTTCAATGTAAGGATCACGTGCATGGAGGATCATGTTCACATGAAATATTTCTTTAAGTGAACAGCATTCCAGGCTCTTGGCAACAAGTTTCCTTCCATGGTTAGCAACCTGTATGCCCCCTTTCCTGCTTCAGCTTCAATTAAGTAAGGGCCTTCCCACTTTGGTGCTAACTTTCCGTCAGCAGGATTAATAGTGTTTTGGAATGTTTTTCTCAACACCATGTCTCCGACTTGGAACTCCCTTATTCTGACATTTTTGTTGTAGGCACCAGCCATTCTTTGTTGGTAGCTTGCCATCCTTATCCTAGCTAGATCCCTGATTTCCTCAATAGTATCCAAATCCTGAGCTAGGATTGTAGCATTTTCTTCAGGATCACGAGCACTTGTTCTAGCTGTTGGGATCACCATTTCCGTCGGGATCACTGCTTCTGCCCCAAATACTAAAGAGAACGGTGTTTGACCAGTGGCATTCTTGGGAGTTGTCCTATCAGCCCATAGCACATAAGGTAACTCCTCTGCCCATTTCCCCTTCTTGGATCCTAGCTTCTTCTTCAGATTGTTGATGATGATCTTGTTGGATGATTCTGCTTGACCATTGGCTTGTGGGTGAACTGGTGTTGATGTGATCATCTTGATTCCCCAACTGTCACAAAAGTTAGTAGTTCTGCTTCCAATGAATTGGGAACCATTATCACATACAATTTCAGAGGGAATGCCAAATCTAGTTATAATGTTTCTTTTGATAAAGGATATAACTTCTTTTTCTCTGACTTGAGCAAAAGCTTCAGCTTCTATCCATTTAGAGAAGTAGTCAGTCATAGCAAGCATAAATACTTTTCCACCAGGTGCTTTAGGGAGCTTGCCAACTATATCCATCCCCCATCTCATGAATGGCCTAGAGGATGGTATGGGGTGTAAAAATTCAGCTGGCTGATGGAGGATATTGCTATGTCTTTGGCAAGGATCACACTTCTTAGCATACTCTACAGCATCCCTTTTCATGGTTGGCCAGTAGTATCCTGTTCTAAGGATCCTTGAGAATAATGCCCTGTCCCCAGTGTGGTTTCCACAATCTCCTTCATGGAAGTCTCTCAACACTTCTTCAATTTCAGGATCCTCAATACATCTTAAATATGGTCCTGCAAGGGATCGTTTATATAGCACATTATTTAAGGTTGTAAATTGAGATACCTTGATCCTGAAAGCTCTAGGATTTTCTCCCATTGGAATCTCTCCGTTTTGCAAGTATTTCATGATTGGTGGGATCCATGATCCTGAATAAGATTGAGCTTCTTCACTAGGGATTACTGCAGTATCCTCTTCTATTTCCATGGCCACTTGATTTTCAATAGCAGGAGCCAGGATATGGATGATAGGGATACTTATGTCTTTTGGAATTTTTAAGGATGATCCTAAGTTGGCCAATGCATCAGCTTCCGTGTTATCCTCCCTTGGTACCTGTGTTAAGCTAAAAGAAACAAAAGAGAGTGCCAATTCTTTGACTATCTCTAAATATTTGATTAGTTTTTCCCCTTTAACAGCATAGGATCCATTAAAGTGATTGGTGATTAATAATGAGTCTACATAGACTTTAAGATATTTTACCCCCATATCCTTAGCAATTTGCAAGCCAGCAATCAAGGCTTCATATTCAGCCTCATTGTTAGTTGCTTGGAACTCACAGGCTATGGAGTGGGGTATTATGTCCCCCTGTGGCGATTTTAGTAGGATCCCGAGCCCTGTGCCCTTGACATTTGAGGATCCGTCAGTGTGTAGTGTCCAAGGATCCTTGGTTTCATCCAGCTGCTGGACCTCCAATTCTGCTTCTTTTTGTAGATCACTACTGAAATCAGCCACAAAGTCGGCTAAGGCTTGTGATTTAATGGCTGTTCTTGGTTCGTATCTTATATCATGGGTGTTTTGGTCAAAAATCACACAAGGATAATGTAACCAAACTTTATGTAAACGGGGTATGATGCTTGGTTAATTATGAAAGTAAAGGATCACTTCTGTGATAAAAGATGCAAAGACACAATGATTTATACGAGGAAAAAGCCCTTGATCAATGTATGATCTCCGGCATAAAAAACCTCGGGTGATGGCAACTACCGATCACCAACTTCAATATAAAAAAATATGATTACAACTTTGGATGGTAATGAGCTGAGTACAAGGATCACTGAGTGTCTAAGTGTTTGAGAGTTGTGTCGTATGTCGTGTGTGTTCTTCCGAATGAGGAAGAGTGGTATTTATACATGTGTAGGTGACCTATTTTAGGTAGCTAAACTAATATTCAGCTCATTACCCCTTTAGAAATGAGATACAATCTAGCCTAAATAGCCGCCCATAAATCAAGCCAAGTTTCCATACCCTGTGCAACGTCTATCTTCAATTAAGCTCTTGCCATAATTGTAAAGACGCGTCCCTGGATCATGATGTCTAGAGCATATCCTGCTAGATGTTCCTGCAAAACAATATTGTATTGAGCGGAAGTAGCCGTTAGTATAAGGATCACTATAATGTCCCATGATCCTGATCCTGAAGTCCTTCTGAGGATCACTGTCTGCCAAAGGAACAAGGATCACTGGTTAGGATCACTTATAAGGATCACGTATAATAAAAATCCAGCCCTAACAATTGCCCCCAAAATATAAGGAGTTAATTGTAAATAGACGAGTTATATTTTGTTTCGATCTTATCTCTAACGAGCGATTCCGAATAACTAGCCGTTACATATGGACTAGCCGTTGTGATAATTACGTCACAGATGTGACAATCCCTGCAAATCATCATTATAAATAGGAGATAGGGTTAGGATCGTTCTGTATTTAAATTCGAGGTATCTTCCCTTTATAATCACTACCGAAGACTCGATCAGGTATCCTCTTCTTCTCTCTTTCCCTTCTTCCTTCTCTTTGCTCTGTTTTTTGCTTCTACTCTGTTTCCGTCTCGTCATAAACATGTTGCTCCGGAATTCTCCACACAAGGATTCTAAGAAGGATAGTCCCTTAAAAAGCCAGGGGATTATCAAGGATTCTCCTACGGAGAGGTGTTGCTTTACTGATGTTCACATAGACAGAATTCGTCATTGTTTTCCGGCGAATGCGGTTTTCAAGTCCTTCACACCTACCGCTCTGAGTGATTCTGTTTCGGATACCTGGGTGGCTTTTCCTGCTATTCCATTCACCATAGGGTATTCATATCCTTTTCCATCCTTCACCCAATCCTTCTTTTCTTTAACCGGCATCTCTTATATCCAAGCTATGCCGATGATCTGGAGGGTTCTGTATACCTTCGAAAGGATCATTGAGCAGAGAGGGATTGATCTGGGGATGACGGAGTTGGCCGAGTTTTACGATCTTACCACCTTTGGCTCTTACCGGTATCTGCTGAAACGGAAAGCCGGGGAGGATCACCCTGTCTTCAAGGTCACCAAGAATGATACAAACTAGAAGCGTCGTTTTTTCTTTGTTAGAAGGGATTCCATCCCGGATGGGAAGGATCTGCCCAAAGAATGGGCCACTCATGGTAGGGTAGAGGATCCTCGAAGGATCACTATCAGTCCTGTCTCATTTGATGAAGATCACTAATGTCTTTTTTCCTTTGCAGCTATTTCCATCGCTCATCTCAAGTTAAGCCCTGCTGCAAAAGAGAGAGTTCTAGCTTTTAAAAAGCTTAATCCTGAAGTCAGAAGTTTCCAGGTCACTGTCCAAGATTCTCAAGAAGTATCCTCTGCATCTGCCACTATGTCAAGTAAGTATCCTTACAGAAAATAAATTATATGTAGGATTGTTTGATTAATAAAGCAACTTATCTTGTTTTTTGATTGTGTAGGTGCCGGAAAGTCTGCCAGGTCTGTCAAATCTGCTTCTAAATTTGGGTTAAGTGATCTTGCCAATGTTACGTCTTCAAAGAAGAAGGCTCCTGCTGCCAGTCCTTCAGCATCAGCTCCCAAAGCGTCTATCCGGGGCAAGGGAAAAAAGAGGAAAACCTCTGAAGATCTCCAAGGATTTCCCCTCCTCCGTCAGCAATTCCTTGACTACGTGAATAAGGTAAGGATCACTGCCCCTGTTGGTCATCCGTTTCGAATATCCTGTTTGTGTATCCTGTTTCTTCGAGGATCATTCGGTTCTGAATTTACCTTATTTCCCTCTTTGCAGAAACTTGCCGAGATCGAGACCTATCTTGGCCATGTTGAGGATCAAGAGAGCCAGATTGCTGACCTTCAACAAATGGGCGTGCTTAAGGATCTCAAGATAGGAGATCTTGAGAAGGAACTCCGGGTCATGAAGGCTGAGGCTGCTCAGAGGTTGATCGATATGGATAACGAGAAGCAGGAGATCACCCAAGATGCTAAGGTCTCCGCGGCAATTGCTATGTATAAGATACAACTTCAGATGGCCGAGGAGGCTCAGGATCCTACCTTTGACAAAAGCTCGTGGGATGTTGAAGGTTGGAAGGCAAGGCTGGCAGACCTGGAGGACGAGGATGAGGCTGAGGAGATCCCCATGCTGGAAGGTGGTGGTGTTGAGAAGGATCAAGGTGGAGATGCTGGTGGTGACGAAGCAGCGAAGGAGTAGGCTGCATGATTGGGCGATGATGGATATTGTTGACTAGGCCGGAGCCCAATTTTTTAGGTTTGGTAGTGGTTTTTTGTGGTTTTGATGGTTTGAAACAATTATGGTCTGTAATCTTTGAACAATAGTTTCTTAGGGTTAAGGATCCTGGATCCTTTGAACAATGGGTAGGATTGCAAAAGGTGGAGGGATCCTCTGTTTGGGGGATGAAGCCTTTGTGATCCTGCCGCTTTAATTTTCCTGCACAATGCTAAGACCGCATAGACAATGGACACCCTTTGCCAACCCATGTGGACGGGCCACGTTTTGCTGGTAGAAATGTGGGTTGGCAATTTTGACAACTTTTTGAAAGGGTTAATGATCCTTTTGTTTAATAATATAACTTAACTTTTCTGGCTTATCTCGTGTTGTTATCCTTATCTTCTTGTTTCTTAGTTGTCTTTGTAATATATTTGCAAGAGTTGAAAATATATTTAATAAATTTAGGATATGATCCTAGATCAAATATCCTGATATTGAAAATATTCAAAGTATTTTAGTTCAAGGATCATAGGTTTGGTTGTCAAAGTATAAGGGTCGGTTAGGATAATGAATATAATCAAAATAGTCAAGGATCATACCTGAGGATCCAAGTCAGGATCCTATCCTTCAATCGAGACAATCGTGGATAAGATTTTGATGGATAATAAGGATTAAGGATCCTTATGTGTTTTACCTTTGACAAACCTGAAAAACGAAGCACAACTTGGGACTAAGCCAATGTAAGAAGTAAATTAGTAACTGGGGTCATGCCCAAAGGATAACTGAGAATGATCCCAGAGGATCACTGGGGACAAGCCCAAAGGATAACTGGGGACAAGCCCAAAGGATAACTGGGGACAAGCCCAAAGGATAACTGGGGACAAGCCCAAAGGATCGTATGTAGACTGGAGTATGGCCCTTTCTGGCAACTATCCAAGCTTAGTGACATGAAAATGTCAAAACCTTAGCTAACGTGAAAACGTTAGAAACCTTAGGAACGGATGTATGGTACGTCTACCATTATACGTAGGATCCTAAATATAGCCAGTACGATGAGGTTGTCAGCCCCGAAAGTGGGTACTGGTCCCAAAGACGTGAACTATACCAGGATCATCGTGCGCTGCTGGCGGAAACTGGGGATAATCCCAAGGATAACTGGGGTTGGACCCAAGGATCTGTGGTGCTTTTGGAGATCTTTGACGATTTGCTGAAGATACCTGAACTATCATAACTCAAATGGTTTGTGAGTAGAGGATGAAGGATACATGATCCTTATCCTTAGGCAAAAAGTAAGAAAATGTAATAGTTTTTAGGATAAGCGTATTACCAGAGTAAGGATTACTGATATCTCCGGGATCCTTCAAGGATACTTCAATGTAAGGATCACATGCATGAAGGATCATGTTCACATGAAATATTTCTTTAAGTGAACAGCATTCCAGGCTCTTGGTAACAAGTTTCCCTCCATGGTTAGCAACCTGTATGCCCCCTTTCCTGCTTCAGCTTCAATCAAGTAGGGACCTTCCCATTTTGGTGCTAGCTTCCCGTCGGCAGGATTGATAGTATTTTGAAATGCTTTTCTTAACACCATATCTCCGACTTGGAACTTCCTTATCCTGACATTTTTGTTGTAGGTACCAGCCATTCTTTGTTGGTAGCTTGCCATCCTTATTCTAGCTAGATCCCTGATTTCCTCAATAGTATCCAAATCCTGAGCTAGGATTGCAGCATTTTCTTCAGGATCACGAGCAATTGTTCTAGCAGTTGGGATCACCATCTCTGTTGGGATCACTGCTTCTGCCCCAAATACTAAAGAGAAAGGTGTTTGACCAGTGGCATTCTTGGGAGTTGTCCTATCAGCCCATAGCACATAAGGTAACTCCTCTGCCCATTTTCCTTTCTTGGATCCTAGCTTCTTCTTCAGATTGTTGATGATGATCTTGTTGGATGATTCTGCTTGACCATTGGCTTGTGGATGAACTGGTGTTGATGTTATCATCTTGATTCCCCAACTGTCACAAAAGTTAGTGGTTCTGCTTCCAATGAATTGGGAGCCATTATCACATACAATTTCAGAGGGAATGCCAAATCTAGTTATAATGTTTCTTTTAATGAAGGATATGACTTCCTTTTCTCTGACTTGAGCGAAGGCTTCAGCTTCTATCCACTTGGAAAAATAGTCAGTCATGGCAAGCATAAATACTTTTCCACCAGGTGCTTTAGGGAGCTTGCCAACTATATCCATTCCCCATCTCATGAATGGCCAAGAGGATGGTATTGGGTGTAAAAATTCAGCTGGCTGATGGAGGATATTGCTATGTCTTTGGCAAGGATCACACTTCTTAGCATACTGTATAGCATCCCTTTTCATGGTTGGCCAGTAGTATCCTGTTCTAAGGATCCTTGAGAATAATGCCCTGCCCCCAGTGTGGTTTCCACAATCTCCTTCATGGAAGTCTCTCAACACTTCTTCAATTTTAGGATCCTCAATACATCTTAAATATGGTCCTGCAAGGGATCGTTTATATAGCACATTATTTAAGATTGTAAATTGAGATACCTTGATCCTGAAAGCTCTAGGATTTTCTCCCATTGGGATCTCTCCGTTTTGCAAGTATTTCATGATTGGTGGGATCCATGATCCTGAATAAGATTGAGCTTCTTCACTAGGGATTACTGCAGTATCCTCTTCTATTTCCATGGCTACTTGATTTTCAATAGCAGGAGCCAGGATGTGGATGATAGGGATACTTATGTCTTCTGGAATTTTTAAGGATGATCCTAGGTTGGCCAATGCATCAGCTTCCGTGTTATCCTCCCTTGGTACCTGTGTTAAGCTAAAAGAAACAAAAGAGAGTGCCAATTCTTTGACTATCTCTAAATATTTGGTTAGTTTTTCACCTTTAACAGCATAGGATCCATTAAAGTGATTGGTGATCAATAATGAGTCTACATATACTTCGAGATATCTTACCCCCATATCCTTAGCAATCTGTAAGCCAGCAATTAAGGCTTCATATTCAGCCTCATTGTTAGTTGCTTGGAACTCACAGGCTATGGAGTGGGGTATTATGTCCCCCTGTGGCGATTTTAGTAGGATCCCGAGCCCTGTGCCCTTGACATTTGAGGATCCGTCAGTGTGTAGTATCCAAGGATCCTTAGTTTCATCCAGCTGCTGGACCTCCAATTCTGCTTCTTTTTGTAGATCACTACTGAAATCAGCCACAAAGTCGGCTAAGGCTTGTGATTTAATGGCTGTTCTTGGTTCGTATCTTATATCATGGGCACTAAGCTTCACTGCCCATTTAGCCATTCTCCCTGACATCTCCGGTTTCCTGAGGACATTCTTAATTGGAAAATTAGTTTTAACAACAATAATATGGGTTTCAAAATAATGCCTTAACTTAGTGGATGCCATGATTAATGCAAGAATAAGTTTTTCGAGGTGTGAGTACCTGGATTCGGCATCAAGTAGACTTTTACTTACATAGTAGACAGGATATTGTGTACCTTCGTGATCCTTGACGAGGACAGCACTTACAGCGGTTGAGGATACCGCCAGGTATAAGGATAACACATCTCCTTTTTCCGGTTTTGCTAATGCTGGTGCTGAGGACATATACTCTTTTAGGGCTTGTAAAGCATTCTCATGCTTCTCAGTCCATTCGAACTTCTTATTCTTCCCTAGGATATCGTAAAATTCTCTGCATTTCTCTGAGGATTTCGATATGAACCTGTTCAAAGCTGCTATCCTGCCTGTCAGTCTTTGAACATCCTTGGCATTGGCAGGAGATTTGATATTTATTAATGCTTTGATTTGTTCCGGGCTTGCTTCAATGCCCCTCTGGGTTACCATGTATCCTAAGAACTTTCCTGCCTTAACACCAAAATGGCATTTTGAAGGATTAAGTTTCATGTTGTAATTATCAAGGATATCGAACGCTTCTTCTAAGTCCCTTAGGTGATCCTCAGCTTTCTTTGACTTGACCACCATATCATCTATGTACACCTCCATAGTTTTTCCAATTTGATCTTTGAACATCATATTTACCAGCCTGCTCGAAGTAGTCTCTCTACTTCTTCTTGGATAATGGCATTCCTTTCTGGTGCAAACTTCCTCCTTTTTTGATGGATTGGTTTGATAGACCTGTCAATGCCAAGTTTGTGAGTAATAATATCCTTAGATATACCTGTCATATCTTCATGTTTCCAAGCAAAGGTAGATTTTCTTCTTTTGAGGAAGGATATCATGTCTTCTTTCATCTTGCCAAGGATCCCTGATCCAATATAGATTTTTGATTCAGGATCACTAGGATACAAGAGGATTTCATCTACATCTTGTTCCCTTGCCTCCAAGACATTCCTTGGAGGATACTGTAATTGCTATTGCTCCCTTGGCTTCGAGGTTGGCTTCATAGATGAGGTATAACAATCCTTAGCCTCCTGCTGGTCACTATCGATCTTGATTATTCCCCATGGGCTAGGGAGCTTCACACATTGATGGTAGGTAGATGGGACTGCTTTCATATCATGTATCCAAGGCCTGCCAAGGATAACGTTGCAACAAGATAAACAGTCCATAACACAAAATTTTTGGTAATTATGTAATCCTTCCACGTAGATTGGGAGTTTGATGTCCCCCAGAGTTTTCTTTGTCTCCCCACTGAATCCTACAAGCACGGAGGATCTTGGTGTGATGTCTGATTCTGGGATTCCCATCTTCTTCAGGACATCAAGCTGGATAATGTTCACTGAGCTCCCTCCATCAATAAGGATCCTGCGGACAAAATGGTTAGAGATAAAGAGAGTGATAACTAAACTATCATGGTGAGGATCCTGAATGTTAATGCGATCATCCTCATCAAATGTTATCATCTTCCCTTCTGAGACACTTGAGGTTCTAATAGGCCTTTCTCCATTATCCATTTTTGATTCTTTTGCATGTCTTTTGGCCGCTGAAAAGGATGTGCCACAGATGTCTGATCCTTCGGATATAAAGTTAATCACTTGTGCGTTTGCCGGAGGTGCTGGAGCCTTTTCAGGGATCCTTTCAGGATCCTGAGTCCTTTGCTTTTTTCTTCCCAATAATTCTTTTAGGTGCCCCTTGCTTAGCAGGTATCCAATTTCTTTTCTTAAGGCTATGCAATCTTCAGTTAGATGCCCGAAATCCTCATGGTATGCACACCATTTGGACGTGTCTTTAGTCCCGGATGGTTTATCATTCTTCCTGGGCCACCTAGCTTTTTCACCTAGATTCTGCATTGCAAGGATTAGTTCATGATTATCAACGGAAAAACAATATTCTGAGATTGGAGGATATTCTTCATCATCCTCTTCTTGGTCAACAGCATGCACATTCTTGTTCTCATTTCTATGGTAGGATTTGAACTTGTTGCTTTTGAAGGAGGATCCTTGCTTATCTTGTTTTGAGGATCCTACTTGTCTTTCCTGGATCCTCTTGTCATCCTCTAGCCGGATAAACCTGAGTGCTCGAGTTCTTACTTCATCTAAATTCCTGCATGGTGTCATAACAAGATCGTCATAGAATAATGAATCCTTAAGCAGTCCCATTTTGAAGGCTTCAACAGCCGTAGCCATATCCAAGTTGGGAATGTCCAAGGATTCTTTACTAAATTTAGTTATATAATCCCTTAATGATTCATTATGATTTTGAGTTATCCTGTACAAATCACTAGTTAATTTTTCAAATTTTCTACTACAAGAGAATTGGTTATTGAATAAATTAACTAAATTGGCAAATGAAGTAATAGAGTAAGGGGGAAGACTTAGCAGCCACTTAAGAGCTGATCCAGTAAGAGTGGATCCAAATCCTTTACATAGGCATGCTTCCTTCAATTTTTCTGGGATAGGATTGATCTCCATCCTCTCCCTGTATTGTGCTATATGCTCCTCTGGATCCGTTGTGCCATCATACAACTTCATGGTAGGGATATGGAACCTTTTGGGTACCTCTGCATCACAAATTGGTGGTGCAAAACGGGATACCTTGTGGCTTCCATCCGCAATTTCTGGGATAGGCTTGACTACCCCTGGAACACTTGAGATCATATCTTTTAGCTTCTGCAACTCCCTGGCCATAGCATGATTGGTACCTGTATCCTGCATGAATCCATGGTTAGTGGTAGGATAATTATTTAAAGTGTTACCTCCCATTGGGTTCAAGTTAGGGAATCCATATTGCTGGGATTCTGGAACAACGGAGGGACCAGTAGAAGCAATGGTCTGCATTGGAATGAAGTCCCCTTGATGGACATCTAGACTTCCTGTTTGCAAACTTTTTAGGGATCCTGGCATCTGTAAGGATCCTGGTATCTGGGATGATCCTGGAACGAAGGAGGATCCGTGAACCTGGGATGATCCTGGAACAAAGGAGGATCCTTGGCCCTGGAATGATCCTGGGACAAAGTAGGATCCTTGAAACTGCTGTGCCCCCGGATAGGCTCCCGGATTCATGAAGGATCCCATGTATTGAGGATAGAATCCTATTGGCTGAAAATGTGAGCCTGATGTCTGAGTCATTGCTGCCGAGTTGAGATGTGATCCTCTTGACTCCCCTATGATTTGCACGTCCGGGATCCCTGATGGCTGGGAGGTGATCATTGGAGTATCAAAACTCAAGGATTTGGGCATCAGTGGAGAATGATCCTCTGCCGCTTTCTTTTGTCTTTTGAGATCTCCAATTTCCCTGAGGATCCTTTCGTTAGTTTCATCTTGCCGCTGCATACGATCCTTCATCTGCAAAATTAAAGCAAATACATCACTAGTACTGGGAATAGAAGAATTCATAGCAGAAGAAGATAGAGGTTTAGAGAAAGTGGGAGTTGATCTCTTCTCAGTATTTTTCTGAGATCCTGCCGGTGGAGGAGGCAAGGTGATCTGTGATGAGGTGACTGCAGACATCGCCGTGGACGTGTTCTTCAATGATGAAGCCATGTAACTCTTTCAAAATGATTTCGAACAAAAGATTTTCTTATGAATGAAGCACCAATTGCCCCACGGTGGGCGCCAAACTGTTTTGGTCAAAAATCACACAAGGATAATGTAACCAAACTTTATGTAAACGGGGTATGATGCTTGGTTAATTATGAAAGTAAAGGATCACTTCTGTGATAAAAGATGCAAAGACACAATGATTTATACGAGGAAAAAGCCCTTGATCAATGTATGATCTCCGGCATAAAAAACCTCGGGTGATGGCAACTACCGATCACCAACTTCAATATAAAAAAAATATGATTACAACTTTGGATGGTAATGAGCTGAGTACAAGGATCACTGAGTGTCTAAGTGTTTGAGAGTTGTGTCGTATGTCGTGTGTGTTCTTCCGAATGAGGAAGAGTGGTATTTATACATGTGTAGGTGACCTATTTTAGGTAGCTAAACTAATATTCAGCTCATTACCCCTTTAGAAATGAGATACAATCTAGCCTAAATAGCCGCCCATAAATCAAGCCAAGTTTCCATACCCTGTGCAACGTCTATCTTCAATTAAGCTCTTGCCATAATTGTAAAGACGCGTCCCTGGATCATGATGTCTAGAGCATATCCTGCTAGATGTTCCTGCAAAACAATATTGTATTGAGCGGAAGTAGCCGTTAGTATAAGGATCACTATAATGTCCCATGATCCTGATCCTGAAGTCCTTCTGAGGATCACTGTCTGCCAAAGGAACAAGGATCACTGGTTAGGATCACTTATAAGGATCACGTATAATAAAAATCCAGCCCTAACAATGGGCACTAAGCTTCACTGCCCACTTAGCCATTCTCCCTGACATCTCCGGTTTCCTGAGGACATTCTTAATTGGAAAATTAGTTTTAACAACAATAGTATGGGTTTCAAAATAATGCCTTAACTTAGTGGATGCCATGATTAATGCAAGAATAAGTTTTTCGAGGTGTGAGTACCTGGATTCGGTATCAAGTAGACTTTTACTTACATAGTAGATAGGATATTGTGTACCTTCGTGATCCTTGACAAGGACAGCACTTACAGCGGTTGAGGATACCGCCAGGTATAAGGATAACACATCTCCTTTTTCCGGTTTTGCTAGTGCTGGTGCTGAGGACATATATTCTTTAAGGGCTTGTAAAGCGTTCTCATGCTTCTCAGTCCATTCAAACTTCTTATTCTTCCTTAGGATATCGTAGAATTCTTTGCATTTTTCTGAGGATTTCGATATGAACCTGTTCCCTTGCCTCCAAGGTATCCCTTGGAGGATACTGTAATTGCTATTGCTCCCTTGGCTTCGAGGTTGGCTTCATAGATGAGGTATAACAATCCTTAGCCTCCTGCTGATCACTGTCGATCTTGATTATTCCCCATGGGCTAGGGAGCTTCACACATTGATGGTAGGTAGATGGGACTGCTTTCATATCATGTATCCAAGGCCTGCCAAGGATAACGTTGCAACAAGATAAACAGTCAATAACACAAAATTTTTGGTAATTATGTAATCCTTCCACGTAGATTGGGAGTTTGATGTCCCCCAGAGTTTTCTTCGTTTCTCCACTGAATCCTACAAGCACGGATGATCTCGGTGTGATGTCTGATTCTGGGATACCCATTTTCTTCAGAACATCAAGCTGGATAATGTTCACTGAGCTCCCTCCATCAATAAGGATCCTGCGGACAAAATGGTTAGAGATAAAGAGAGTGATGACTAAACTATCATGGTGAGGATCCTGAATGTTAATGCGATCATCCTCATCAAATGTTATCATCTTCCCTTCTGAGACACTTGATGTTCTAATAGGCCTTTCACCATTATCCATTTTTGATTCTTTTGCATGTCTTTTGGCCGCCGAGAAGGATGTACCACAGATGTCTGATCCTCCGGATATAAAGTTGATCACTTGTGCATTTGCCGGAGGTGCTGGAGCTTTTTCGGGGATCCTTTCAGGATCCTGGGTCCTTTGCTTTTTTCTCCCCAGCAATTCTTTTAGATGCCCCTTGCTTAGCAGGTATCCAATTTCTTTTCTTAAGGCTATGCAATCTTTAGTTAGATGCCCGAAATCCTCATGGTATGCACACCATTTTGACTTGTCTTTAGTCCCGGATGGTTTATCAATCTTCCTGGGCCACCTAGCTTTTTCACCTAGATTCTGCATTGCAAGGATTAGTTCATGATTATCAACGGAAAAACAATATTCTGAGATTGGAGGATATTCTTCATCATCCTCTTCTTGGTCAACAGCATGTACATTCTTGTTCTCATTTCTATGGTAGGATTTGAATTTGTTGTTCTTGAAGGAGGATCCTTGCTTCTCCTGTTTTGAGGATCCTACTTGTCTCTCCTGGATCCTCTTGTCATCCTCTAGCCGGATGAACCTGAGTGCTCGAGTTCTTACTTCATCTAGATTCCTGCATGGTGTCATAACAAGATCATCATAGAATAATGAATCCTTAAGCAGTCCCATTTTGAAGGCTTCAACAGCCGTAGCCATATCCAAGTTGGGAATGTCTAAGGATTCTTTACTAAATTTGGTTATATAATCCCTTAATGATTCATTATGATTTTGAGTTATCCTGTACAAATCACTAGTTAATTTTTCAAATTTTCTGCTACAAGAGAATTGGTTATTGAATAAATTAACTAAATTAGCAAATGAAGTAATAGAATAAGGGGGAAGACTTAGCAGCCATTTAAGAGCTGATCCCGTAAGAGTGGATCCAAATCCTTTACATAGGCATGCTTCCTTCAACTTTTCTGGGATAGGATTGATCTCCATCCTCTCCCTGTATTGTGCTATATGCTCCTCTGGATCCGTTGTGCCATCATACAGCTTCATGGTAGGGATATGGAACCTTTTGGGTACCTCTGCATCACAAATTGGTGGTGCAAAGCGAGATACTTTGTGGCTCCCATCTGCAATCTCTGGGATAGGCTTGACTACCCCTGGAACACCTGAGATCATCTCTTTTAGCTTCTGCAACTCCCTGGCCATAGCATGATTGGTACCTGTATCCTGCATGAATCCATGGTTAGTGGTAGGATAATTATTTAAAGTGTTACCTCCCATTGGGTTCAAGTTAGGGAACCCATATTGCTGGGATTCTGGAACAACGGAGGGACCAGTGGTAGCGATGGTCTGCATTGGAATGAAGTCCCCTTGATGGACATCTAGACTTCCTGTTTGCAAACTTTTTAGGGATCCTGGCATCTGTAAGGATCCTGGTGTCTGGGATGATCCTGGAACGAAGGAGGATCCGTGAACCTGGGATGATCCTGGAACAAAGGAGGATCCTTGAACCTGGGACGATCCTGGAACAAAGGAGGATCCTTGGCCCTGGAATGATCCTGGAACAAAGGAGGATCCTTGGCCCTGTAATGATCCTGGAACAAAGGAGGATCCTTGAACCTGGGACGATCCTGGAACAAAGGAGGATCCTTGGCCCTGGAATGATCCTGGAACAAAGTAGGATCCTTGAAACTGCTGTGCCCCCGGATAGGCTCCCGGATTCATGAAGGATCCCATGTATTGAGGATAGGATCCTATTGGCTGAAAATGTGAATCTGATGTCTGAGTCATTGCTGCCGAGTTGAGATGTGTTCCTTTTGACTCCCCTATGATTTGCACGTCGGGGATCCCTGATGGCTGGGAAGTGATCATTGGAGTATCGAAGCTCAAGGATTTGGGCATCAGTGGGGAATGATCCTCTGCCGCTTTCTTTTGTCTTTTGAGGTCTCCAATTTCCCTGAGGATCCTGTCATTAGTCTCATCCTGCCGCTGCATACGATCCTTCATCTGCAAAATTAAAGCAAATACATCACTAGTACTGGGAATAGAAGAATTCATAGCAGAAGAAGATAGAGGTTTAGAGAAAGTGGGAGTTGATCTTTTCTCAGTATTTTTCTGAGATCCTGCCGGTGGAGGAGGCAAAGTGATCTGTGATGAGGTGACTGCAGACATCGCCGTGGACGTGTTCTTCAATGATGAAGCCATGTAACTCTTTGAAATGATTTCGAACAAAAGATTTTCTTATGAATGAAGCACCAATTGCCCCACGGTGGGCGCCAAACTGTTTTGGTCAAAAATCACACAAGGATAATGTAACCAAACTTTATGTAAACGGGGTATGATGCTTGGTTAATTATGAAAGTAAAGGATCACTTCTGTGATAAAGATGCAAAGACACAACGATTTATACGAGGAAAAAGCCCTTGATCAATATATGATCTCCGGCATAAAAAACCTCGGGTGATGGCAACTACCGATCACCAAACTTCAATATAAGAACAAAATGATTACAACTTCGGATGATAATGAGCTGAGTACAAGGATCACTATTGTTTCGAGTGTCTAAGTTGCGTGAGAGTTGCGTAGTATGTCGTATATGTTCTTCCGAATGAGGAAGAGTGGTATTTATACGTGTGTAGGTGACCTATTTTAGGTAGCTAAACTAATATTCAGCTCATTACCCCTTTAGAAATGAGATACAATCTAGCCTAAATAGCCGCCCATAAATCAAGCCAAGTTTCCATATCCTGTGCAACGTCTATCTTCAATTAAGCTCTTGCCATAATTGTGAAGACGCGTCCCTTGATCATGATGCCTAGAGCATATCCTGCTAGATGTTCCTGCAAAACAATATTGTATTGAGCGGAAGTGGCCGTTAGTATGAGGATCACTATAATGTCCCATGATCCTGATCCTGAAGTCCTGCTGAGGATCACTGTCTGCCAAAAAAACAAGGATCACTGGTTAGGATCACGTATAAGGATCACCTATAATAAAAAATCCAGCCCCAACAACTGTTATTAGGGATCATCTGTTGTAGAACCAGTTTTGGCTTTGTATCATTTGTTCTTCAAGGAAGGATTACATGAGCCAACAATCTCCCCTAGAACAGATGATGCCAAAACTCTCCATTGTTGTGATCTTTATTCTCTCATCAACCATTCTCGGATTTGCCCTTTGAATTGGAGCTCAAAATCCAAAGAATCTGTATCATCTTTATCCCTTGCGGTTGAAGGTTAATTAAATCTTGAAAGTCATCTGCATTCAGACCATATGCAGCTTTCCTTGAGAGCTTTTCAACTCTTCCATCAGGCCTAGGCAGTATCAATACGTAGGTATCTTTGTCAGACTTCCACTTTAGTATTTTTGGGTCTGATGGGTTTCTTGGGAGAAGTTTTATTTGTGATGAGTTTGGGGATTGAGGTCTGCTTGCCAACTTTTTGAGTGTTTCAGCAACTTGAGCTTGTAGTTGTAGAGAAGCTTCATCCAATCCAAATTGTAGTTGATTTCTGATAGCCTCTTTTCTGAATTCAGCATCCCTCTTTTCATCTTCCTCATCAATCTGCTTCTGCCTTTTTTGTTAATTCAAGGCACTGATGGATGAAGCAGATGATGAAAACAGCTTTTTAAGGGGAAGGGTCTGCTGAGGTCTATCAGTAGTTTCATCATCATATGTTGGCTTCTGAGGAATTGTTAGGTCTGTCTTTCTAAGTTCTTCTAACTTTTTATAAGTCTGATCAACATTTTGCTTAGACCATCTTGCAATGGATCTAGCAGTCCCATAGTTAGCTGCAACAAGCTCTGCTCTCTTCCTTTTGTACCTCAATGCTTCATCCACACCAACTTTCTTGTATTTGTTCCAGTTGGGTGCAGATTTCTTCATTTGAGGATCTTTATTCATCATTTTTATTATATTTACTTCTTCTTTGAGAGCTTCTAGAGACGAGCCATTGAACTGAGACCTGTTGGCTTTGGAGGGCTTGGTATCCATGATGATGTTTAAGAAATCAACCCTCAATTTCTTTTGAAGTTTAGCAGTTGGCGGTAACTCAGACATGGATTTACTTAAGTCTCTAACAAAGTCTTCCAGTTTCCTGACTTTACCTAGCCCATGTTGATAGAGACTTTGGTATCTCCTGTCACTTGCCCTTTACTCTTTTCTTTTGCAATGCTATGAGCTTGGTTGGCTTTTAACTTTAGGTATTCGTCCATATTTTGAGGAGTTCTAAAGCCATACAGAGATGGGAAGGTTCTTTGGGATGGATCCTCTATTTTGTAGAACTGTTCCATTTCATTTTGGATTGCAATCAGCTCAAGAGGAAATTGAGTTTCCAAGGGGATGTTTCGTGGGATGTAGCCAGTGGGTGGTTATTTGATAGGGTTGGTTTTTGGTGATGAGGGTGGAATGAATGATGAGGCTGGAACACATGATAAAAGAATTGGTGCTGGTATTTCTTTTTCTTCTTCATGCACCATGAACTTTCTTTTTCTGGTATAGACAGAATTTGGAGGAGGAGGAGTTTTAGATGAATGTGCTTTGGGTGAAAAGGTTGATTGTGAGGGGAATCTTTGTACTGTTGGTGGTTTTGTTGATGGTGGAGGACAAATTGAATGGGAGCAGTGGATTGGCTAACAACTGTTGAAACTGTCACACCCCGACCACGTAGAACATACAAAACGTGGCGGAAACGTCGGGGAGTGTTGTAACAGAATCATTGTTTCATAACACATGGAAATTTAAATATTGTTTTATTGATTAAATGAACTCGTTGTTCTATTACAATCACATAAGTACAACTATGATCTTCCAAGTTTTAAAGTTGCTAAGGCACGAGTCCATCCTAAATGTAGCATGCATCAACAATCATCTCAAGACAGCACCTGAAACATGTGTAAAAATAGGTACGTCAGCATAAAAATGCCTGTGAGATACATAGGTTTTGTGAAAACGGAGTTCATGACTTATGTTTGAGAAAATGTTTAGTCATGAACCTCGTATTTTGCTTTGTCTTGTAAATCATTTGAAAAACGATAGGATCAGATGATATGTATAAATAAGAGAATAATGTATGGTTAACTGAATAACCATGTAAAATGAGTTTGTATAAGTTAAGTTGTTTGAAAAACAATGTTCTAATAAAACGTTTATGGTATATATAAAATATACCTTGGTTTTAAGAAAGTTGAATAAGTAATATATTAAAATATATTTCAGTTCCAATATTGTTAACCCAAGTGTACTAAATAACGCCACGGTATGTAATGCAATGAAAACACTTATATATAAGAAGTACCAGCGGCGTATCTACCATGTTTTCATCACATTACACTCGTTCCGTTATCTAAACACTAACGAAAACTAAATCGTTTGATAGATAGTATATTAAATATACTTTAGTTGTTCAAAATAATAGTTTTCAGTAGTATATTACAAGTATGCCTTGGATTTATAAATAACACATTAAACCATGTTTTTGGTTTTGTAACTAACATATCAGTATATGCTTTGGATGTGATAAATAACATATTAAACTATGTTTTTGTTATGTAAGTAACATATCACAATATGCTTTGGATGATTACAAAATATATGTTGGTTCTGTACAATACCACACATGAGAGTATATCAAACTATACTTTTTGGGAGTATATCAAAATATACTTTAAAGGTGCGATTTAAGAATTCATTCAGACCTGGTGCATCAAACTACACCTTTGAGACTATAAGGATACCACAAAGGAAATCCCTATTTGGATGGAGAAACAAATTGGTTTCAGACATTCCATGACAACAGGAATGGGGTGTCTACTCCTATAGCGCTATATCATACTACCAATCGGTCTGGTGAACAAAATAAGTACTATTCCAACAATTACTTTTGTAATTTTTGAGAAATCAGTGTTTAAACCATAGATAGTCATTTAGTTTGTCAAAAGATAAATACTATCATGTATAATCAATTATACTTTGAAATCATGAAAATAACAGATAGGTACACATGCTTCACCCCAAAACAGTTCAGAAAACAGTAAAAGAGGGGAACTATGTACTCACCTGAGATTGCTTTGAGTTCCTTGTATAATAACCAGATAATGCAAAAAATCACGGAATATCAACGGCACCTAATAGGTAGCTTATGTTAATATACCGGACCAAATCAGAAGGATCGGACAGTACGCGGGTTTGAAACCAAACGAGTATGGAGACTCGTGTAATATGGTTTAACAAAGCCTACATACTAAAATGAAACTAATCCTAAGTGCTTACGGTCCATTACGACCTGTTTAGGTAGCTTATGCTACCTTACGCGTCGTTCGCGTAGAACGCGTTCGGAACGCCTAACATTGCGACCACACGGTATAACCTCGGAAGGTTATAGCTATGGTCACCTAATGTGTTTGGTCGGGTCCTAATGACCGACCAAATGGGTCGGGTTCGAAAGTATAAGCGATGGTTTAAATCGCTTACCTTACGACCCTATATAAGCACTATACTAAAAGTGACGAGCTAAGCATGTTAGAACATGCTTAACTAAGTTTAGAAACAGGTTTGGCATCAAAACAAACGGCTTTGATGCCCACGAGTAGTTTGGTTACAAAATACGCAAGAATGCGCATTTTGGCCGAAACTACGACTCGTCACTGAGCCTAGATAACGTGGTAATCAGTAGGTATGGTCACTATGGACCATAACCATCGTGATCACGCTCACGTTATGAAGTTCCATGAACTTCACATTGACCAAAAGCTGGTCAATGCAGAAAGTCAACAAAACGTTGACTTTCGGACTCGAAAAGCGAATAAAAGAACGAAAGAAGACTTACGGAGGGTCCCCGAGTGCTAATCAAGATCAAATAGCTCAGGTATGAAACAATGGTTTCAACTTAGAGCTTTAGATCTGATTCTTGTGGGTTTTTACACAAATGGGGGGGGGGTATTTATAGGAAAAGTGGAACCGTTAGGATCGTTTTATCGAATATCGTGCCTTGATCTCGTGCGTACATGTGTCCAAGTGGATAAGTTCAGTGAACTTGACCCTTGGCTCTTCATTGGGTGAAAAGGCATCGCCCTTTGATCGAACGAAAGGCCAGATTCTGCATTAAATGCAAAATCTTTCTGTCAGACATGTTCACGCGGCCCGCCTAAGGATTTGGCAAATCCTTACGCGCCCCGCCTAAGGTTCCCAGACCAGAATTTTCAATTTTGGTCCCTGCACTTCAGAAACACGTATTTTGGCCCATTTTTGGCACGTTTAAGCCCCGTTAACCTCATTTTAAGGCTCTAAGATGAAGTTAAAGTGTAGGGGACTTGAAATATGCTCAAAAATATTCCGGATGTCGGTTCGTTTGGCCGTACGATCGCGATGTTCGCTTAATTACGACGGAATGCGCATAAGCGTGAAAGGCGATCCAAATGACGCGACAAATGGATTTTTCTCATGCCAAACACTAAGGCATAATATAAGGATGCTTACATAAATTTTTTGGATGTCCGGATGTATTCAGAACGTGAGTTATGCGCGAAAGTGCAAACTTATGCACTTTTTGACACATTTAGTCCCTGAATGATCCAAAAGTTTGTTTTAGCATACCAAACCCCTCAAAGCCTATTTCTAAGCTATGTAAAGGATATATATGGTATGTTTAACTTATGGACATGTTTCGGAATGTTCGTTACAGTTCAAATTGGCATACTTTCGCAGTTTGTCAAGTTTAGTCCCTGTAAGCGAATTAACTTGTTTTTGCCATACCAAAGCCTTCAAAACTTATTTCTAAGTTATGTAAAGGTTATTTAAGGTATGTTAAGTGTATGATGGTCTCCCGGAGTATTTGTCGCATTAAACTGAGTACGTTTATGCACCAGTTTGCGTATAATTCTCCAGAAAGCGTTGTAGAGTATGAAATTGAACAAGAATTGATATGTGCAAAGCATACACATATTTATACAAATCCCAAGTATGAAATACAATATTTCCTTGGTTTGGCATTTGTTTGATGGTTGAAGTGACACAGGTGTCACAGTCTCCCATACTTTAGGAAATTTCGTCCCGAAATTTAATTCTAGAGGAAACTCGTGAGGACAACTGTGAAGGTTTCGCCTTATAATAGATCCATTGAACCCTTAGGTAAAACCCTGGGCCATGTTAGGATTCTTAGCGAATTTGTTAACCCTCAGAGTGAATTCCTTGAAATAGTAAAACATGAAATTTTGAACTACTGATTGACGAACGTTTCATATGAAGGCTTATCATAGGAAAACTTGGTGTGTGATTGAGATCAGAATTGGGGGAGTGTGAGAATAAATGACATTGGTCGAGGTCCGAGACTTCTCCCGTATCATTATTCTTGTCACTAGGTCTTAACACATGATGAAACTTCCTGTGGTTCCTGTGCACTGAATTCCATAATTATGTAGGCCTCCATAATTACGTAATTCCTTGCACAGTCCGCACAGTCCATTTCATAATCCGTAGGAAAAATTTACTTGAATAAATATGAAGCGATTTGACTAGACCACCAAAGGATCATTTTAATTCGATCAACGAACGATCTTTTTAACTAGATCAACACATGATCTTCTTAACTAGACCGTCGTATGATCTCTTTAAATAGACCGCTTAAGGGATCATTTTTTTTATATCATCACATGATATTTCTAATCAGATTTTCAAAATCAATCTGTTTAAGCAGACCTTTCAAGAGGTCCAATTATAGAATAATACTTTATAACCCGAGGGACTTAACTACACTGTTGAAATCCATTAAGGGTTTAAGATAGTATCTTTGGATATCCCATTATGAATCTCTCGTATGAAGATATGAAAGATTCTATGAGGATTTGGATGGATCACATACAACCACAAAACATGTAAGAAAATACATAAGCACAAATTTAGTTAACTTGATTCTTTATTTTGTTATCCTTAGGTATGGATATTAAGGCACACTAGGAATCCAACCTATGGATTTCATTTGGCACTTTAACGATTTATGAAGATCTATCTATAAAGATAGAGGGATTCTCAATAAGTGTTTGACTTTGTTTCTTAAAAGAAACGAGAGTTTAAGGTTCTTGGGGAGATCACAAGTGATCATAATATGACAGAACCATACGAGTAGTTTGTCTTTGGGTTGACATCATAAAGTTGCATCAAGCATTCACACAAACGCATAAATTTTGCAGAAATAAAAACAACAAATCTTTATTTATGTAACAACGGAATTGTCTTGAAGTGTCAAAAGATAGCAACTAAGGAAATACAAAACACTAATTGTTCACTGCTGCATCATTGTTCATGTTTGCCTCATTGATGTTGAACACTCGTCCACGCGCTGGAGGTATGTTAACAAGCCTTGGGCAATTGTTCCTGTAGTGGGTAAGGTCACCACAGTTATAACATGACCCTGGAGGGAACCGTGCTTGAACAGCAGCAGGGTTTGCAGCAGCTTGATTTGCATAACGACAAACATTGATCAAATGTCCCAACCGCCCACAGTGGGTACATTTGTGACACTGCTCTTGCTCTAGATGATGACGGTTGCATTTGTTGCACAACGGTGCGGTACCAACATAGTTTTGTCTTTTACGAGGTTGTGTTGGCTGGTTTGGTGCAACTTGTTTGTCTTGAGCAGTTACAGCGTAGCTTTGAGAGGCTTTGCGCTTTTTCTTCTTGGACACCTCAGCACTTTCTTCCTTTGGTTCCACATGAGCAGTCTTGTCAGATGGTCTTAAGTCGCCCTTCCGAAACAGCTTGCGCTTCCTGATTTGGGATTCAGTTAGAGTGGCAGCCAATTCAATGGCTTGTCTGACAGTAGCAGGGTTGCTGCCAGTAACGATGTCCTGAACTACGTCAGGAAGCCCATCAATGTATTTCTCAATCGCCTTATCCAGAGGCGTAACCATAGTAGGGCATAACAAGCTCAATTCCTCATAGCGATCAGTATAGGCTCGATGTTCCCCACTGTCTTGCTTTAAATCATCAAATTCCCTTTCTAGAGCCCTAAGCTCATGACGAGGACAGAACTCCTTCATCATAAGAGCCCTAAGCTCGGCCCAAGTCTGTGCTAATGCAACCTCTGCACCGCGGTCTCTCATAACCCCGTTCCACCATGTAAGAGCCCTCTTCTGAAACACACTCGAAGAAAACTCAACCTTGCGATTTTCAGGACACTGAACGTGACGGAAAGTATTCTCAATGCTCTCGAACCATTGAAGAAGACCAGTTGCTCCCTCAGAACCATTGAACTTGAGCGGTTTAGCTGAGTTAAAAATCTTGAAATTGCATGGAGCATTGTTGTTGTTGATGGCTTGAGTTATTTGAGCATAAAGAATTGGGAAGGCAGCAGCCATTTGTTGCGCGATGATTTCCGCCAGTTCGGCATTCGCCATCTGGTTGTCGCGTCGAGGAGGCATTCTAAAAGAGGGAAACATGAGAGGAAACGAGTGAGAGAATTAGACGAAAAGAATGAGATGAAACAAATCTGATGAAAGCAAGGATAGTGGCCGTCTGTCTGTTACTACAAAGCAACAAACGACCTCGGTGATTAATCAAAGCAAATAGGCCAAAAATAATGTATCGCGAAGACATGCTCGCCTATAAGTGGACACTCACCCCAAGAGTTCCCAGGTAAGAGTGACTGGTCCGATTATGTGGATTTGTACGAACACTCTAGCCTTAGACAGAAAACTCAGGGTACAGGCATCCACCCTTCCAGTTTGCATGTGTTCACATTATTTAGACCAACTTTGACGGGATTTTGAAAATTCAAAGGGGTTCAAAACCCTATAACAGAGGGTTCAAAACCTAGAAATCAATCATCCTAGAACAGATGATTAGTTTTCAAAGCGGTTTTGAAATTTATGTTCTTGTTGCGGTCGTCGCCTAAGGATAGGTGACGGTGTTGTTTTATGACTAAACGCAAGTAAACTCGCGTTAGGGTCCTAGGAAGGTTATAGACTAGGTCAAAGCATTACTAATAACCTAATTCCCTATAACCATGAGCTCTGATACCAACTTTTCTGTCACACCCCGACCACGTAGAACATACAAAACGTGGCGGAAACGTCGGGGAGTGTTGTAACAGAATCATTGTTTCATAACACATGGAAATTTAAATATTGTTTTATTGATTAAATGAACTCGTTGTTCTATTACAATCACATAAGTACAACTATGATCTTCCAAGTTTTAAAGTTGCTAAGGCACGAGTCCATCCTAAATGTAGCATGCATCAACAATCATCTCAAGACAGCACCTGAAACATGTGTAAAAATAGGTACGTCAGCATAAAAATGCCTGTGAGATACATAGGTTTTGTGAAAACGGAGTTCATGACTTATGTTTGAGAAAATGTTTAGTCATGAACCTCGTATTTTGCTTTGTCTTGTAAATCATTTGAAAAACGATAGGATCAGATGATATGTATAAATAAGAGAATAATGTATGGTTAACTGAATAACCATGTAAAATGAGTTTGTATAAGTTAAGTTGTTTGAAAAACAATGTTCTAATAAAACGTTTATGGTATATATAAAATATACCTTGGTTTTAAGAAAGTTGAATAAGTAATATATTAAAATATATTTCAGTTCCAATATTGTTAACCCAAGTGTACTAAATAACGCCACGGTATGTAATGCAATGAAAACACTTATATATAAGAAGTACCAGCGGCGTATCTACCATGTTTTCATCACATTACACTCGTTCCGTTATCTAAACACTAACGAAAACTAAATCGTTTGATAGATAGTATATTAAATATACTTTAGTTGTTCAAAATAATAGTTTTCAGTAGTATATTACAAGTATGCCTTGGATTTATAAATAACACATTAAACCATGTTTTTGGTTTTGTAACTAACATATCAGTATATGCTTTGGATGTGATAAATAACATATTAAACTATGTTTTTGTTATGTAAGTAACATATCACAATATGCTTTGGATGATTACAAAATATATGTTGGTTCTGTACAATACCACACATGAGAGTATATCAAACTATACTTTTTGGGAGTATATCAAAATATACTTTAAAGGTGCGATTTAAGAATTCATTCAGACCTGGTGCATCAAACTACACCTTTGAGACTATAAGGATACCACAAAGGAAATCCCTATTTGGATGGAGAAACAAATTGGTTTCAGACATTCCATGACAACAGGAATGGGGTGTCTACTCCTATAGCGCTATATCATACTACCAATCGGTCTGGTGAACAAAATAAGTACTATTCCAACAATTACTTTTGTAATTTTTGAGAAATCAGTGTTTAAACCATAGATAGTCATTTAGTTTGTCAAAAGATAAATACTATCATGTATAATCAATTATACTTTGAAATCATGAAAATAACAGATAGGTACACATGCTTCACCCCAAAACAGTTCAGAAAACAGTAAAAGAGGGGAACTATGTACTCACCTGAGATTGCTTTGAGTTCCTTGTATAATAACTAGATAATGCAAAAAATCACGGAATATCAACGGCACCTAATAGGTAGCTTATGTTAATATACCGGACCAAATCAGAAGGATCGGACAGTACGCGGGTTTGAAACCAAACGAGTATGGAGACTCGTGTAATATGGTTTAACAAAGCCTACATACTAAAATGAAACTAATCCTAAGTGCTTACGGTCCATTACGACCTGTTTAGGTAGCTTATGCTACCTTACGCGTCGTTCGCGTAGAACGCGTTCGGAACGCCTAACATTGCGACCACACGGTATAACCTCGGAAGGTTATAGCTATGGTCACCTAATGTGTTTGGTCGGGTCCTAATGACCGACCAAATGGGTCGGGTTCGAAAGTATAAGCGATGGTTTAAATCGCTTACCTTACGACCCTATATAAGCACTATACTAAAAGTGACGAGCTAAGCATGTTAGAACATGCTTAACTAAGTTTAGAAACAGGTTTGGCATCAAAACAAACGGCTTTGATGCCCACGAGTAGTTTGGTTACAAAATACGCAAGAATGCGCATTTTGGCCGAAACTACGACTCGTCACTGAGCCTAGATAACGTGGTAATCAGTAGGTATGGTCACTATGGACCATAACCATCGTGATCACGCTCACGTTATGAAGTTCCATGAACTTCACATTGACCAAAAGCTGGTCAATGCAGAAAGTCAACAAAACGTTGACTTTCGGACTCGAAAAGCGAATAAAAGAACGAAAGAAGACTTACGGAGGGTCCCCGAGTGCTAATCAAGATCAAATAGCTCAGGTATGAAACAATGGTTTCAACTTAGAGCTTTAGATCTGATTCTTGTGGGTTTTTACACAAATGGGGGGGGGGGGTATTTATAGGAAAAGTGGAACCGTTAGGATCGTTTTATCGAATATCGTGCCTTGATCTCGTGCGTACATGTGTCCAAGTGGATAAGTTCAGTGAACTTGACCCTTGGCTCTTCATTGGGTGAAAAGGCATCGCCCTTTGATCGAACGAAAGGCCAGATTCTGCATTAAATGCAAAATCTTTCTGTCAGACATGTTCACGCGGCCCGCCTAAGGATTTGGCAAATCCTTACGCGCCCCGCCTAAGGTTCCCAGACCAGAATTTTCAATTTTGGTCCCTGCACTTCAGAAACACGTATTTTGGCCCATTTTTGGCACGTTTAAGCCCCGTTAACCTCATTTTAAGGCTCTAAGATGAAGTTAAAGTGTAGGGGACTTGAAATATGCTCAAAAATATTCCGGATGTCGGTTCGTTTGGCCGTACGATCGCGATGTTCGCTTAATTACGACGGAATGCGCATAAGCGTGAAAGGCGATCCAAATGACGCGACAAATGGATTTTTCTCATGCCAAACACTAAGGCATAATATAAGGATGCTTACATAAATTTTTTGGATGTCCGGATGTATTCAGAACGTGAGTTATGCGCGAAAGTGCAAACTTATGCACTTTTTGACACATTTAGTCCCTGAATGATCCAAAAGTTTGTTTTAGCATACCAAACCCCTCAAAGCCTATTTCTAAGCTATGTAAAGGATATATATGGTATGTTTAACTTATGGACATGTTTCGGAATGTTCGTTACAGTTCAAATTGGCATACTTTCGCAGTTTGTCAAGTTTAGTCCCTGTAAGCGAATTAACTTGTTTTTGCCATACCAAAGCCTTCAAAACTTATTTCTAAGTTATGTAAAGGTTATTTAAGGTATGTTAAGTGTATGATGGTCTCCCGGAGTATTTGTCGCATTAAACTGAGTACGTTTATGCACCAGTTTGCGTATAATTCTCCAGAAAGCGTTGTAGAGTATGAAATTGAACAAGAATTGATATGTGCAAAGCATACACATATTTATACAAATCCCAAGTATGAAATACAATATTTCCTTGGTTTGGCATTTGTTTGATGGTTGAAGTGACACAGGTGTCACAGAAACCACTGGTGTCTCAACATCTATTGCCTTAACATCTGTTGATGCTTTTGGTGCATCAACATCTGTTGCTTTTGAGGATGGTGATGGTGAGGAAGCTGTTTTCTTCTTCTTGTGAGTTGCTTTTTGTGGTGATGGTTTTGGTTTGGGTGTAGCAGTGGTTGGCTTTTTGGTAGCAGTGGTTTTAGGAAATGTGGTAATGGAGGTTTGATGTTTCTGAATGATTTTCTTCTGTTTGAAGTTCCAATGTTTTGCACTTTGTTTTCTCTTTTCATCTTTTTCTCCAATTCCTGCCTCAAAACATCTCCTTTACTTTCTTTTGTATCATTTCTCTTCTGCTTTGCTTCAATCTCCTTATGTGTCTGTTTGTTAAGGGTTTCATCAACTCCCTTTTTCTTACCAGTGTCAGATTTTTCAGTAGATTGTGTAGAAGAGTCTTTAGCAGGCTCTGGCTTCTGTTTTGGCTGACCCTTTGGTGTTGGTTTGCCAAAGTTTTTCATGGAATCCTTCTCCCCCTTTTTGGGATCATCTTCATCATCTTTTTCAAAAATTGGTGTAGGGGTAGCGCCAGTTAACTTTGCAAGGGATTCTTTGATGCCCTTGATATCAGCCTATGTGTCTTTCTATCTTGCATCAACCATAACTCTGATCAAATCCATGTGTGAGTTGTGGTTAATTTTAGCCATTTCCCTTTGGGCTGCAAGCATGGGTTGTACTGAGTTCCAAAGCTCTTGGGATAACTGCTGATGAGAAGGTTGACTTTTGGAAGCATCCACCAACTGCTTCATTAGATCTTTCATTTCACCAACAATTGTTTCAATATTGGACATCTTCTCCGTTAAATCCTTGTATTTTAATTCATCACCTAACTTAATAGGATAATCTGAATTCCCACCAGAGGTGGTTGTATCTGCTTTTGAGATTGGAGGAGTCTCCAAATTCTCATTAGCAGATGCCCCTTGTTCTTGGTTCTGGGGACTTCCCTCTGCGTCAGTGGTTACCTTAGTAAATACACCAGTGATTAACTTAAACACACCAGTGGTTTCCTTGGTAGACACAGTAGTGGTTGCCTTCAAGGGTGTCTGACTGATGAAACTACTGTCCAAATGTAGATCAGTGGATTTGACATTTGTAGTAGTTGCTCCACTTGAAATACCATAAGAATTTCGTGAAATTCAAGAGGTGTAGCCTCCTCAACTGTTTGTGGGTTAGCTAATTGAACAGGTTCAGACACAGCTATTGTTGAAGTTAAACTCTCAGTAATGTGTTGGTGGGAGGGGCTGCTATGAGTCTGAATGTCAATAGCTTCAAATAGTGTTACGAAGTTGCCTTACTCAACTGTCAATCATATCCCCTCAATCAACTCTGTTTGAAACTCATTTTTCGAGAAAGATGTCTTACCTGCCAAGTCGTTTACCCTAAATGTTGTTGATATGGTAGTGGGGTAATAACAACCAATTCACCTCCGAATTTTGAAGTTATACTGAATGGCTCATTGTTTTATTCTTCAATATTCGTATTTGCCCAGAAATCGCAGAGTGTTTCTTGGTAAATGGGTGCATCGGCAGTAAGAATGGCCTTATATTTTGATGATGTAAGAACATCAATTATTGAATTATAGAGAGTTTTTTCTCGGTTTTCTCAAAAATAGGCAGGTAGTTACGGTGGTTTTTCATTGTTAGAGCCATGGTCGGAATTGAAACTTGCGAGAGGTTGACGAAAAAGTGTTGAAGAAGAAGGTGGAAACCGCTTTGATGAATTTTAAATTCGAGACGATAGTAAAAGCTCTGTTTGGGGATGAAACAGGGTTTTATAAATGCTGACGTGGCAGAAGTTACAAAGATCTGATGGCTAACATCTGTCCACGTCAGAACCTTTGTTGTGATAATGGATGACAGTTGTTTGGAAACCTCTAGGGCAACAACAGATGTTGGGAATAGTGGTAAGTCAACAGTCGCTAGGATAAACAAAACTTATGAGAACAGACAATACCTTTCAGCAGTGGATGAATTTTTAGCCAAACAGTTGTTTTCAACAGACTTTTAAGTTTTCATGGGAAAACTATAAAATTAAATATCAAGAAACCGAAAGGACAAATTTTAAACCTCTGGCATAAAAAAAACAGGTTATCTTTATTACGATTAACCTCTTCGTTTACCATAAAGATGCATTTTAGACACTATAAAAGACTGATGATTAGTTTGATTCAAAACATCAAAAATTGTCTTTTAAAAACCTGTCCTCTCAACAAACAAATCAAAATCTGCAACACCAACAATACTCTGCATGGCAAACACATGCTTCTACCACTTCATCGGACACAGATGTTGGGAACCTCTGTTGGGCAACAACAGATGTCGGGAACAGTGGTAAGTGTAGGTCCCTCGGAGGTTGAGGTTAAACCTTATCCTTGTTATGTTTAACACACTAGCAAGTGCGGAATCCAAGCTAGAGTGCAAACCGTAGTTTATATGAAAGCACAAGCTACAAAGAGAAAGAGTAGACACGCAATATATCAAAGTTTTCCCTTGTATTTCAGTGGACACGGTTACAGCCCTTGACCAAACTGAAAATGCTCTCTACAAGACTTGGTTCACTCACATACACTATCAAAGGACTTTCGGATGTCTAACTGTGAAGTGAAACCATACATGGTATATATATACCCATAACAGATTGTATGCTCGAAGGATAAGATAGTCTGGTCGAAAGATCATCTTTCGACCAGAAATCTACCGAAGGATCCATACATACCTCGAAGGATGATATATCCTTCGAGGTCCATCTGTATCCATCGAAGGTTGTCTTTCGAAGTCATCGAAGGATACAAACCATCCTTCGATGACATCCTTCGAAGCAAACAATCTTACAAACTTAGTGTTGACTGTTTGGCCAAGTCAAACCAGGAGGATGGTTGACTTGGTCAAACTGTATTCAAACACATACACATATACAACACAACAAAAGACGTAAACACGACAGACAAAAGACATCGTTTTATAACATTACAAAATACAGACAAAGTACAGACACAAGTGCACCAACAAACTCCCCCTTGGCTGAATGCTGCTGCTTTGATTTGTGACCAATGCCCATTGATTTGCAGTTATCATTGCAGCTTGAGGTGGGGCAATAGCCTGCATCCATGCAGTTTTGTTGAACTCTGACGCAGATTGCGTGGCTGATGATTGCGTAGCTGATGATTGTGGAGTCAAAGTTGTTGTAGTCCACGCGGATGGATCCCACTGACCGTTTGTTCCCATTTTATAAAAATTAATATATCAAGTGAAAATTGATTTAAAAAATTTGAAAAACAAGTTTTTCTTTTTGAAAGTTCAATGTTCACAAACTATGTTAATATGTGGAAATGAACAAACAGCCGAAGGATACTGGATCGAAAGACCTGAAAGACACAACTGTTAACTTAAACAAATAAGAATCGAAAAATAACACCTGTTCGAAGGATCAACAGTGTTCGAAAGATCACTGTTGAATTTCGAACAATGACTTCGAAAGATTCTCCAAGACGAAGGATCCTTATCTTTCGAAAAGAAACAGTAGCTCGAACGATATATCCTTCGAAAAGATTCCTTGGCTCGAAAGATAACTCACAGACTTCGAAAGATGTTCGAAGGATGGGTATCTGTCGAACCTCCTTGATCGAAAGATGATCTTTCGACTTCGAAGGATATCTTTCGATGAGATCTGACACAACTGACACAAAGTTGACAGGTTGGTGAAAAGGTGATGTGGTTGGTAGACAACTTTCGGCAGAAGGGATGTTCTGACCTCAACTTTTCACCAACTCAGATTTGACTTTTGAAATATTGCCCAAAAAGGAAGCTTCTTATCCAGAAACCGGTCACCGGAGTAAGCCGGAATATTGGCCGGAAATTACCAAACCTTTTTAGAACAAGATTTTAAGTTACCCAAACCTTCCCTTAACACACCCGGTTAGTTTAGAACACGTTTTTAAGTCTAAACGCACTAAAAACGGGTGCTAAACCAAGTGAGTTTTGTCCGAACACTTCCAAAGTCTTGTACAAACCCGGTTTTTAACAAGGAAAAGAGCCACGGCTCTGATACCACTTGTAGGTCCCTCGGAGGTTGAGGTTAAACCTTATCCTTGTTATGTTTAACACACTAGCAAGTGCGGAATCCAAGCTAGAGTGCAAACCGTAGTTTATATGAAAGCACAAGCTACAAAGAGAAAGAGTAGACACGCAATATATCAAAGTTTTCCCTTTTATTTCAGTGGACACGGTTACAGCCCTTGACCAAACTGAAAATGCTCTCTACAAGACTTGGTTCACTCACATACACTATCAAAGGACTTTCGGATGTCTAACTGTGAAGTGAAACCATACATGGTATATATATACCCATAACAGATTGTATGCTCGAAGGATAAGATAGTCTGGTCGAAAGATCATCTTTCGACCAGAAATCTACCGAAGGATCCATACATACCTCGAAGGATGATATATCCTTCGAGGTCCATCTGTATCCATCGAAGGTTGTCTTTCGAAGTCATCGAAGGATACAAACCATCCTTCGATGACATCCTTCGAAGCAAACAATCTTACAAACTTAGTGTTGACTGTTTGGCCAAGTCAAACCAGGAGGATGGTTGACTTGGTCAAACTGTATTCAAACACATACACATATACAACACAACAAAAGACGTAAACACGACAGACAAAAGACATCGTTTTATAACATTACAAAATACAGACAAAGTACAGACACAAGTGCACCAACAGTAAGTCAACAATCGCTAGGATAAACAGAACTTATGAGAACAGACAATACCTTTCAGCAGTGGATGAATTTTTAGCCAAACAGAGTTTTCAAAAACAGTTGTTTTCAACAGACTTTTAAGGATTTTTGAAAAACTTTTAAAAATAGTAATTTTTTAAGAATGGACTTTTGATGTTCTGAAGACATTATAATGCTTTCATCATCAGCAGACGATGATTTCAAGCAAATGTTCTGTTTTGGCAAACTTTAGCTTTGATAGACCTTTATAGTAGCAGATATTGATTCTTTGTAATTTGGAGACGATTCTTCAAAAACTGTTCAAGCACAATTCAACATCAACATAATCTAAATCAAACTCAGAGACAATTTCACATCTACATCAATATCGATCTGCAATCCTCAGATGATATTAAAAACTATATAATAATACTTATGCATGCTAAAATTAGTAAAAAAAAAATGCTCCACAAAGATTAATAGGATTAAAATTTATTTATGACATTAAAAGATCAACAATTACATCGAGCACTGAACAACAAAACTTTAAAATCTAACAATAACACCAAGAAATTTAAGAATCTAGCAGCAAGAATTAAGAAATTTTAGCTTCAACTCCATCGAGTACTGAACCTCTCGATGTATATCTTTGAGCGTCGCCATGAACTCCACGTCTCTATCACCGCACTCTATATTACTGACAACACAAAGGTCACGAACGGAAGTTGAAGGCATCGCCATCAGGTTTCTGGAAACCTGGTCTCTCGTGAATAGACCAAGATGCAGTCCATCAAAACACCTCTTCAGCTCTTGAAGAGTAGCCCTATCCTCATATACTTGATCTTCAACTTGCTTGATAAAGCACTGCTTTAAATCATCAGAGTCTGCAGAAGTGTATGATGACATTTTAAGTTATATATTACTCAAGTGATGTGAAAGAAGGATATGTTGATAGTAAAATGAGATGAAAAACAGGTGAACTGACAATGATATTATATAGTGGAATAGCTAACAGCCCAAAGGTCAGATTTAATTCCACTGTACATTTAATAATCTAGGAGTGAAAACGTGTACATTTAATATAAACATATAAATTCATATTTAAAAATAGCAGCCATTTAATGCAAAACCTTTCAAAAATAAGTTTTCATGGGAAAACTATAAAATTAAATATCAACTAAATCTGCTAACAGCCCAAAGGTCAGATTTACTTTCACTGTACATTTAATAATCCAGGAGGGAAAAACATGTACATTTAATATAAACATATAAATTCATATTTAAAAACAGCAGTCATTTAATGCAAAACTTTTCAAAAATAAGTTTTCATTGGAAAACTATAAAATTAAATATCAAGAAACCGAAAGAACAAATTTTAAACCTCTGGCATCAAAAAAAAAAAAAAAAAAACAGGTTATCATAATTACGAGTAACCTCTTCGTTTACCATAAAGATGCATTTTAAACACTATAAAAGACTGATGATTAGTTTGATTCAAAACATCAACAATTCTCTTTTAAAAACATGTCCTCTCAAAACACAAATCAAAATCTACAACACCAACAATGCTCTACATGGCAAACACATGCTTCTACCACTTCATTAGACACAAACGATGTTAAAATGCAATTCTCTAAATGGCCGCTGGAAGAAAACAGAGCTGATGAAGAACTAAACAGAAAAATCGACATCATCAGCAGTGGCGGAGCTTGACCAAAAGTTTCGAGGGGGCGTAAAGTGATGGGACCCAATTTTTTTTTTCCTATCGTTATGTTTCGGGTCGGGTTGGCAATTCGATTCAAGTCGGGTCAATTAATAATAGTTCCAAATAAAACAAAGTGTATATTTACCAAACTACCCATCATTTATATACAAAGTTTATAAATATTTAGGATATACAATTTAGGAAAAATAATCGAGGGCGCGATCTTATATAATTTCAAAATTTTCGGACGAAAAATACTTTTACACTTCTAACCGAAATATTGAGGTGGGCGGGTTCACCCCCTGGCACCCACTATACTTCGCCTCTGATCATCAGTGATAATAATTACAAGAAAACCTGGAGCAGCATCGGATTGCTTGATTAAGTCCTCTACTCTCCTACATCAGACTTCAAGAACAATGCAGAAGAGTTTATCACATAGATACTGAAACAGAATCAGAAAATCTGCGACATGCTAGCAGTTCTGCAAAACAAAAGAAACTACAAAAAAATCCACAAACCTAAAATAACCCGCAGACGATTGTATGAATTTCAAACAACTCTGATTAGACTGAAATATAAAGCGAGAATTAGAGTAGATTAGTTCAAAATTTAAAATTCAAAATTACCAAAAAAAACATGACGTTGGAACAATTATGTTGGAACAATTATGTGAACTACAAAGATCTGTACTCGAAGATTAACCGACTGAATATGGATATTCTGCATTTGAGAGAGAGAGATTGGTCGCGAATATGAGTGAGAGAGATAAATTGAAATTTGAATATGGAGCCAGAATCAGTTGTGTTATATATGTATATGTGTATATGTGTATGGTTTGAATTTTGAATCTGCAGCCAGAATTTTAAAATTTGAATCTAGGCGGAGATTTTGATGACAGAGGTTTGAATTTGGTATGCATGAATACATCTATATGGGCAGAGGTTTGATGGCAGTGTTTTAAATAGATTTTAAAGTGATTTTATATATTAAGACTTATGATGCAATAATGACATAAGAAAGACATTGTTGGACAACCTCTAAACCTGTCACCTCAGCTTTTCTTATGTCACTGTGTTTTCTTCTTTTATAGAAAGTATAGATAACCCAACCCTTTACATTATATAGTTGTATCTCCTCAAAGTTTCAGATGAATATAAATCAAACCTTTTAGTTTCTTTTTTTAAGAGTGAATTTCAAACATTGTCCTTTATTTTTATACCCATTTTCAGGCGCTGTCATTTATGTTCAAAATTGACGAGTTTTGTCCTTTATATTTTCATATCATACACGTTTTGTCCTTTAGGCCTAACCCAGTTAGTTTTTTCAGTTAAATTTGGTCATGTGCTTTGCACATGAGAGCGTTTTTGTCAATTCAAAGGTTGCAAAGGCTTTGAGCTGTAAATCTGCCATTGAACTTACCTTTGAATTGACAAAAATGCCCTATGTGCAAAGCACATGACCAAATTTAACTGAAAAAACTAACTGTGTTAGGCCTAAAGGACAAAACGTGTATGATATGAAAACATAAAGGACAAAACTCGTCAATTTTGAACATAAAGGACAACGCCTGAAAATGGATATAAAGATAAAGGACAATCCTTGAAATTCACTCTTTTTTTAATTTGTATTCTAATATGATCTCCTAAGCATACAAATTTATAACTTATTATCAAGATTCATTTTTAATAATTGAAATACAAATATCTCCATTATAGAGTCTCGATCTTGCACAAATATCTCCATTATAAAGTCTCGATCTTACAATCTTTTTTTTTTCTTTTTAAAAAATGTTGAATTCTAATATAATCTTTTTTGAAACCTTGAATTTTAATATAGGGTATGTTTGGCAAAACTAGCTGGTAGCTGAAGGCTGGAGGCTGGTGGCTGGTAGCTGGAAGCTGGAAGCTGGTAGCTGTAGCTTTTTTTGATATTAAGGTGTTTGGCATAGTAGCTGGAGCTTTTAATAAAATGTATAAAATGACCAAAATGGGCATAAATAAATAAAAAAACATAATACTAAACGTAATCACACATACACAAACACACACACACACACACACACACACATACACACATATATATATATATATATATATAAAAGTTATTTCTCAAATGAATAAAACATGATCATTTTCAATTAAATAAAATATAGTTATTGACAAACAGTCATAACATAATATAATACTATTAAATCATTAATGTCGTGCATTCCATATCAAAGTAGCGATTTCGTTGCGAACATGTTTCATCTCATTCGATGTTCCTTCAAATAGACCGCTAGTGCTTGTGTCATGGTTACGAACATCATGCAGTTCATCGCGTGGTATGTAGTTTGGATGTTGCTCCATTGCAGTAAACATGAAATCTTCTTGAGAATTACGTATATAGTTATGCAATGCAAATGTAGCCATGATAACATCAATTTGTGTTTGCACGCTATACTTGGGCATTTTACCAAGTATCTTAAATCGTTTCTTCAAAATTCCAAATGACCTCTCAATATGACTTCGTAAAGATGAATGTGAACGGTTGAAAGCTTCTTGCATATTATTCGGGGGCTCTCTTTGAAATTGGGATTGATGGTATCTTGTCTTGGAATATGGAACAAGGTATCCTTTTCTATCTGGATATCCTTTATCAACCAAATAATATTTACCTGATAAAGGAGTTGAAAAACAAAAGGTGTTGGAATTTATTAAAAGTAAGATGAAACAATTCCAAATATAAATATTACCTTCAGGTGGTTGTGGGAAGTTGAATTTACTATTTTGGGTCGCGTTAATGAAAACGCGCGTGTCATGTGCTGATCCCTCCCATCCGATCGATACGAACGTGAAACACATATCGAAATCACATGTTGCCATTACGTTGAAAGTTGGTACCCCTTTTCTACCAATATAAGGTAGTTGCTGACTCTCTGGGATGCAGGCCCCTATGTGTGTACCGTCAATACATCCAATACAATCCTATATATAATTTAAATATTAGTCAAGTAACAAAGTACACAAGTAGGAATGACATTAATCAATTTAATACCTTGAAATACGGCATGTATCTTTTGTCATTCAAGATTTGAGGTGGTACGAATTGAAAAGTTGGATCTTTTGGTTTTATAATGTCACGTGCTAAACCTTGAAAACCTTTACCTCTACCAGCTATTGCCTCTAGAACTTCATGAAAGGCTCTACTAATAGTCTCCCCAGAACGTTGAAAATGCTCCCCAACATCCCTGTTAGATAAACCCAATGCCAATGTATACAAAAATATCCCCACCTTCTCACAAGTTGACATTCTATCACTCGACTGTAATCCATAGTTTGATTCAAGCTCTCTACATAATTTCGTAAACACGTTTGGATGCATTCTGAATGCATTTACACATCGTATAGGATTGCCATTTAAAACTTCCATCATCCAAGCCTGTCCCGTTTGAGGTGATGTCATGCATGGTTCCTTGTATATATGCTTATAATAGTATGCAGCAACTAGATCACATGTATAGGTTGAATCCAACAAAAAGTTATAACAATGCAGTTTGTGCTTCTTCTTACTTGTTTCATTATTCATTGTAACCCTGATAATAAATTCAATAATAAATTCAATATCAGCTTAACATACAAACAATTTAATAGCTAAAATATAAATGAATAAATAGCTTAACATATAGTCATGTCACTAAAACATCAAGGTAAAAAACAATAAATCAATCCAAAAGCAATAAACTTCAAACAAATAGAAACAATAATGTCTTCGTAACATGTCCTCAAAGAAAACTTTAGTTGGAGAGCCTTTGCTTTCGTTGCAGCCACGCTAACCTACCATTCTTAAGTGACTTCCAAAGGTTATACTCTTTTCTTATACTGTCATACTTGTTCTTCATAGCTTTGTCACTGGCGAATTTATGATTTATAACTTTTTCAAACTCTGGCTGAAGTGTGACCCATTTGAATGGGGAAGTTCGACCATGCTTCGTGATATATTTGTTTAGGAACCGACATAATTCTAAAACCATTTCTTTTGGCCAAATTTCTCTTTTTCCTTTCTCTTTCTTAGAATCCATCTAGCAACCATGCATACATACCAGTGTTAACCAACCTATGATTCTGATATCACTTACAACAATGCTACATCAAAACCAGACATAAATAAAATAAATGATTTAAAACAGTGTTAACTAGTACTAATAGAACTCTATAACATGTAGTTGGGCAATTGTTTAGTTTGCAATGCTGATATCACCCGGATTATTAGTATTTAGTTGTTATTAAGCAAGTGGGCTGCTCTAATCAGAAGAATAAAGAGGTACCGAAAAAGGTAGTTAAAGTCTCTAAGTATGACAGCTAGTAGCTGAGTAGCAGTTGATGAGGATTAATCATGCATGTTGTTGTTGGCCATTGTACAGGGATTTAGTGTAAACAAGTTGAGTTTATTATCTCATGAGCTTAGAGTTAGAGAAGGAAACTTGATATGGAGTCAACTACTGTAAGTTGTACAAACATTGGCATCTTCATTACATTGGTTTTGTAAATGCAGTATCATTTTTTTCAAGACAAGACATGTTCTGCTGCACTTAGTTTTCCAACTACTAACCTAACCAAACAAAAAAATTCATTACTTCTGGAGTTATCTTCTCAAGAGTTATCACCCCGCCACATCGACAACAATAGCGCCCCGGGGCGCCATCGACCACCCCATCGCCGCTAAGAGGGGGCGCTATGGCCCTTCCGCCATCGTGCTAACGGACGTTTTTTGGCTTGATCGAGGCATTCGGTCAAGATAAGGGGTCGCTATGGCATTGAGGGGGCTTTATACCACACCCTACAAGTTAAAGGAAGGGGTGTTAAAGCCCCCTGTGTGACATGGGAGGTAGCATGATAAAGCCCCTAGGAGCTTTATACCACACCTTGTAGCCTAACCATAAAAAAAACAATTTGTTCTTGTTATGTGAGGTTGTTATTGTATGAGGTTCACCTAGAATCATATGATGAAATAGTGTGTTTTTTTCCATTTTGCATACTTTTATGCTGTTGTCTGTTTTCGAAAATGTTTGTTATATTCAAGAATCAAGATTGCTTATAATAATATGGCCCTTTAATATTAAATCCTTTTGTATCCACTTCTAACAGAGTATTCTTCTTGCATGGTTCTTATGGTAACATCTAAACTCCACTAACTCATATTTTATTTCAAAAATCATGTTGTGGCATTAAAAAGTCAATCAAACTCCACTAAGTCATATTTTATCGCAATAATCAGATTGTAATCTTGTCTTTATATGATTAATTGAAAAAGGGCATACATGAAAACCTTATTGAAAGTGACGATGAACATTAAAGGGATATACACATTAATTAATATGCAAGGCATGTGAAAATCGAAGTGAAATTGCGAAATTTGATGTCTAATTAATGAAGTTGAACATACCTTTGTTGCCTTTTACTTGCGATCAGATACATTCTTCCAGTTTGGGGTCGATTGTAGGATATTAAAGTAATTTTAACCCTAAAAGCTTGTAGGGGTTTTAAACGCTACTTCCACCAGCGTTTCAAAAAGAGCTTTTCAACTAATCTAAAAGCTTTAAGGCTCTTTCAACCAAACAAGGCTTTTATTGGGCCTGGAGCTTTTTCTTAAAAGCTTGAAGCTCCTAAAAGCTCCTAAAAGCCCGTTGCCAAACATACCCATAGTCTTCTCAAAACCGTAGTCTGATTTTCTCCATGGCATGTCGGCAGGCCTTTTGAACCAATAGGATCCATTGAAGAACTTTGGAGTGTAGTCTACAGCAAAAAAAGATAAAATAAGGAGTTTGTTCGTAATATTTAGATAGCGTTGAGAGATGGAATGAAATGGGTCATTATGATAAAAGGAAAAGAAAGATGTGTGGTTGGTCAATGAAATGGAATCACGCATTACACAATGCATTCCATTCTCACAAAATCATTTCATCTGTCCACTGTTTTTTTCATTTAATTCCCTCTTTAACCCTTATTAAGAACATTACAACTGACCACCCATCATCGTTGCCACCTCCCACCACCTTCGCCAACACCCACCAACCCTTAAAGCTATTAACGAATTAGTTGAATTTGGGAATCCAGTAACAGACATTTCAGTATTTTAACTTTTAAGGCTCTAAGCCACTTTATAGATTATTAGAATCTTGTTTCCATATAATTTATGAAAATTATTAAACTTTTAATTTTATAAACTAATGTTGGATAGGGAGATGATTAAATAGAAAGTTTATTTTGGCTAAGAATGATATGAAGCAATTTTATCCAATCTTCTCTCTCTGTAACTTCAAAACCCACCATCTTCAACCTTTTCTTCATTTTCAATAATAATCACTACATTATAATGCGATTTTCGTCACCAATCAATGATTCAAACACCCAATCAACGTGTTCTTCAGCTTTTTTGAAGAAACTCAGTTTAATTTCATACAATATCTCATTTTTTCCTTGATTTTGAAGCGAATCACTCGATTCGTTCCATTCGATCGCTAATAAGTGTTTCTTGTATTCAAATTTCATCAATCGTTGAAGAAATCTGAAGAAATCGGCTTCGATCTATGTAAAAAAAAATTTGAATTGCATTTTTACGATCTGAGTTTTTGAATTGAGTCATTGCGTTTAAAACAATTTTTTTTTTTTGTATTTTCAGTACATTGCGTTTTATAAATAACAGATTTTATTGTGTTTTTAGTCCATTGTGTTTTAGGTAAAACACATTTTATGTTTTGTGTTTTTGTGTATTGCGTTTTAGGAAAACACATTTTTATGTGTTTTTTGGTCCATTGCGTTTTAGAAAAACACATTTTGAAGTGTTTTAGTGCATTGCGTTTTAGAAAAAAAAAAACATTTTCTTTTGTGTTTTTAGTACATTGCGTTTTAGAAGGAACACTTTCTTTTGTGTTTTTAGTTCATTGCATTTTAGAAAAAAAAATCATTCTTTTGTATTTTTAGGCCATTCCGTTTTAGAAAAAAGACACTTCTTTGTGTTTTCTGGTCATTGCGTTTTAGAAATAAAACATGTATTTGTGTTTTTAGGCCATTGCGTTTTACAAAAAAAACATTTCTTTGTGTTTTTCAGCCATTGCATTTTAGAAATAATACATTTCTTTTGTGTTTTTTGTCCATTGCGTTTTAGAACAAAGTCATTTTTTACAGTTTTTGTCCATTGTGTTTTACGCAACTGGGTTTTTGAAAAAAAAATTGAAAATATAGCAATAGTATACTCGTTTTAAAGATAAAAAATGCACATTTTTTGTGCAATTTTTATAAAAAGTAATGTCGTATGAAAGAGTTATTAACGTTTAAAAAATGGGGGGAATTGGAGGAAAGAGAAACTATTGCCTTTGATTGACTAGAATGTCCCTAGACAAACCCACGCGCCTCATTTTTTTTTTCAATTTCTCTGATTTAATCTTTGCCCTTGATTAATAAATATATGGTCAAGATTACTTTCTAACTTTCCTACCCAAATAAACTTCCTACTATATTCTGACCCCATGTTGGATATTATAAAATCAGATATACTCATATACATAACTTCCATCGTAACCGTTTTTTCAGTTACACATAAGTATATATTATTATATTGAATGATGAAATTATAACTTCTTCCAAATTACAATTCAATTTCCTATTATTTCTTATCAAATTTACTATTTTATGTTCCAGCAATATTTATGTAGACCTTCTATCTATACAAAACAATGTAAACCTTTTGTCGATTCAAGAACTTAAAAAAACTTTTTAAAATAATGATTTTTGTAGAGGAAGAATTTGACAACTTATAAAGTGACTTTTTCAAAAAAAAAAAAAGTGTGAGAAATAAGGGATGAGAGTACATTTAGAAATGTAATACTTGTACATGTGATGTAAAAATGTAACTTACAATCTTACATCATATGCACAAGTACTACTTTGATCTTATAAGATTATTTTATCTACTAAATCTTTTTAGACGGAATAGTCCAAAAGTAATTACGCTGTAGTGTTGAAAACAAATCGAAGAGTTAACTAGGTAACTTGTTTGTAGCTCGTGTTGATTCTACTAAAAGAAATTCGTAGTTATAAAAATGATTCTAGTTATATCTTACGTTGTATCATTGACATGATTGAATGAACTTCATGGCTGATCGTTTTGAAACATAGTTCCTTCTTATGAGAGCATTGCATTCAGCTGCAAGGAAGTCATTAAAGAGGTATCTCAAAAAAAATTTGGATCACTGGTATCCTTTGTATAAAAAAAAAAAAAAAAGTTTACACTACCTAGACAGAGTTGAGAGGAATTTTTACACTAAGGAGACGGAGTTGAGAGGTAGCCCGTGCTACCCCTACTTCTACACTACGCCCCTGACAATTAGTCAACGACCCTTACCTTTGTCAATGATGATGACAATATTGATGAGCTCTTAGTCAAAGATGACGAATCACAAAATCGCCATTGTTGTTTTAGTAAGGGGTTGTCATTATACAGGTTGTGCGTTTTCGATGAGCGTGTGGAATGGCGTGTTAACATGACTTGGGCTGCCAAACTATTTTGCTTTCAGTGTGAGCGATATTATGGATATTCATAAGGTGGATGGGTTATCGGCTACGCGCAAACATATTATTAAAGGTATTGTTATGGTTTGTTCTTGGCGTATTTGGAGAGCTAGGAATGATTGTATTTTCAACCAAAACAGGAGCAATGTAGTGGAGGTTGTGGCTGAGACTAAAGCCTTTGTATTTCTTTGGTTTTCGAATAGGCATAAAGATTTTGTTAAGGATTGGAAAGGTTGGTCTAATGTGATGTTATTGTAATGTTTCTAGCGGCCTTCTTCTCTACGCCTTGGAGAGTCGGAGGTTTTCGCGTGTGTTAATGAAGTTCATCTTTCAAAAAAAAATTCAAATGGTGAAATGTATGAGTGACTCGCAATCGAACACACTAAGAGAGTAAGAGTGTCTTTGAATATATACCAAGAATCGACTCGTTTTTTATTTTGAGTTGATTACACAAAAAGTCCTTGTGGTTTATGGAAAGTAACACCTTTTGTAACACCCCAAAAACGGGTTTGGTAATCAAACCACGTTAATACTAAAAGACGGGTAAAGTACCGTTAGTGGTAAAATTAACCCGGTGAATATTAGAATTTTAAATAACTAAACCTAATATTGAATAAAAGTTAAATGAAAGCTTTTGAAGAAATAAAGTTTATAAAAGGCCCGAGCTAACAGGACTTAAAATAAATTTAGTCATGAATTCCCCGAACCCACTAATTTAACTAGGAATGTTTAACCTAGTTAATGATTGGAAATATTGTTAGAAATAAGTAGGTTGTAGCCTACTAAATAACTAACCAAACATGAGGGGCCAAATCTGGATAATTGGAAACTTAAATTATAAAAGAGAAATCAAAACAAAACACACACTCAGTGTGTGTGTGTTCTGTTCGATCTTAGAGAGCTCCCATGGAGCCAAAACCCTAACTCTATCAATATCATCAAATTGAAGGCTCAAACGAAGTCTAAATTCACAATTGAACGTGAATTAATGATCACCCAAGCTAGGGGATCATAAGGTATGTCAAATTTTGATGATATTTGTTGTTGTGAACTTTGAGTAAACATCATAATCATGAATTTTGAATGATTTATTGATGCTATGACCGAATTAGTGATGTATACTTGCTTAGGAACAAAACCCTAAGTGAAAATTTTACATATATGCTATGAATTGAATCAGTATATGATTTACCACACTAGGATAAGTGGATTTTAATCATATGATGAAATTGATGATATAATTATGATTAGAATCATCATATCTGATATTAATAAGATGATACTTGAACAATTTCGGTGTTTAAGTATATAAATCATACTTGCTAAGTAGTGAGTTTAGTATGATAAGATGAAAAATCAATGATATATTCATGTTAAATGATGTATGATTATCATTATGTGTTAAAAATGATTAAAGTTGTGTTAAATTGATGAAATTCGATTACATGAACTTGGTTAATAACATGGTTAAAAACGGTAGCATAAGAATGATGCTTACCGGATAATTGGCCAAGTAATCAAACGAGTAGTTGAGCTACATCGTGTAATTATTTATGTTAATAGGCTGTTGACTTTAAAAAGTCAAACTGACCAATGATATGATCGAATGATAAATTCGACATAAAAATCGTAGGATGGAATAGTCGTAAATGATTATGACTAATCTAACCATCTTACAAATTACAATGATAGTTTTACGCTTGACAAGCTAGGTGGAAGCTTGGGAATGAAGCGGGTCAAACGAATTAAGTATGAAGAAAAGCATAATCAGGATGCAAAGTATAGCTTACACTATTCTTAAAATTTAGAATATTCTCTTATCGTATTATTTACGAATAAGATAAATAAATACCTGAAATATGATGTTCCGACAAGTAGTCGTACGGAACAAGATGAGCAAAGATGATAAGAAACCATAACAATGGTTAAAAAGGAGTAAATTGAGTATTCGGTCATACTGTGACGAATAGAATAAAACTTGCAATGGCTACCTTAAATGGTGAGCTAAAACGAATAATAAGGGCAAAACGGTAAATTGGTCATACGTTGACAATACTCGTTAGTTTTGAAAGACACTTTATGGCATAAGCCATAATGGGTCAAAAGTATTAAGAAATAGTTTATAAGTACAATGACCGCACGGTGTTAACCGGAGCGAGTTATGTAGATGATGCGTGTGTAGTGTAATATATTTTTAAAATATAATTAAGCCCTTTTTACACCTTTAGCCAAGTTTTAAATTTATAAAACACGATATTTACTAACACTAAACACACATATGAGCAAGTGCACCCATCGTGGACGTAGTATAGTGTTGGTAAGATACCGAGGTCGTCCAAGGACACAAGAGCTTTTAGTACCGGTTTATCCTCAACGTCTAATCAAATCAAAAAGTTAGAAAAATGTTTTTAAACTAAGAATATAAAAACTAACTAAATGCTGAAAAATAAAAATAAAATAAAAACAGATAGACAAGATGAATCACTTGGATCCGACTCGTCTATTAGTATAACCTTTGATTATTTTCGCACTTTTGCACTTGTTTAAGAGATTATCTTAGTTATTGTAGTAGGCCCCTCTTTTGAAGGCGACGTTACCCTCAACCCAGTAGTTTGAGTCAGCAAGGATACAATCCTAAAGGGTTGGATTATTGGAAGATAATGAATTAAGTTATTAATGCAAATTATGGTAGGCCCCGCTTTTGGCGGTGACGTTACCCTCGGCTAAGTAGTCTGAGTCAGCAGGGATACAGTCTTAAATAGCCGGGTTATAGTATTAATAGTAGTTAACTTATGAGGGGTCAAAGAGTTTGGATCCCCGCCATCCAATACCTATGGGCATTGAAGGAGATCCTACTAAATTTGACCCAGGTCCCTTGCAGGACCTCTAAACGCTGAACAAGGGCAAGACCCTTACCAAACCGTTCCCTTAACCCCCGACCAGGTAGCCAACATACCTCCATATAGACCGTGGAGATATGAATGGTGAAAATCTTTTATTTTATATAGACAGTAAAATAATGCCAAGACACCACGGACAAACGATAAGGAAAGATCACCTTCAACATAAGTAACTAGTTATTAAAGTCATTAATACAAAACCAAATAAAAAGTGCAAAAGATTAAAAATAAAAAGTATTATACTAAACACTTGTCTTCACCAAGTGATGTAAGAGACTTAGGCAAACATGGCCTTGATTGTCAAGAACTCTTACGATCAATCTTGGATCCCGAGACGACTCACACACTCTACGATGGACAATGGATGATGGTGGTGGATGATGGTGTTATGGTGGTGGTGGGTGGTGGATGAAGTGTGAGAGAGGTGGTGTGCCAAGGGATGAGTTGGAATGAAACCAGGCACTCCTATTTATAGGCTGAACAGAAGGCTGGGCACGGCCCCGTGTCCGCTGGACACGCCCCCGTGCCCGTCTGACACTCTCTCTCTTCATTAATTGTAATTCGCAATTACAATTAATGCGCCTGCTGTACTTTCGCCACGCCCCCGTGCTCACTGGACACGGCCCCGTGGTGGGCAATAGAAGCTTCTACAGGTTTGTCTTTTCTGCTGCTTCTTGGGCACGGCCCCGTGCTGGCTGAGCACGGGGCGTGTTCAGGCTTCTGTTTTCTCTTCTTCGCTTGGGAGGATGCCGTTGAGGGTTCGGGCAGTCTACTTTTATTCCTTTTCTTGTATTTATGTTAGAATTAGTTGTCTTTTTGCTTCTTTTGTGAATTTGAGCTCATTTAATCTTGAAAATACAAAATGAAGACAAAAACACTCTTTTTCCAACATTAGTACTTAAAAAGGGTTAGTTTTATGCCTTATTTGATGTAATTTATATGTTGTATTTTACACACATCAAATACCCCCACACTTGAACTTTTGCTTGTCCTCAAGCAAAACTCTTTAAATGTGGCTTACACTCCCAAATGGAATGGGTAGAAGAGAAGGTTTTTGGCTTGTCATAGAGTGTCGGGAATCCAAGATCTTTTTGGGTTTTATTTTTATTTATTTACAATCCTATTCGTTATGATTTATTTAGAACGTTTCATAGGATAAATTACTTATTTGGGCATAGCATGCCTTTTTAAAATTTCATTTATATACAAGTTCACATACCTCACGGGGGATCACTCAACACTCGGCCGAAGGTGTATTTTTAGTGAATCACTCGAGAGCGGCATGGAACTTACGCCTTCCATAGGCTTGCCAAGCAATCAATCCTCCTCCTTTTTAACTTTATACCTTTGTAAATATCAAGAGGACTTTTTGGGTGAAGTGTTAGGCTTGGGCTAAAGGTGGGTGGTTGGGTTAGTTGTTAGTAAAAGGGCGAAAAGCGTAAAAAGCGTCGGTTTTCGTAACACATTTTGTTTTTAGTGACTTTTTATTTTGAAGTATTTCTCCAAACAAGCTTTTGTTTGCATAGCTTTGTTTGTTTTTAACTTCATCATTTTTTTTAGTCACATAAAAGAACGAGCTTGCGAAAAACCAAGCTTGTTACTAAAATAAAGGGTGAAAAAAAAAATAAATATATATATATATATAATAAGGGTTTTTGGTGGGTAAAAAGGGTTTAGGGTAAAGAAACGAAAGGTTTAGGCTCAAAGGGGTTAACTAGGGGGATTTTGGGTAGGTGGTAAAAAATTGAAAAATAATGGTGTAGAAAGAAAAATGGTTAGTCCTAATGCCTCTATCATTTACTTACTTGGGTTTAAGTTGGTAAGGACCGGGAATGAATCGTCGTGGCAAGTTCTAGAGTTGTAAGAACCAAGCGGCTATTCACACAAGAAACGAAAAATGAGCATTTAGTCTAAAGATGTAAATTTGTATGCTCAATAAAGGCTCAAAACTCACTTTTGTGGGAATGGGTTTTAATGTCAAATTTTAACTAGACTTGTTATGCCGTTTCATAATTTTCTTATGTTGGTTTTTGTTATCACGACGCTCTCGGTTGTAAATTTTATAAAAATATAACCTTATTAATCTTGGGATTCCTAACTTAAACTTCAGACAAGTAAAAATGAATTTTTTTTTTTTGAAAAAATTTGGGGTGTTTAGCGGTTCCAATAGAGTTTTGTGTAAGGCTTGTTGTTAGCACTTGCAAAATTTCAAAGTGTTAGCTTCCCCCCCACACTTAAATTACACATTGTCCTCAATGTGTCCCAAAAATAAATTTTTAGGTTGATTGGATGTGTAATGTGGTGTTAAAAGCAAAGATTTATGTTACTGGCAGTCTGGACACGACCCCGTGGGGACCGGACACGGCCCCGTGTTCAGGTGCCAGTAACAGAGATTAAAGAAATGAGACAGAAGCCTGGACACGGGGGCGTGTCTGGTGAACACGGCCCGTGTCTGAACTGGGCGTTTTTTCTGCAGGTGGTTCAGCACGGGGCCGTGTTGGTTGAGCACGGCCCGTGTTGAGCCTTCTGTAATGGAGATTTGTGTCGGGTTGCTTCGTTCTTTGTGCATGGGGCCATTTTTCTCGTTCCCTTTTTCATCCATTATCACCACGAGTGTGTTTTATTTCTGCAAATTAAAACTAAATAAAATTAAACTAAGCTAAGGATAGTTCCGTGGAATGCCTCCGTGGTGCGCCACGTTTATAAGGGTCCTTGGCTAGACCCAATGTGAGGTTATATATTTTCTGAGTGGGATGCTTGGCGTCCCATGTTACACCGTCGGAGAGCAGCATCCAAGCTCGAATCAATAACCTTCATGTAGTTGACCGGGTCGTCGTCCTCTATTCTCTTCCCAACTCCGAATTTTACTTCATCATCCCCATACCTCAAGGTGAGTGTTCCGTCATTCATATCTACCACCGCTTGTGCGGTGGCAAGAAATGGTCTCCCTAGTATGAGGGGGACCTCGGTGTCTTCCTCCATATCGAGTATGACAAAGTCGGCTGGATAGACGAATCTGCTTACCTTTACCAAGACATTTTCAATGACACCTTGTGGGAATTTGACGGATCGATCAGCGAGTTGTATGCTCATTTTTATAGGACTCGTGGTTCCCAGGCCGAGTCTTTTAAACATTGATGAGGGCATGAGGTTAATGCTAGCCCCAAGGTCGGCTAGGGCATTACGAACGGGGGACTCCCCTATTGAGCAGGGAATCGTGAAGCTTCCGGGATCGATTTTCTTTTGGGGAAGTTTATTGAGTACGAGGGCGGAGCATTCTTCGCCTAAATTGACTAATTGCAAATTTTCAATTTTCTTTTTATGAGTGAGGAAGTCCCTCATGAACTTAGAGTATTTGGGCATTTGGGTTAGGACCTCAATAAAAGGATTATTGACATGCAATTGCTTTAATAAACTTTCGAACTTTGCGAATTGCTCATTGGTCTTTTGACGAATTAACCTACCGGGGTACGGAACTCGAGGAGCTTTGGTAGGCTCTGGTAACGGAGGGGAGTTCTTTTCCTGCAGAGGTGTGGGTGCCGTTTCTTCTGTTGGGGGCGGCGCTTCTGCAGGTCCTACGGTGCGGTTTCGTAGCGTGATGAGGTGAACTTGCGCTTTTGGGTTTGTTTCGGTATTGCTAGGTAACGCGCCTTGTGGTCTCTCGGCAAAATTTTGAGCTATTTGATTTAATTGTTTTTCTATGTTTTGAATACTAGCTTGTTGATTTCTAAAATTTGATTCTAATTGTAGAAATCTTTCCGAGTTTTTCTTTTCAGTGTCGGAGATGAGGCGAGATACAGTATCTTCAAGCCTTTCTCGGCCACTTTGTTGTTGAGTGAAATTTTGTGACTCATTTCTTGGTTGTTGAAAGTTTGTTCGTTGGGTTTGTTGGTTACTACTATTGCCGGGTTCTCTCCAACCAAGGTTTGGGTGGTTTCGCCATCCTTGGTTGTAAGTTCCCGTTGGAGGACCCGACGACCTAGGTCTATTATCAATGTAGTTTACCAATTCTTGTTGATCGTCCGTTTCTTTCATACAACTCCAATTTTCATGTGACCCACCACACCCTTCACAAGCCATAACCGAGACTGTTTTTGTCATTTCCAATTTTTTTTTATTTTTGAAGAAAGGGCCTCGATTTGGGCTTGTAAAGAAGTGCTTTCATCGACCTTATGGGCGCCCGGGGCAATAGATTTATTGCCTCGGGGGGTGTGCCATTGAAAATTGGTTTGAGCAATTTCCTCAATTTGGTTATATATTTCATGCGGGCGTCGATTACCTAAAAGTCCCCCGGAGCTAGAATCAAGTGTCTGCCTTGTATGTGGCAACAATCCATTATAGAAAGTGGATACTTGTTGCCATATCGCAAGGCCGTGATGTGGACACTTGCGTAATAACTCCTTGAACCTTTCCCAAGTTTCATATAAGGATTCCCCGTCCTCTTCTGAATATGTATTAATTTCAGTCATTAATTTAGCCGTTTTAGCGGGAGGGAAATACTTAAGCTGGGAGGGCGTTGAGCTAAGCTTTCGCTCGGTCTTTTAGTAAGAAAGGAAACATTCGGAGGCGGATGGCGTCATTTGATGCTCCGTTGATCCGAAAGGTATCACATATTTCTAAGAAATTAGTAATATGTAGAGGAGGATCCTCGTCCGCAAGCCCATGGAAGGTTGCGGAGTTTTGGAGCATTTGTATCAAATGCGGCCGAAGTTCGAAGTTATTAGCTTCAACATTCGGAGCATTGATAGCGGCGCCTAAGTTACCTACGGTGGGTCGTAGATAATCCATGAGGGTACGTTGGTCCGCCATTGGGGTTGAATCACCCGAAACCTTCTCTTGGTTTTTAGCTTTTAATCTTTTTCTGAGAAAGCGTTCGGGTTCTTCTAGAGGTTCTTTTATGTCCTTATTAGAACTGGAGCTCATACACTATGTAAGATTGGCGTCGGGTTCCAAGTCCTGCAATAAAAACAGAAAAGAATGCTGGTCAGAAGGTTCACCACGGCCCCGTGTTCAGCGAACACGGCCCGTGGTCGGAGTTACACTGATTGTTTTCCAAATCCCAGTTACTGGAAGTTGGACACGGCCCCGTGTTGCACCGACACGGCCCCGTGGTCAGCCTTCTGTAACTTGGAAAACTAAAAACTGCCAGTAACAATGCTGGGCACGGCCCGTGTCCGACCAGGCACGGCCCGTGCTGAGTTCTGCAGAAGCTGAAAAACTAAGAAAATCCTAAAAAATTAAAAAGAAAAATAAAAATATGATTAGGCCGTTGATTCCTAACTTTCTTAAAATCCTTGTGTCCCCGGCAGCGCCGCCAAAAACTTGATGCGTGTGTAGTGTAATATATTTTTAGAATATAATTAAGCCCTTTTTACACCTTTAGCCAAGTTTTAAATTTATAAAACACGATATTTACTAACACTAAACACACATATGGGCAAGTGCACCCATCGTGGACGTAGTATAGTGTTGGTAAGATACCGAGGTCGTCCAAGGATACAAGAGCTTTTAGTACCGGTTTATCCTCAACGTCTAATCAAATCAAAAAGTTAGAAAAATGTTTTTAAACTAAGAATATAAAAACTAACTAAATGCTGAAAGATAAAAATAAAATAAAAACAGATAGACAAGATGAATCACTTGGATCCGACTCGTGTATTAGTATAACCTTTTATTATTTTCGCACTTTTGCAATTGTTTAAGAGATTATCTTAGTTATTATAGTAGGCCCCTCTTTTGAAGGCGACGTTACCCTCAACCCAGTAGTTTGAGTCAGCAAGGATACAATCCTAAAGGGTTGGATTATTGGAAGATAATGAATTAAGTTATTAATGCAAATTATGGTAGGCCTCGCTTTTGGCGGTGACGTTACCCTCGGCTAAGTAGTCTGAGTCAGCAGGGATACAGTCCTAAATAGCCGGGTTATAGTATTAATAGTAGTTAACTTATGAGGGGGTCAAAGAGTTTGGATCCCCGCCATCCAATACCTATGGGCATTGAAGGAGATCCTACTAAATTTGACCCAGGTCCCTTGCAGGACCTCTAAACGCTGAACAAGGGCAAGACCCTTACCAAACCGTTCCCTTAACCCCCGACCAGGTAGCCAACATACCTCCATATAGACCGTGGAGATATGAATGGTGAAAATCTTTTATTTTATATAGACAGTAAAATAATGCAAAGACACCACGGACAAACGATAAGGAAAGATCACCTTCAACATAAGTAACTAGTTATTAAAGTCCTTAATACAAAACCAAATAAAAAGTGCAAAAGATTAAAAATAAAAAGTATTATACTAAACACTTGTCTTCACCAAGTGATGTAAGAGACTTAGGCAAACATGGCCTTGATTGTCAAGGACTCTTACGATCAATCTTGGATCCCGAGACGACTCACACACTCTACGATGGACAATGGATGATGGTGGTGGATGATGGTGTTATGGTGGTGGTGGGTGGTGGATGAAGTGTGAGAGAGGTGGTGTGCCAAGGGATGAGTTGGAATGAAACCAAGCACTCCTATTTATAGGCTAAACAGAAGGCTGGGCACGGCCCCGTGTCCGCTGGACACGCCCCCGTGCCCGTCTGACACTCTCTCGCTTCATTAATTGTAATTCGCAATTACAATTAATGCGCCTGCTGTACTTTCGCCACGCCCCCGTGCTCACTGGACACGGCCCCGTGGTGGGCAATAGAAGCTTCTACAGGTTTGTCTTTTCTGCTGCTTCTTGGGCACGGCCCCGTGCTGGCTGAGCACGGGGCGTGTTCAGGCTTCTGTTTTCTCTTCTTCGCTTGGGAGGATGCCGTTGAGGGTTCGGGCAGTCTACTTTTATTCCTTTTCTTGTATTTATGTTAGAATTAGTTGTCTTTTTGCTTCTTTTGTGAATTTGAGCTCATTTAATCCTGAAAATACAAAAGGAAGACAAAAACACTCTTTTTCCAACATTAGTACTTAAAAAGGGTTAGTTTTATGCCTTATTTGATGTAATTTATATGTTGTATTTTACGCACATCAGTAGACAAGATGATGATAATAAATCTCATCTCGCAAAGATACGCGGTCACTTAGACCAAACGGGTCAAAAGGTGAAAATATCACCTTTGACAATATCGACTAATGATTTTGTCGAGTTGTATGATTAAAGGAGTAAATATTGAATGGATATTTGCATCGCTATTATTTAGCGGTTATTAAGCAAGGCATTAGAACGGGTCAATGTTGGTGCGCTACATCTGTCGACTTCGTCTTGTATCGAGTCTTACATGATATTGTATAGATTAGGGCGCGTTTTTACGAGAAAACTGAAAATGTATGTAATTAGATTGAGGTTTCGCTCATAGAGACAAGGGGGTTTCGCTTATATGGTAGTGATAAGGTTTCGCTTATGTGGTCAGGTACATATGAGCGAAACCACCAGGACTATATATAGGTGTTCATTTGAGCGAAACCACAAGCATTGCCTTGTATTCCATACCGAAGTGCTTCCGGTGTGAAGATCGAGCTGTAAACGTTGTCAATTCAATACAAACAGTAGATTAAGTGAAGAATCAGCTATTTCTACCTCTGTTTCTTGTTATTCCGCACCTGAAACGTAGTTGAACACCTCTGAACGACTCGTTTGGGTCAGAACACGATCCTACAAGTGGTATCAGAGCTCAGGAGGAGGTGTTCTGCAGTATTCAACTGATTTTCATTGATATTTCTAGCTTCTACACCTTTTTTTTCAATTAAGAAAGTTTTACCGGTCGTAATTCGCTCAAAATCTCACAGATTGTGTGTTATTGGACATTAACAAACCCTGGAAAGTTTCGGACCAAAATACGAATTAAAAATGGACCAAATTAACCTCCGATTAGGTTTCGCTTATTCGTACATATTGGGGTTTCGCTCTTAGGAACATCAGTATTTCACTTTTGTGTCACATATTGAGGGGTTTCGCTCAAAATTACCTTGTAATTTCACTTTTGTGAACACAGGTTTCGCTCCAAGTACAAATTAGGGTTTCGCTCATTTGAACTTAGAGGTTTCGCTTCAAAGGACATTAAGGGTTTCGCTCTTTTGTCATCATACAGAATACTATTTCGCTTTTACAGACATCTGGGATTTCGCTCTTATGTGCAACATTAGGTTTCGCTCATAAGGACTATCCAGTTTCGCTCATAAGGACATCCAGAACTTCTGATTTCGCTTATTTGTCACTTATCTTGAAAAACGTGCTAAATCATCATGGATACCGAGTTCTATAACGCGTTTGCAACACCGTCTGGTCCAGCTGCTATTGCTCAAGCTATGAATTTAGAAAACGAGACAGGAACCACCCAAAAGCCCCCAAAATTGATGAGTATCGAAGAATACTACGGGTGGAAAGACAGATTCGAGAACTGGGTTCAGGCAAATCATCTCAGGTCTTGGGAATGCATACTGAAGAAATATGTGCTGCCTCGGACAGATTTGCAGGTTCTTAAAGAGTTATCAGAATTCACGGATCAGGAACGGGTTATGTACAAAGCTGAGAAAATGATGATCAGTCTTTTCCAGCAAGCTATCAAAGAAGACATATTCATTCTGCTACAGCATGACAAAACTGCAAAATCAATCTGGATGCTCTTAAAGTCAAATTTGAGGGTAGTGAGAATATGATTAAAAGCAAAAAGGCGCTGCTTAAGAAAGAGTTTGATTTGTTTAGCAGTCTACCGGGTGAAAACACGAAGAAGCTGATTGAACGCTACTGTCACCTAGTGCGATCAATGTCAATGTTGAGTATTACCAAAGATCGTGAGGAGTGGGTGGACAAGTTAGCCGATGCGTTACCATAGAAAGAGTGGGGAACGTATTTGATGATTCTGAAAAACACGGGTGTTTATGATGGACTGACTATATCTCAGTTTATTGAAAAGATCGAGAGTCAGGATTTGGAACAGCAAAAGATCGCAAGGATGAACAGTCCGAGTGGTCAACAGGATGTAAAGATGTACTATAAAGGTAGTATTCTGGTTCCAGAATCTGAGAGAAGTCCAAAAATCCAAACTGCATTCAGTGTTGGGGATTCAACAGAAAAAGCTGATCAGAGTTCAAACAAAAGCAGCAGTGGATTCTCATCATTTCCAAGTGTCAATCCTAAAGAGTCAAATACGAGCTTTCAGTCTCAAGGCACAAAGACAGGAAATGGTTACGTGATTCAGTGCAACATCGCTCTAAATCTTCCAGAAGGTCAAAGTTTTTCTGAGGAAACTACAAAAGACCACATGGCTCTACTTGGTTCTGTATTGTTATCATATGAGGGTCTTGTAGCTGGTCGGATCGGAAATCCTATGCTCACCAAAGAGGATTACGACCAAATAGACGCCGAAGAGATGTAATTGATGGATATCAAATGGTGTCTAGCGAGTGTTCGGCGTGCTGAAAAGTTCAAGACAATTACCGGGAGAAATGAGTTTCTCGATGCTCATGTATCTACTTTAGGTTTTGATATATCTAAAGTTACTTGTTTTTGATGCAGGGAGAAAGGCCATTTCAAGCGAGAGTGCAAGAACAGGGAAGCTAGTGGTGCTCATAATCCGTTCGGAAAATACGACTACTACCGGAAAGCCATTTATCAGCAGGTTGGTCAATCACAAGATTCACAGACGGCTCATGGTAGGAAGATTGAGGATTCTAAGAGAGCATGTTTGGTGGATTTCAATTGGAGCAACTACATATCTCCTGATAGCAAAGCCTGTTTAGTTGATCAAGATGATGAAAGACTACCTGAAGGCTTCAGCTGGGATATGTTTGTTGATGAAAAGGGAGAGTTCAAAGCTTTCATTGCCAAGATTGTCAGAGAACCAGACATGTTCACCACATGGATGAAGTCTATTGGTGTGACTGTAGAAAGTGTGGAGGAACAATCTGTTACATCTGATGAAAGCTCAGAAAGTGCTGATGAAAGTTCTCAGAGTGCTGATGAAAGTGTTCAGAATGATGTTATTTCAGAAAAAGAAGTTATATTTGATCAAACACCGTCAGATTCTAGTGTATCAGATGTTGATTCTGAAAAATCTGTACAGTTTGATCAGTCACCAGTTGATAGCAGTAGTGATGATGAGGAAGAGAAACATATCAATATTGCTGAAACTCATCTTTCTCCTGAAAGTTTTCATTTCTATTTTGCAGATCGCATGGAAAAGCTGAAGGCAAAAAGAGCTACAAAGGAGCAAATGGAAATGAAGACTGAAAGTGTGGCTTAGAAGGATGATAAGACTGAGCAGGTGAGTGAAGAAAAGATGTCTGAAGCTGAGAAGGTGATAGAAACAGAAAAGGTGATTGAAGTAGTGAAAACAATCAAGGTTGAGAAGATTGTTGAAGTTGTAAAGCCTTGCGAGAAGTGTTTGGAAGCTTGCAAGGGATGTGTAGCAAAAGACGAAATAATTGCTGAGTATGAAAAGAAAAACGAGCAGTTACTGTTCAACCTCAACTATGTAAAAGAATCTTATGATGTCTTGAATAAAATAGTAACTGGTCTCCAAAAGACAAACTCAGAAAGAGAACAAGCACTAACGATGATGAATGCTGTGATGATGTCTAAGCAAAAAGCAATAAACTTCTACATTGAAGAGAGTGCTAAGTGGAAGCAAGAGTTGGAGACTGAGAAGATCGAGAATGAGAGAATTAGACGTTTATTACAAAGTTATTCAAGTTCTGATTATCTCACTGATCGTATTTACCCAACTGTTGCAGGTATGGAAGCTTTCCAAGATGACAAGCCAAAGAAGAAGAAAGATTGTGGTAAGAAACCGACTGTTAGCTATAACAAGTGTCCGCCTCCAATTTGGGAAGGGTATTCTCCTAGAAAACCAAACGAGGAGCAACTTGAAAAAGCAGTCAATATAAAGCTAAAAATCGACACTACTGATGAATTACCAGAAAACATTGACGTCACGTTTACCTCGTCTGACACTGATCATGAGTCTGAGTTAATCAAAAAGGTGGTCGATCAGGTGTTGGATACTGATGAGGATGAGTCAAAGTCTGAGTCTGGAGGGTCAAATTCGTCAGTCAACAGTTCAAAGTCGTCAGTCAAACGGTCTTACAGTAAAGAATTTTTGTTATCAAAAGCAAATTTGGATGATGAAACATTTGAAGTAGCATACACTTTAAATGATTCGGACAATTATATTCTGACAAAGAATTTCCAATAAGAAGTGTTCGTTTTGACATGATCAAAAAGGTTTTCAAAATGACAGAAATTAATATTTCTGAAATAAAAGATTTAACTCTTACCGAAAAACCTAAAAAGTACACTTCAAGAGTTCAACAACGTTTAAACAAGAAAAAGGGTTACAATTCTGGTTCTGGTTTTCAAAAGAAACCAAACCAAAATCGTAGCTACAAAAAGAAAGGTGTTGGCTTTATTCCATCAGAAAATGATAAAAATTTGAAAAACTCTAAAACAAAAACAGAATTTGTTTCAGGAGGAAGTTCAGAAGACGAACAGAAGAAACCATTCTGGAGACAGTCAAATCAAGATTTTCTTAGTGAAAAGAAGAAGAATGGAATTGATGTGTCATATCCAAGAGAAACTTGAATCTGTTACAGATGCAATGAAGTTGGTCACATTGCATGGAACTGTCAGAAAAACGCCAAAACAAAACAGGGAGTTTCTCATAAATTGAAAGAAAAGGTTGTTGATGTTGAACCACCAACTGAAAAACTTAAAGTTTTTGAAAACTCAATTTATGAGGTTGGTGAGTGTTCGAAAAAGAAGTTTTATAAAAAGAAAGAAAAAGACAATCAAGTGTGGGTTGTTAAACAGGCTAATGAGAAAGTCGGCGATGAATCTGGTTCCACAAAGCCAGAAGAGCCACAAGGTGAGGTGAAAATTTCAGTGAATGATGATGAGTTTCCATCACTGAAATTTGAAGAGGTTAAAAAGAAGGTTGGTAAGGTTGATATCTCGAATCAGTTTTATAACGAGAAAACTAAGTTTGATGTCGAGAAAACATTTAATGGAAGTGTAAAGAAAATTTTTGGGAAAATGTTGAATGGAAAAGCAAAGGGGGTTAAAGATTTCTATGCAACTAAAAAGGCAACATACAACCCTACTGCACAAGAATTGAAAGCCATCAAGTCTGAGAAGACTTGGATGGAAGTTTGTTTCCCTTGAAGTCTTAGGACTACGCCGGAGATCCCAAGTTTATATCGTGGATCAGGAATCGGCATCATTCATGTTTTTGATGAATTTGTATGTAAGTTTGTTGAAAATGTTTGAAATGTTACAGGATGAAGGACTACGCCGGAGCTTCCAGGTCGGTAAGTGCGAAGCAGGAATCGGCATCCTGATTGGTAAATGTAGACGTAACATTCCTACAGTGGGTAATTGTTCAGATATACCTACAAGTGGTATTGATTGTGATTTTACAAGTGGTTATTCATTTACAAGTGATAAAGAGGTTGCTTAATTGCAAAACGGTAAATCAGGGACATTAAGTTGTACTTGATTTACTAACATAATAACTGACAAAATGATGAACCATATCCCCGTAATTTACAAGTGGTAAACCTTCAAAAGGTTAACACAAATTCATTTTCCGGAAAAATCATTTTGATTAAAACAAACTTAAGTGTTTTGAGATCTAAATGAGAAAATGGTTTGTGAAAGGGGGAGTTCTGATTGTTTAAGTCTAGTGGATGGCGAATTGATGCAATCCGATGTCAGTTGTCAAGTTTTTGTACAGTTTGTTTTGTGTTTAAGTGGGTTAAGAGCTTAGTTTGTTTTCAATTTTTTCTTTAATGTGTTAGAATTTTAGGGGGAGTAGAAAATTTCAAAAAAATCCAAAAACATTAGAAAATTTGAAAAATACAAAAACATGATAAAATCAAAAATGAGTTTTGTTGTGAAGAGAGGAAATGATAGTACATCAGTGGGCTGTCACAACATGCTAAATAATTGTAATGTAAAAATGTGATAAACAATATCACTGCGGATATGCCAGTAGGTTTTTACACATTTAGTAAATTGTGACGAGATATAAACTTAAATTTCAAACTTGCTTGTTCTGTGGGTTAACAACTTCTTGGATATATAGGTAACCCCTGAAATCTTGTTTGAAAGGTCCCTTATTCTGAGATACTAGGTCTTTATGCTCAGTGATATCTGGGGTATTATCCCGGGACTTCTGCTGAATGGAAGTTCTGACCTAGTCCCCGGATAATGCTTTCCACAAAAGCTTGAAACATAGCTTCGCCCTCAGCAAGCTGATGAAACAATAAAATTGATAGTCGCTGTTGTTGTAATCAAAAGATCCTCTAAAGGGGACAAACCTAAAAGTCAAAGCCGTCATCTCTTTGCGTATACGGAAGTATCGACCTGAGCTCTCACGGCCCTCGCATCAAACCCCTATACAGATATCATCTGTGGTATACTCACCTGTAAGACTGAATATTGGGATCTGGATACGGGAGTATATACAAGAAGTGGGACACACGAATAAGTTTAAGTTGCTTAAAACATTAACATCGTATCTCGAAACAATTGAACTTTGTGTAAAAATTTAAGTGGACAAATATACTGACAATCTAGGTGAATTGTTTAAAACGTAAAATGTAATGCAGCTTAACGGTGTTAGTGACATGTCTCATAAACTGATATGATCCTCTTATTTCTGCATCTTGTTGTTTTTACAATTGGTGTCAGTCTTTGTCTTTACAAGTGGTGTCATTTACTTTCTTTCAGAAAATCCAAAAAGATTTTGTGTGTGTTTTAGCATAAACTTTTGAAAAAGTCAAAAAGATTTTCGACAACTGATGTTGGAAAGCTGATATTCAAAATTCTAAGTGCTAAACATGATGACATTACTATGAGGGGGAGTATGTCTTAACTGTCAAAATATGTTTTTTTTTTTAAATCAACAAGTGGTTCATCATGTATTTGTGAACTAAGGGAGAGTAGTTGTTGGTGCATGTAAATTGTTAAAATCTTACTTCTGGGTTAAGAATGTGCAGGTTTAGCCAAGTTTCGATCCTGGAAGTTGAAGACTCTGCAGATAGAGTTTGAGCCAGGTTTCGATCTTGGAATATGAAGAGCCAGACATTGATCCTAAAGCAGATGTTGCTGAAGAACAAAGAAATGCCAGCAAATCGAGAAGGGGAGTCTGGAGATATTCAAGCAGATACTGTTAAAAGAAGAGTCTATTGATGAAGATAGAGAGAGAAAAGCCCAGAGACTGATCAAGACTGAAGAAATGAAGACACAGCATTGTCGTGACTCGATAGTCGACTCATCAACATCTGAGGGGGAGTCTGTTGGTGCACTACATCTGTCGACTTCGTCTTGTATCGAGTCTTACATGATATTGTATAGATTAGGGCGCGTTTTTACGAGAAAACTGAAAATGTATGTAATTAGATTGAGGTTTCGCTCATAGAGACAAGGGGGTTTCGCTTATGTGGTCAGGTACATATGAGCGAAACCACCAGGACTATATATAGGTGTTCATTTGAGCGAAACCACAAGCATTGCCTTGTATTCCATACCGAAGTGCTGCCGGTGTGAAGATCGAGCTGTAAACGTTGTCAATTCAATACAAATAGTAGATTAAGTGAAGAATCAGCTATTTCTACCTCTGTTTCTTGTTATTCCGCACCTGAAATGTAGTTGAACACCTCTGAACGACTCGTTTGGGTCAGAACACGATCCTACAGTCAATATATTGATCTAGGCCAGGTATGTATAATAGGTCAACTCATCATTTAGAACTTAAGGTTCTATGAGAGCTAGACAAGTCAAAAATAGACATTTGGTTACCTTAATAGGTAAACCTAACGATTTAAATGATAATCCTTATGTTTTGTCAAACATAATGATTCTTAAACAAGATCATAGTTAAAAATGGGATTTTTGGTCAAACATGTCATTTAAAAATCCTTCGTCGTAAAAGAAGGGTTAAAGTTGACCAAAACGCCCTTGTAAGCTAAATCGAGCAAACGACCCTTAAAGGTTGTTTGAAAACGAGTCTTACGATTAAGTAAATACTTTGAATCAGTATATAAAGCGAATGGTGTAAATCGTTGGGTCAAACGACTCTATATGAGTCTTTGCCGTAAAATGATAATCCGATGAATAAAACTCGGAATATATAAATCACCACATTAAACCCACCACAAATATAGTTGTGGTGGAAGATCATTTGATAAGAAATGTGGAAATATGATGCTAGAAACGAATGAAAGCGATTCGTGCTTAAAATATGCTTAAATACCCTTAACGGGTCAAAATAAGCATATGAGTGAAAACGGGTTAAGAATACGTAAGAAACCCGTGTTTTTGACCTTAAAGAATAGGAAACTACTATAAAATGATGTTCATGATAATTTGTAGGCAACAAACTAGTTTTAGTTTGATAAATTCATAAACGGGTCAAAAGTGGTAATTTTATATTAAGCCGAAGGCTTAAAAGTCTTAAACTTCCTTAATCTGGATGTCGGATTTTAACTCCATGTTATGGAGAATCAATTTACGATCACGTGGGAAGAAACGCATCGTAAAACGGATCAATAACGACCAAGTTATGGTCGTTTTTGTAAAACTGAGTTTGGTTGGGAAATATGCAGACCTGAACCAAACTTTCTGTCGAAATACACTCGTCGCGCTACGCGACGGAGATGACCATATGGCGTCGCGGCACGCGACAGGTTTGGGTGAACAGCGTTGCGGCACGCGACGGCTGTAATACTTGGCATTTTGTTGCTGTTGATCAGTTTGGTCTTCGGAACTTGTATAAACAAGTTTTAAACGCTCATAACTGATAATTTTTGAGTGTTTGGACTCATGAACTTGTTCGGACATGTTTTAAACACCGAACGACTAACTCATTTCGTGTGTTATGAAAGGTAGGTATTAGGGAAAGTACCGGAGGACGATCAAGCTCGATAAAGAACCGAACACGATCAAGAATTCAAGCTTCCGCTAAATGTTTCGTCGTCATGTTTTAAACGGCGAATGTATTCACAAAATGTTGAAATGCTTTATTTCTTAAAATGTTTTAACAAACTCGTATCTTAAGTGTAGGTTTAACCGTAAATATACTGTACTATTATAGTCGAATTTTATATGAAAATCATATAAAATGGACTAAGGGTCTTACACCTTTAAGTGCTAACTTAAAAAAAAACTTTTATATAACACCTTTGAGTTAATTATATAAATATTCCTTGTTGTTATTCACCTTTTGTATAATGCTTGTATGATATGATGACTATTCACAATTATACCATTTTATTAATATTAATATTAACTACTTTTTAGTATCGCCGTGTTGCAACGAACGTCTTTGTTATTTAGTTTGTGCTTACACGTGTTTTGAAATCATTACAAGCGCGTTGCGCACGGAACCGCTGACAAAAATAAAAAGAAAATAAAGAAAAAACACTAAAAGATAACAAAAAGAAAATCAACCAAAAAAGTTGTATGATAATGATGTTGTTCCTATGAAACCAGTGGTGAGAGATGATCAAATGATACTGGGTACCGGTACCAAATTTCCCGAACCGAAAGATCTTAAGTACCAATTCGGTATGACTTTTGGCGTTACTAGTACCGGTTCGCTACCGGTTTTTACCTTCATATACCGGTACCGTAATTGGTATTTTTGGTACCAATACTGATTCGGTATTGGTTGGCACCGAGCTCATCCTTACACTTGAAACTAAAAAAAGAAATCCTTAAAAGTTGAAGAAAATCAACAAAAAAAGTTGCACGATACCGTTGTTGTTCGTACGGTACACGTAATCAGGGATGAGCAAATGGTACCGGGTAGTAGTACCGAATTTCCCGAACTAAAAGATTTTCAAAATCAATTCGATACCGACTTTTGGCGTTTTCTGTACCAGGTTGTGCCGGTTTTTACCTTCATGTACCGATAATTGTATCGGTATTTCCGATACCAGTACTGGTGGACACAAGCTTATCCAACTTAAAAAGTAAAGAAGATAATAAAAGTATTAAAAAAATTTTTGTATATATTATTATAATATTTAAAACACTATACTGGTACCGAATTTCCCGAACCGAAAGATCTTAAGTACCAATTCGGTACGACTTTTGGCGTTCCTGGTACCAGTTCGCTACCGGTTTTTACCTTCATATACCGGTACCGTAACTAGTATTTTCGGTACTAGTACCGCTTCGGTATTGGTTGGCACCGAGCTCATCCCTACCCCTGAAACTAAAAAAAAGAAATCACTAAAAGTTGAAGAAAATCAACAAAAAAAGTTGCACGATACCGTTGTTGTTCGTATGGTATCCGTGATCAGGAATGAGCAAATGGTACCGGGTAGCAGTACCGAATTTCCTGAATTAAAAGATTTTCAAAATCAATTTGATACCGACTTTTGGTGTTTTCTATACCAGACTGGTGCCGGTTTTTACCTTCATGTACCGATAACCGTACCGGTATTTTCGATACCAATACAGGTTGACACAAACTTATCTAACTTAAAAAGAAAAGAAGATAATAAAAGTATTAAAAAACTATATATATTATTATAATATTTAAAACACTATTTATTGGCTTCTATTTGTAATATATATATATATATATTATATATATATATATATATATATAATATAGTGTAGTTTTTAATTTTTCAGTTATTAAAATAAATAAAAGGATGATTTTCGTTTCTTTTTTAAATGTATGTATATTGAATTTACTCCTTGAAGTAGAATATATTTTTATTAAGAAGTATAAACTAGGTTAGAATTCCGTGTAATACACGGGTTGAATAAATGTAATTTTATATGTCAAATAATAAAAAATATATCTTTAAAAACCTTGTTTATTACACTGGTTGAATAAATGTAATTTTATATACCAAATAATAAAACAATATATATTTAAAAATCTCGTTTATTACATGGGTTGAATAAATGTAATTTTATACTTTAAATAATAAAAAAATTATATCTTTAAAAACCTCGTGTATTGTATGAGTTGAGTAAATTTAATTTTATATATTAAATAATGAAAAAAGTTACATTTTTAAGAACCTCATCTATTATATGGGTTGAGCACATGTAATTTTATATACCAATCAATATATAGTTATATCTTGTTATATTTTTAAAAACCCTGTGTATTATAAAACCTTTGGACTAAACTGACAAAATGACCCAAACCACCGGAACTAAAATGACATTTAACTCTTTACATTATATTAATTTATATTTAGTGTACGTCTTTTGTTAATTTCAAGATAAATAATTTTGAAATCTAATAAATATTTCAAAAGACTATATTATCTCCTATAAGAATTGTCTAAATTTATATTATATTAAATTTTATAATAGTTATCTTTTAATTAATATTAGTTATAATTAAGTAGGAAATAGAGATGAGAAAACTAAAAAAATAGATTGCGCCAATAAATGACATTTGTCCACCCTTAATTACATAGTTAGTCCTTGTGATTTGCATAAATTAACATACTTAGATACTAATAGTTTAAAATTACATTCTAGGGTATTAACTTTTCATTTTGTAACATTTGGAGGCATTAACGTTATTTGTTGGTTTAAAATTAAATTATATTTATTAAACAGTTTACAAAATTATATTAAAAGTTACCAAATCTATACATATAAAGAAGCCACTTTGAGGACACTTGTCATCATATTAGGCCATCTCTTATAGATAATCATTATTTTAGTTTAATCTATTCTAATTAATTATAGATAATTCTCCTACTAAATATTATTTAGTTTAATTATTACTTTTATAATTATCTATTTACTTCCAATTCAAACTTAGTTATCTAATTTGATATTAGAGTAAATTACGATTTTTTTTGGCCCATGTGGTTATATCACTTTTACCCTTTTAACCCATCTGAGCCCTCAACGTCTTTTTTTATAACCCTTTTGGACCCCAACGCTAAAAGATTCGTTTTTTGGCTAAAAGGTTAAAAGTGATTTCACCGCAGGGGCCAAAATCGTAATTTACTCTTGATATTAAATATATATTTGAACGTTTTGTTTAGTTTGGTATCAAATAGATTTTACGAAACTTAAAATAAAATTAACTAATTTTAAATAAATGGTTAAATTTATTGAGACTTCATTACATTTACAAGTTTTAAATAAATGGTTAAATTTATTTAGACTTTGTTAACAAATTTTACTACAATATAATAATCTATTTATATCAATATAAATATATATTTATACTATACTATATAATAAAACATTAATTTGTAACACCTGTCATTCATCGTAAGCATTTATAAATCCATTTGTCCGAATTGGTACCAACATTTTATCACTCAAATAGATGTTGATTTGCTTCTTGAATAACATATCTTCTTTTCAAGAACCATCTTCACAATCACCATATCCATCGCATATCTATACTATATTATAATACATGAGGGAAGGATTCTCAAAAGTTAAGAACTTTTTCTCCCATTATTTATAAATAAACCCCTAGAATGAGGGTAAAGTGGTCTTTTAAACCATAATTATTTTTTAGTCCCTCAATCTATTACATTTAAATCCTTGACATTTAACATAATTATGGGTAATTAGTTACACTCCCCCCTCTCTTTAATTCTTTAATGTATTCCTGCGATATCTTACAACCCGTAATGTTTTAAAAAAATCCGAAGGTACCATGACGATCGGCACATTTTTTTAAACGTTTCGATAGTTGTCTTTTTTAGTTTCGCCGTGCGTTTATAAAGTACAAATAGCCGATGCGTAAATGTACAATTGATTAAAGCCAACATTTGTTTTCTACCCAAGCCAGCTTTGACCATTACCTAGCTACCGTACATTAACATTTGTTTTTTACCCAAGTTTTTTATTTTGAACGGTATTAATAAACTAAAATATTCCCTAATTTTACTTGTACAGAGTCAGTTTGTTGTGGCATGTTTAATATAGTAAGTATAGATAAAACTCACAACAAACTTCCTATTAAACATGCCACAACAAACTAAACAGGATATGAGCATCTTATTTTAAAAACTTAAAACTCACAACAAACTTCCTAAATAAATGGATGACCAATCTAAAACTAAACCCTAATGGATTACTATAAATACATAGCAAACACTCACAATTCTACATTTCTATTGCTAAACAGATTTAAAATATGGAGCCAGTTCTGAATTCACTTGATGCGAAAAAACAAGCATGCGATATTGAAAAATCTAAGGTTGGTTCTATGATAAGTTTTGTTATATCGCAATAATGAATAATTGTTTTCTTTTATTTACTTTTATGTGAATACTAACTTATTTGATTTTTCAGATTCAACACACCAATTTAAACACCCCAGTTGTCGAACAAGCTTTTGTTAGTTTTTAAGTAATATTTTCGCTTATAATCTTTCATATTAACAAGTTCGTTATATTATTATTTGGTGTTTTATTGTAGGATAATGGTGTTAATAGTGTTGAAATTATTTCTTATGGTGCAATGTTCAGTCCATACAAGTCTAAGCTTCAACATCAATTTAGTGAAGAGGTAATTTTAAAATTTATTTAATCTTTTTTAAATTTTTTTATTCTATATTTGTTCTTTTTTAAAATTTATTTAATCATTTTTTTTAACTTTTTTATTAAATTTTTGTTTTTTAAGGATCGGAAGTATGAGAATCATTAGAAAAGATCTAAGAGACTCTCTGAATGGAAATTGGTCGAGGTTATAAATTTAGATGATTCTGAGGACGATGAGAAAGAAGATGAATTAGATGATACTGCTATGAATTAGATGATACTGCTGATTCGAGCACAAACAAGAAAAACGGATAAAAAAAGTAGAGATTTTAGATGAAATATATCAAGTGTTTTTATGTTTTTTTCATTTTCAGTTGTTTTTGTTTGATATAGACTATCCCATGAATAATAAAGTTTATTTTATATTTGAAGTTTATGTTTTGTGTTATTTTATTGCACTTATAATTTACATCTCAATTGAACTAATATACTTTAGTACTTAATCATGTTCGTACTTGATCATTTCCAAAGAGATAAATTCGATTACCAAGAATGGTCAAAACATGAAAACTACCTCTTGGTTTGGAGTAAATTCAAGATTGTATTTACAAAGCACACTAAACTTATTCAATTTAACAGTCATGTTTCACGAGGATTTCGTATATATCCATTAGTGCCTTTGATACGGATCCACCCACGTGACCCGTATTCGCAAGTGGAGCATCTGCATGTTTGACCACGTTTACTTCTTGATGATTTGCACGTTTACTTTTTTCCTCCACAATTCTAGTTCCACTTCATGCATTAGCATTCCCACGTTCACCACTTTGTTATGTGTTTTCCTATTTAAGTTGTATTACATTTGAGATGAAAGGGGAGAAGAAAATTGATCCAAATACTTGTCTTACGTTAAATTTATATTTTAGTTATTTATTTGTTTATTGGAGATTGCCGATCTCGAATCCGGCTCTATCATTTGGTGCTTTCATTCTCGTTCTTATCCTTCCGTTATGCATGAAGAATCCTATCAATGGGATTTCCGGTCACGATTGTATTACCATGCCAGAAGTGGTTTTTATCACGACCCCGTTGTCGGTTGGTTTTATAGCACCCACGAAGGTCGGTATTACCGCTTTGAAAACGACACTTATGTCCCATGGGAATCACAACCGACACCGAGATCTGAAGAATCCATGCTAGCCATGGTTGAAAGTGGTTCTAAACAACTCTCTACCATGCACGAGCAACCGTCCAAACTCAACAACATTATATCTCAACTAGCCACTCACTTCAAACAAACACAATTCCTAATGGCTACCATCACCAAAACTAATCCCAAACAAACACCTCCACCAACGACCCCAACACCCTCTCCAACCCAACTCACTGTCATTGCTTCCAAGAAACAATTTATTGTAGCAAAGCATCAGACTCTTGATCCGGTGCGTTTTAAGACAGTTCCGTTGACGCGGTTGAAGAAACTTGTTGCTGTTGGTAAATTATTGCTGGTACAGGCTTCTTACAAACCTCCGGCAGTAAGAACTCAAGCAACTCATGCCCCGTTAAAAAAGAAAATTGTTGCTAAGCCGACGATCATCGTTACCACGGAGATACAAGAGTGGCGACCACCACGGCATGCACCTTGTCGCTACGTCGAGACAGAGCCGAATTCCGCCGGAAGACATGAGTGGCGACCGCCATGGCAATCACCGTGGCGCCTCATTGACACTGAACCAAATGCTACTGGAAGAATCGAGTGGCGACCGCCTTGGCTAAATCATTCAGTCCTTGAGGACAAGGACAATTTGAAGGGGCGGGTATTGATACGGATCCACCCACGTGACCCGTATTCGCAAGTGGAGCATCTGCATGTTTGACCACGTTTACTTCTTGATGATTTGCACGTTTACTTTTTTCCTCCACAATTCTAGTTCCACTTCATGCATTAGCATTCCCACGTTCACCACTTTGTTATGTGTTTTCCTATTTAAGTTGTATTACATTTGAGATGAAAGGGGAGAAGAAAATTGATCCAAATACTTGTCTTACGTTAAATTTATATTTTAGTTATTTATTTGTTTATTGGAGATTGCCGATCTCGAATCCGGCTCTATCAGCCTTCTATAAAAAAAACTGTTGGATGACACGAGATATGAAAAATAATTATATAATATTATAGATTTTTCGAATAATTTTTATTTCTTAAATAAAAAGATAAAGTTAATAAAGATATAAACTTTTACATCCTATTTTTTTATAAAAAACTGTTTTATAAAAATATGATTTTTTAAATATTTATAAAAATGAAATTTAACATTAGTTAAAGGTGTTTAAAACGTACCTACAAGTCACCTACTATTTTTTACTTTTTACTTTTTCAAAAACGAAAATTTTAAAATTAAAGTTTATTGGATGAGTATGATGTGGATATTTAAAAAAGTTATGGACTTTAAACAATAAAATTATAAACTTTATCATTTCACCAACAAAATAAACTTACTTTATAACAATAGCAACTTATTTTTTATTTTTTGTCATTTGTTTAGTATTTTTTATTAACAAACGAATCTTTACATGTTTAAAACAGTTTTTCTATACTTTATTTATTATTAATTTTTATAACAAAACAAAACTTTGATATTTAGTAGATAGAAGATAAACTATGTTCCAAAATTTTAGAAATTATTTAATACTAATTTACGGATTAGTAGATAGATAGTAAACTATATCCCAAAATTTTAGGAATTATTTAATACTAATTTCCGATATTTAGTAGATAAATAGTAAACTATGTCCCAAAATTTTAGGAATTATAAGTCAACTAATAAAAAAAATAATTATTGCAGTTATTCTTGGATATTAATCAAATAATTTGCATTTTTTAATTAAAAAGTAATAAAGTAATAAACTTTAAAGCTAAACTAAAAAACTGAACTTACTATGATATAAAGTTAATAAAAATAATTATTTTATAAACATTTTTATAACAGGTAATATAAATAAAATACTCCAGAAATTTACAATCTTTACTAGATAAGTTTTAAACTTGGTTCCAAATTTTTATGAATTATAAGTTCAACTATATTGTTATAGATAATATTAGTCAGTTCTAAAATAATTATTTACCAACTTGACTAGATACATAGTAGTAGATTGTGTTGCATATTTTTAGGGATTATTCGTTAAAAGTAGACTCATATAGATAAGATTAGTTAGGAACAAAAAATTTGAACTTAGTATGATATAAAGTTAATAAAGATATAAACTCTTATCATCCTATTTGTTATAAAAACAATTTATGAAATCTTATAAAAATATAAATTTTTTATATTTGTAAAAACCCGAAATTTAACAATTTAAGTTAAAGCTCTAAATCGTACTTACGAGTCAAATAGTATTTTTTATTTTTATAAAAATGAAAATTTTAAACTTAAAGTTTATTGGATGAGTACTATGTGGATATTTATAAAAAGTTATGAACTTTAAAGAATAAAATTATACTTTATAATTTAACCAATAAAATAAACAAACTTTACAATTATAACAAGTTATCTTTTATTTTTTGTCTTTTTATTATTAATTTTTATACAAAAAAACAATATTTTTTGTCTTTTGGTTATTATTTTTTTATAAAAGAACAAAAATTTTACATATGTGTAAACTTATGACATATATCCACCACAATAATGTTATCATAAATATTATACGAATAAGAAAACTACCGGAAACGAGTTTTGCAATGCAAAGTGTCACCCCCGCCGCGTCGCGCGGGCACCCTACTAGACGAGTATTATTCATTAGTATATTGAAAGATATGACTTTTTTATTATTGGTATATAAAATTACAACCCGTGTAATACACATATTTTTAAAGATGTAACTTTTTTATTATTTGTTATATAAAATTACATTTATTCAACTCGTGTAATAAATGAGGTTTTTTAAAGATATATATTATTTTATTATTTAATATATAAAATTCATTTATTCAACCTGTGTAATATACGGGGTTACAACCTAGTATACTGTATATCACTAATCTAATATGTATATTAATATGATAAGTATACTATATTACTAAAATGATAACGTAAAGTGATGTTATAAATATTATAAAAGGGAAAATTTAAAAGGAAAGCAAAAAGATTATAAGATTAAATTTTATATCTAGCGAAAAGTATATAAAAAATTAATACATTAACGTAATAGCAACCAAAACATTTATAGTTATCTTTTTATTAATATTAATTATAATTAAGTAGGAATTAGAGATGAGAAAACTAAAAAAATAGATTTTTTTAAAGATAACTAAAAAATAGATGACGCTAATGAATGACATGTGTCCATTCATTGGTTTCTTTTATTATATAGTATAGATATAGATATAGATATAGATATAGATAATTTTTCCTGTAAAAGTTTTTGTCTTTTGGTTTTCTTGTTAATATACAATATATATCCAATTATTTTATCTTAACCACAACTTTATTTAAATACAAGTTGGATAGAGAGATCTTGTTATTATTATTATTACTTGGGTTACGCATTAAAGGCTTGTTTTGGACTATTAGGTCACTAGCCCCTCGTATATTAATGTCTTCTTTCCTGCTTTCTACGATATTCCCTGTGGTCCCTATACAATTGATCATATACATTAATACGGTAGCTAACTTAGTCCAGAGCTACTTGATATCAATAATTAATTTAGCCGGGCCAGAAAAAATAGAGCTTATTAAACAAATGACTCAAGAAATTACTCAGAGTTCGAGACTAAAAAATAAAGAATAAGTCGAGTTCAAACTCACCTCAACTTGGTTACACCCCTATATATATACATATAGATAGACATTACGAAGCCTTTAGTCGGTGCCTAGTGGTGTTAGAGCATCTATAATGCGCCAAGCTTACAAACGAAACTACCTTATCCGCTAGAGGTGACAAAACAATTTAAAGAAAAATGGACTCTGTCACCAAAAAAGAATCTTTCAGCTCAGCCTAGAAAAGCAAAAGATGTCACAAAGCAAAAGCAGAGTATTGATGTGACTCCTACTCTGCAGATTCCTGCCGCAACGAACAAAAGAATCAGTCAGACAAGCGAGAATGAAGAGCTAGGCCCGCATGGTGTCAGAATAACGAGTGGTCACAAACGAAGCTTACTCCGGCAGAAAGGTAGAAAGGCAAAGAGACCCAAAGAGTTTCTTTACCAGGGTCACGATAGTTTGGTTATCGTGTTTCTTACAAGAGATATTTTCACCGAATCGGGTCACCGTTTTTTTGTCCGATTAAGTCGGATGACTAGGCCAATTTAGGTTTCCGGATTAATTTGGGTTGTATACCATTTTAAAAGTGATCCAATTTTAACCTGGTTTCTTTTTTTTATAATGCTTCCGTAACATTAAAATTTGTTTGAAAAAAAAGTACTATCCACACGCATTTTACAAATTACTGACTAGTTTAATACATTTAACTGATAGCCTAAGTGATTGTACCTCACACTTTTATAACATTGATCTAGTGTTAGGATCTTGTTCCGAAAAGGCGAAAAGGCAGTCTATTACCTTTTTTCCCTCAATTGTCCGGTTGTAAAAGACGAATAATACAAAACAAATAATTAAGTGATTTTAAAGTCTTATCTAAATACAAAACAAATAATTAAGTGATTTTAAAGTCTTATCTAAAGTAGTGATTGCACCAATGATTACTCATGCGTACATCCATTTTAATTGTTTTTTTTCCTCTTTTGGAATAGTGAGGGGACAGAGAGAATCTAAGAATTGTGTTAAGAAGAAGAGAGAAACTAAATTTTTGAGAAAAATTAAGACACATGGGCCAGAAAGTTTTGGATCAAAAAGTGATGATCATGGACCCGGCCAGAAAGTTTTGGATCAAAAAGTGACGATCATGGACCCTACTCTTGTACTAGAAAAGTAGAAAGTGGAAACCATTGGAATTTATTTATTATTATTGTTTATCATTATTATTATTATTTAATTATGGCTCATCTTTTTTCATTCAAATTGTGATGGTACTATTTTGAGTAAATTGTCAAAACCGTCCCTAAGGTTTGGACATGTTTGTCAGTTTCATTCGAAATAACTTTTTTGTACTATATTACCCTTCACGTTTGAGATTTTTTGTCATTTTCATCCAAATGTCTAATTTGGGTTATTTTTTCTATCAAATATTTGGATGAAAGTGGCAAATAATCACAAACCTCAGGAACAATTTTGACAAAAAGTTCGACGTTTGGATGAAAATGCCAAAAAATCCCATAAGTGAAGGGCAATATGGTACAAAAAAATTGTTTTGAATGAAAATGGCAAACATGACCAAACCTCATGGACGATTTTGGAAATTTACTCATACTATTAGAATTGTAACTAAAAGCTTTTATTGTATAATATATTTCATAAGGTAAATATTAGTTATAGTATATGTACATATGTAATAGTTAAGTTTAGTAACCATAAAAAAACAAATTATGATTTATTCAAACTACCGAGTTTTACTGATTATATAAGCCTTCTAAACCCCGATAAAGATCAACACATGACAAAAGAAAAAAAAAATCACTCTACAAACATGAACCAATAAATCATTGAATATCAAATAAACATATTAGAACGCAATCCTACTCATGAATAACCGGAAATCAAGGGGGTGTTTGAGATTGCTTATAAAATAGAGTTAACTGTCATTTTCGTCCACGTGGTTTGGTCACTTTGGCCATTTCAGTCCATTTTTCAAAAATGCGCCATTTTCGTCCCCCACGTTCTGGAAAGGTGCCATTTCAGTCCAAAAATCATAACCCAGTTAAGTCAGTTAGTAAATAAGGACTGATTGTGTAAATTTGTAACATAAAGGACCATTTAAGTAAATATTAAACACCACCACCACTAGCCCTGCCACCACCACCACTAGCCTTGCCACCACCACCACTCCGCTGCCACCACCACCACCACCGCCACCACAGCCCTGCCACCACCACCACTCCGCTGCCACCACCACCACCGCCACCGCCACCACAGCCCTGCCACCACCACCACAGCCCTGCCACCACAGCGGAGTGGTGGTGGTGGCAGGGCTAGTGGTGGTGGTGTTTAATATTTACTTAAATGGTCCTTTATGTTACAAATTTACACAATCAGTCCTTATTTACTAACTGACTTAACTGGGTTATGATTTTTGGACTGAAATGGCACCTTTCCAGAACGTGGGGGACGAAAATGACGCATTTTTGAAAAATGGACTGAAATGGCCAAAGTGACCAAACCACAGGGACGAAAATGGCAGTTAACTCTATAAAATAATTTGTTGACTTATAACTTTTTGAAAATAGAGTTTTATAGAAAATGATGTTTGGGTAATGTGCCTTTTTACTGGACAAAGTGGGTTGGTAGTGTTTGAATTTTGTGCTCTACTTTGAGACTGTATTTTTTGTTATTTCTATTGGTTTTGGCTAGATTGCATTCTGTACATACTGGTGTTAGCTAGCAACTTTTGTTAGTGGTTACTTGGTAGGGAGTGAATAAAATGCATTTGTTAGCCGTTAAAAAAAAGGCTTTGAAAAGAAGTGTTCTTCATAAGCAATCCCAAACACCCTAGACTTTCAAAATCACATAGTTGCATAATTAAGCTTCAAAACAATTTGATTAATAATGAAAACTCAAAATATCAATATACTTGAGACTAGCAAAACAACATAATAAGGCATCATGTTTGGATACTTACCTTAAAGTTGAATGCTAGGAACTCTCATTAAAACTTTATAGGTAATTATAAACAACTCACTCTTTTTATACTGAAACCACACAAGAACTCTTCTCTTAAACCCCAAAATCAATTTTCTCATGTAGGGGGAATGGGTTTGATATCGTCAAGAGGAAGAGTTGGAAAGGAGTTAACCATAGGCAATAACTCTTCTATATATCCAAGCCATAAAATCAATATTGAGTGTTTAAGTTTACATGCCAAATATTACCAACAACTAATTAGTTTTACAATATTTGTTCAGTTAAATTAATTTCAGTTTTAAATAAAAAAATTAATAATATATAATGTTATATATTTGTTTTCTAACACTTTAAAGATGTAACAATTAACAAACCCGATAAAAGATTCATCTAATAAGTCATCATTAATATAAACTATTATTATGGCATGATTTAGTGACACCGAATGTTTATCTCTACCAACCTGGTGCATAGATTCAAGTTTCACAAAGTGGAAATTAGGTGGAGTTTAGATGTAGATTTTTTTTTGGGGGGAAGGGGGGGGGGTGACTTTAAACATAACATATAAACACCCACATAAGTCAGAACACACTATAAACTATGAAGCATGAAATATAAATCATAAACTATGAAGCATGAAATATAAATCACATAATAGGCTCGCTGCCAGTTTTCCCCAAACTCGTAGCCCAGGCCCAAGTACATGGCCCATCAAACTAATGCCTTGTCACAGACTCACAAACGTTGGTCCAACTTCAGGCCCAAACACCCATGCCCACTTTCATAGTTTCATGAATTGGATGAAATTCGATCTGGCTCTTCTTCCCTTACCATGTTTTGACCCCTCACAATCTTACTCATGAATAAGTTAAAAAAATATGTGGTCTTTTAATTTCCATTAATATTTTCATAATCACATGAAGTTTCTGATCTTAGTTTTTGTTTAAATGATTAATAAGTAAAGACTTAAAAGCCACATCCTTGTGATTGATTAGCAAAACGAAACAATATAACAGACACCAAGTTTGAATTTTCACCTTAAAGCTACAAGCTAGGAACTCTTTTCGAGATCACTACAAGAAAGCCTAAATATTCGTCGATAGTTTGTGGTACAGATATGTCCCTAAACGAGCCAAGAACCATAACCTAGACTCAGTTTTCAAGTTTAGGGAAATGGTATTCTTCGTCCTAAAGGAAGAGGACGAGAGAAGGCAACCGTAGCCAATAACTTAGTATACATATAATTTCAAACTTTTATCTTTTCTAAAATTAGAATAGCAACTTACTATTTACATACTTACCTCCAATATATAGTAATTGGGTCAAGTGACTCAAAAAATGTATGTTAAACCCGTTCCAACTGTCAACACCATCCTAAAAAATGGTCACCATGAATTCGATGCCTCAAGCTTAAGGTTATCTCACAACATCTCATCTGATCAATTCGACAATTTCTATAACCTACTAACATATATTTGCTTCAGACCTAAATAGGTTCGGGTCATGGGTCTGATCCAGCCTCCATACCTCTTCTTTATATAGGATAGAGGCCTAAATTAACAAGTGGCATTCTCTTCTCCAATGTAGGGCCATCGCAAAGGCAGGGCAGGGTGTGCGACCGCCCAAGGCTTTATTTATTAAAAACTCATCATGGATACCACACAGTTCTTAACTTTTTTTACATGAAAATCATTCTCACCAATGAATTCATCTTCATCATCCTCCGAGAGCGATGGGATTTAAAAAAAAAAAGAATGAGGGACTTTTCTATTTATATGGCGCGTACGTGGTAGTGTTCCCCACTCACCACTCATTAAGTATAATAGATGTACTAAAAGTTTGAGGAAAGCTTAAGTCTCATTTAGAAAGAAAAAAAAACAAAAACCAATAAGGGGGTGTTTGGTGTTACGTTTTCAAAATAGATTATGTGTTTTCAAAATAGATTTTGCGTTTTCAAAACTGCGTTTTGAAAAAAACATGTAGGTACATGCTTCTCCAAAACTCCGTTTTGGAGGCATATAATCACTTTTTCATCCAAACACTTTTTTAGATTATTTATGTTTTACAAACGCAATAATCAAATAATCATTTCAAAACGTAATCCCAAACCCCGCCCGCTATGACATGGCCAACAAATAGAATAGGAGCCCGCCACATAGGATGGCTAGCCCGCCCCACGCCCGGCTTCAAACCCCCGCCCCTTAGGCCACACCCCAACCCAAACCCCATACCCCACAGTCTAATGTCGTTTAAATGTTCCAGACCTTCTTCCTCACTCATCCATGATCTGACCCATATAATTTAACAATGCAATAGATAAAAATTCTTCCTCTGTTGCAAATTGGTCAACCAAAAATTAATATTCCATAAAAAAGGAGAGATATTGCTCCTGCCTATTTCCTAGATCAATTAATCCAACAATGAATTCCATTACGTCTATTTTCAACTAGAAATATTATGATAAAGAAAACGATGTAAAATTTCATGACAACTTTAAAATTGTATACCATTTTGTGAAAAAAAAAAAAAAACGAAATTGAATTTACCATAATTAGAAGCCTCGTAGAATGTATGATATTGATTAGTTGCTTTTTGTTTTTTTAAGGGTTTATTATTTGTGATGATTAATTATGTTGTGAAACAAAGTCTCTATCTTTAATTTTGCCACTTACGATTTGACTTTAGATGAATAATTTTCACGTTTTTTTTTTTTTTACTGAAGGTGGAAGGTAATTTAATTCTCATTCGTTTCTCCATCTCGGTTACTTGCGGTTTAATATTTTTAAAAATACGTCAGTTTTTGCTGGTAAATACAATTAACTGACTCGTTTAAAATTCATTTTCATAAATCATTGGATACATATTATGATAACCTGTGGGTTAATCATTTAGTATTCTTTGGGATATATTTCTTGTCACCTGTTTTACATGCTTGTCAATACAACTGGGTACTAGAAATCTATGCCGGTATGTGATGATGGTACACACCACCTTTAATACAACGTCTTCTGGGAGTATGCCTACTACCCTGCGCGTATTTTATATGGCCATTCCTAGTTTATGAGTCGGAACGCCCGGAGACGGTACCATTACCCCCAATGTTTAATGTTATTCAAGCAATACGGATTAAACCAGATTCTTATATTTATGAAAGCATTTGTGTAACGCTTCGCATTTTTGTACTTTCCTTATTTAGAAAGTTGAATTCATAATTCTATTTTTAGAAACTTGTAATTGTGTCGTATCCACTTTTCATTTCCAATCTTGTAATATGAGACTTTAATCATAATGGAAACTAGTTTTATATATATACATGTTACATACTTATGCCACACAATCAGTCGTTGAATACATGTTTATACGCAAAACCAAGACTTGAAATACTTGGATTCATCAATCATACTTGCATCATACTCATACGCTACTTTGATACACTCGGAATACCTAAAAACAAGCTAAAATGTAAGAAAACGACATAAAATAACCCAAAATCCAGCTTAAGGACGAGAAGGTCCGTGAAGGTCCGAGAAGGTCCGTGAAGGTCCGTGGAGGTTCGAGAAGGTGCGCGAAGGTCTGAGAAGGTACGTGAAGGTGACCTTCGTGGCCACCTTCGCGGACAAACGCTTATGACGGGTTTCAGGCGATTTTTGAGCAGAATGTGTTTTAAAACACTACTTCTCACCTTTTTCTAACACCCAACCGCTTCCAACTTCATTAATTACCTAAACCCTAATCCCATCTATAAATAGAAGTTTTCACTCACTTCTCTCCTTATTTCTTTATGTCTTCTTCTTTCATTCTACTTGGATAACCTCTAGGAAGGTTTCTACAAGTTTGCCATGGCAAACTAAAGTGGAATCTCACATATTTGATGTCCAAAGTAGAGATAAAATTATGCTTTCAGTGATGTTCTTGTATCTTGCATTTCTTGACTAAAACTTGATGAAATCTTGTACCCACCAAGTTCCCAACTAAGTTCATAGTTGTGGGTTTATGTTGTGGTTGATTTCCACCAAGAAACAAGCTTAGAAACTCTTTTGAATTATGCCCATACATGTTCCAAGTGATTGAAACTATCCAAGCTTCAACCTTCTATGTTGAAAAGCTTGTGCATGTGTTATGTGTGAACTGTGGGAGCCTTGGCTTTCCAAACTAGTTCCACTACATCACTTGTGTATTTTGTTTATGTTCATGCAAGTAGCTTCCAATACTCAAAGTAACACAACCCCGCCGCACCTCCAACATTTACCATGATGGTTATGGAACACCCGGGTTGATCTTACTTGGCTACTTGACAAAACTAGTTAGTTTTATTTTATTCTTATTCATGACCAACCGAATTATCAACTATGCTGATAACCTTGTGCTTTGGTGAATTCATACAAAGAGGTTTAATGGATGTTAATCATCTTACCTCCATGCTTGACTTACATGAATTATATGATTATACATGATGGACTAGATTATAGTATATTCTATATAAAATATAATATACTTAACTGAATTCTTGATGTTAACCAGATTATGGTTATATGTCATGAACTTAGGTTGTACTATCTTCGTTCTAAAGTCCTCGTTTTTAACAAACAACGAATGGGTGCAATGCTTCGCACTATTTGACTTTGTATCGTAAAGTCATAACTCACAATGTTTTCCAAAATTGTCCTACAGACGCACTGTTTAACTTAGTACCCACACAAAAACTACCTTCTCCCCTACTTTTCTAATCTAAACCGAATAGTCGCATCCTTTACGGAACCCTGGTGTCTACTCTGGTAACATCCTCTAGTGGGTATAAATAGGGTCGGTAGGGTTCTTTTTAATTGTTCGTGTTCATCTTGATTCATATGCGTCTATTGATCCAATTATAGGGCCATCAAATTTGAATCATATCAAAGGTTGTGAAAAGCCATTTAAACATAATCTTTATGCAAAAACATTCAAGTAAAAGACTTTGGCCAGCTTATTATGCCCTCGCGGGGCGCGACAGATGAGGGGCTTGCCTCTTGTGGGCCGCGACACACGTCGCGTGACACGACGACGATTTCCTTTCGTTGTCGCGTAGCGCGACAACCTATTTTCGATAGAAAGGTTGTTTTGCTGCTGCATTTCCAAAAGGTTGTTTTCAACAACTTTTGACAGAAAGGTTGTTTTGCTGCTGCATTTCCAAAAGGTTGTTTTCAACAACTTTTGACAGAAAGGTTATTTTGCTACTGCAATTCCGAAAGGTTGTTTTCAACAACTTTTGACAGAAAGGTTGTTTTGCTGCTGCATTTTCCGAAAGGTTGTTTTCAACAACTTTTGACAGAAAGGTTGTTTTGCTGCTGCATTTCCGAAAGGTTGTTTTCAACAACTTTTAACTTCAAACTATCATAACTTTTGATCTACTTATCCGTTTTACGTGATTCTTGTTTCTATGCATCCGTAATTCAATTACGGATCCGTTTATCACCTCGTTTCACATTAAAAACTCATTTATAAGCAAACGGCTTATAAATCCTTTATGGCATTATTTGACCCATTTCATTTTAACAATGTACCGCATGTTCATTAACAGTGTTTGTTTCAAGTCGTTTTTAACCACTCCCGGTCTTATCAAAAGTTTACATGATCATAATACATGTTCCTAACCAACCCTTAAGGGTCGTTTGCCCGGTTTATCGATCAAGGGCGTTTTGGTCATCATTAGTCCCTCCTTTCACGAAGAAGGCTTTTAACAATTATTTGACCAAAATCACACGTTTAACTACAATTTTATTTACGCATACCTGGCTCGGTAAAAGTATTGACCCGTTTTAATACCTCATCATATAAGTTGTTAGTTAATAACAATGGCGTCTCACGCACTATTCGTTCCTGTCAGCATAAAACTCGACAACAACATTAATCACTAATGTCAATTGGTGATTTCATCACCTTTTGACCCGTTTAATCCATTTGACCATTTATTCATCGTAAGATGGTATTTATTTACCATCCCATTCATGTACCCGTTCCGGTTTACACCGTGTTATCATATTGCTAAAAATCATTTCTTAATTATTTTGACTTATCATGTTTTACGCCGTAGAGAGTCTTTTTCAAAACCAATTATTGGTCCGTTAGCTCGTGGCCAATTACCATATTACCCTTTTTACTCATTATGATTTACCCCATAATATGTCTTTTCTCAAAACTCTTTGTTTATTCGGTCTACTCAAGACCAAATTACCGTTTTACCCTTTTTTACTTATTTCGACCCATATTATTTCGCGTCGGGTCACCATAATTAATTTACGGTTTTATCATAATCATAACAACTTCAACGAGTAAATAATCTAATAGAAAAGTGTAAGCTTTACTTACCTTGTATCCGATTATGCACTTTTCTGCGTACTTGATCCGTTTGACTCGCTTCTTTCTCAAGCCTCCACCTAGCTTGTCAAGCATCAAACTATCATCATAATTCCTAAGACGCTTAGATTTAGTCATCCTTACTTACGACTATTCCATCTTACGGATTTTATGTCGAAACTACTATCCGACTTCATCATTGGTTAGTTTGACTTTCAAAAGTCTACTACCTTTGATCATATGATATGCACAATTAAGTTTAAATCAACATCATGTTTAGAACCCATACTATATCATATCACACGTAATTAGTCAAATTAACCAATTACGTGTTTCTCTCACAATTTCAACATATCAACATTCGTTTAGGCATTTTAACAAACACCTTGCGGGCATGATTTCTATACCTCTTCTATCTAGTTCATGACTAATCTTTTTAACCAAGTTCCAATCATTAAATCGAACCCTTATGTCTAGCACTCATGAACAATATCAATTCTTGCATCATAACATCAATGTTTTTTCTACAATTTAGCATACAAATTCTTGTGTTCATCACTTTGATCTAAAAACCACTTAACACATATATGGGTGATTATCAATTTCATAGTTTTCATCACTATATCATCAAACTTTTAACTAGGGTTTGCTCCTAGACATGGTTTCAACGTAACAACACTCATACATTCGATATTCAAGCATGAATTTCAATTATGAGTGTTTATCAAAATTTCAAGATAACACCAAATGATGAAAATTGAACATACCTTGTGATCCCGTAAGCTTGGTGATCGCGATTTTATTAAAAGCCCCAAATTTTAGCTTTATTTATCTTCGATTTCGTTGGATTCTTGTGAGTTTAGGGCTTGAAGGGAACTCCTTCTTGGCTCTGTGGTTTTGATCGACCAAAACACACTTGCTATTCCAGGACCCGGCGAGTTTGACGGAGCCTCGATCCTGATACCACATGTTCGGTGCGTTTATTAGTACTAAGAAAGGAGTAGAAGATAGATACGACACCGAGCAGTCACTTATAATATGGTCTCTTATTCATATCTGAAAGTTACAGCACCATGAGACCAGTTGGACAGCATGTCCCCTCTGGGAACCAAAAAGCTTGTCCAAATGGGAACCCCAACTCCCTATTTATAGGCAACAGCCTACACATGTCCGAATGAGCTAGTGTCCATCCATCCGGATGGTCATCCATCCGGATGGACTTTACAATGTCAACCCTATATATTCGGATGGGGTATGGACTATATGTTGTCCGTCCGTCCGTATGGACTTGTCCATTCATCCGGATGGACCTTTACAGTATCAACACCGTGTCCAACTGATCCTATTCTATACAATATTCAACACACGCTCTATCAAACTATTCGCACAGTGGTAGACGTACGAAATATGCACCAACATATTCCCCCTCGGCTGTCACTGTCGAATCATCTCTAACACTTTAAGAACCTTGAGCCGTGTTTGAATATTCTGCAATCTTCAACTTTTCTTCAACTTCAATCATGCATCTTGAAACCTGACAATAGATTCCCCCTCGATTGATGATTCAGGTTTGCTTTGACAGAGTAAAGCACCAATTCCCCCTGAAATGAATCTTCAGGTCTTTTGCACAGTTCACGACTCTCCTCTGATTTACTAAACTGCAACCTTCATGAACAATCACCAATTTGAAACTAGTCAATGCAGCATCCTCTGTTTCAGCTTTAACCGCGTCCGAGCTCAGTTTTTTATATGACATGTAAGCACCACGATCTCGCATTCCGCTTGCTCGATCTAAGAATGTACAAAACTCAACCGGCAATTGATAGAAACTTCAAACACCCCACTGCTTAACTTCAAATCCGTGATTCCCCGTGAAGATCTGATATCCCGTTTACCGTGATCAACGTTAACGCACCGTAAGAATGACAGTTCCGTGTAAATGGTATTCTCCACAATCAGCAAATCTTCATTGGAAAACAAATCATCTGGTAATGTAATCCGATCTCCGAAGCATTCGTCCACAATCAGATTCATCTCCTCGGATAATCTAGATCTCAGAAGCTAGCATCCACAATCACTCTCAGATCTCCGATGCTTTCGTCCACGATCAGATATCAACACCTCGGGTCATCTTAATCTCGGAAGCTAATACCCACGATCAGATTCACATTCCTCCTGACAATCCGAAGTCGAAACCACCCGAATACTGTTGCAGTGTCACGAATTTCAAAAATGCCGGAATTTCAACATATGACATTGAAATTTTTATTCCCTCTCATTTTTGCAAATTCTGACGTCTCTATTACTGAATTCCCCCTCAAAATGAGCGATTTAGTCCTCTTTTATCTGTGAAATACTCGACTATGCCGAAAATATGACAATTTTCCCCAAACGTCAGTTTTTCATCATTGCGGATTTTACGTTTTGGCCCATAAATAGTCAGATAACCTGAATGATAAACATTCTGCACCAGTATCATGACTACCCCACTAATTTCCACAATCTGTGATTGCATCATCAAATATGATCACTGAAGCCCCAGACGATGTCCCCGAACAACCCAGCTTGGTCATTAAAAACCCGAAAAAATTTTCAATCACCAAATTTTTTCTGGAGACTCTCCTCGTCGTTGCGATCAAAAAATGCATTTTTTAGGCATTTGATCATCTGTTCGAATGGCATGTTGTTGAACGACCATTCGATCGAATGGGTTTTCTTGTCCGGATGACCATTCGACCGAATGGCAAAAGGGACAAACTTGTGTTTGTGGATCGGATGGTCATCCGATCGGATGGTCATTCGAGTGAAAACCAACTGGTCATTCAAACAAAAGATAATGATATGGTTCGGATGGTCATTCGATCGGATATGTTCTAACAGCTCAAGAACACTCCAAATCACGTTTTTTCTCTCCGGAATCTTTATTAGTGTGAATTTCATGATGAAACTTCATAGGATTATGCGTGAATCAATTCCGAACAGAATGATGGCTTCAATTCCAAAACCATCCGTGAATCGACCTTTATTTTGATGATTTTCTCTGTTTTAACGTCAAAACTCTCGTTTAACCCAAAATTGATGAGCTTGGGTGATTTAACCAACTATTAGATCGATTAAATCGGTACCGTAGCTCTAATACCACTGCTATTCCTGGAACCGGAGAGTTTGACGGAGCCTCGATCCCAATACGACGTGTTCGGTGCGTTTATTATTACTAAGAAAGGAGTAGAAGATAGATACGACACCGAGCAGTCACTTATAATCTGGTTTCTTGTTCATATCTGAAAGTTACAGCACCATGAGACTAGTTGGACATCATGTCCCCTCTGGGAACCAAAAAGCTTGTCTAAATGGGAACCCCAACTCCCTATTTATAGGCAACAACCTACACATGTCCGAGTGAGCTAGTGTCCATCCGTCCGGATGGACTTTACAATGTCAAACCTATACATTCGGATGGGGTATGGACTATATGTTGTCCATCCGTCCGGATGGACCTTTACAGTATCAATACCGTGTCCAACTGATCCTATTCTATAAAATATTCAACACACGCTCTATCTAACTATTCGCACAGTGGCAGACGTACGAAATATGCACCAACAACACTTATGTGTGTGTGTGTGTGTGTGTTTTTTGTATAAGTTATTTTAAATAACATCAGTTTCAAGTTTACCACATTTAGTCCCTCAATTTTTAGTTGGTTATTAAGTAGGCCACAACCTACTAATTCCAACAATATTTCTTTTTACTAACTAGGTTAAACACTCCTAGTTAACTTAGTGGGTTCGGGGAAATTATAACCCACTTTTTTTAAGTCCCGTTAACTCAGACCTCTTATACAAATAGAGTTAAATGTCATTTTAGTCCCTGTGTTTGGGCCATTTTGCCAGTTTAGTCCAAAGGTTTCATTTTTAACCTGTGGGTCCAAAAAGGTTTCACAGTTGCCATTTTAGTCCACTGGGTTAACTTAATCCATTTTTTCTGTTAACGAGAAGGCCAATTCGGTCATTTTATATGGCTGAATTACCCTTTTAGGTAACAGAGTTACATACAGAATGACCGAATTGGCCTTCTCGTTAACAGAAAAAATGGATGAAGTTAACCAAGTGGACTAAAATGGCAACTGTGAAACCTTTTTGGACCCAGAGGTTAAAAATGAAACCTTTGGACTAAACTGGCATAATGGCCAAAACCACAGGGACTAAAATGGCATTTAACTCTACAATTTATTTTCTTTTTAATTATCATTAGGATTATTTATTTTAAATCCTAATATCTATCGGGTTAATTTTCTTTACCACTAACGGTATTTCACCCGTTCATTATTATTAACGTGGTTTGACTATCAAACCCTTTTTCGGGGTGTTACAGCAGTAGCCATCATGGCACAATCACATTCACCATCCCACACACTGGAATCCCATGGGTTAGCCAAAGGTTCCAACAGAGGTTCAACAACCTTTTCTTCTAACATCTGTTCACCAACAATATCTGTTGTAACATCTGTTTCAGCAACTTCTTCTACCACTTCAGATCTGGACTCTACTTCCTCAGATTCAGGCCCTTCTGATATTGTTTCTAGTGCCATAAAACAAAATTCATCAAAATTAACAACTAGAGCAAAATTTTCATCAGATAAATCCTCAGGTAAGTTACTCCAATCAACAAAGTCTTGTGTAAAGAAGCTCTGTTGAATGGCCTCAGTTGGGCAGAAGTTTGTGCAGCTTGTGGTGCAGTTTGCACTTGAACCTGTGGTGCAGGGGCTTGAACATACTGAATTTGAGGAACAGTGGTTTGGACATACTGGACAGGAACAACGTTTATACGGTGTGCAAAATGAGCAGTGTTTTGCATATGAGATGCAGGGGTATATTGGGAATAATGGACAGTGCTTTGGGTGTTTTGAGGTCTTGGACTAGGGTGAGTGATTATAGGTCCATTGTTTTGATTCCTACATTCCCTAGCAAAATGTCCAAGCCAATTACACTTATAGCACTAAATCTTTGATTTATCCAACCCAACCTTCAAATTCCCATGCAACCCTGGAAACTTCCTACCAGTTCTTTTATAAAACTTGCTTGTTGTAATACCCATTCTATTAATTTAACAAAATGCATAAAAAGCTTCATAGGTTATGAATACTTAACCTAATTAGATTAGTTTACAAACTTTAAATTCCTATTTGAAACATCCAAAAGATAACATATGATAGTTTTAGTTTAACAAAAACATCTTAGACCATTGCGGAAGCTTGAATTTCTTTGTGTTCGGTTCACTTTGGAGCTTGATCTTCACTCATCCTAAGTTTAAACACACCTTCATTATAAATTTATCACTAACGTTAGTAATTGAGACCTTAGAACCCATCTAAACGGACCCGGAAGCTCAAAACAATCTAACAAACGAAATCAAAATTTTTGCTTCAAACCAACCGTAGGTTACGGTTTGCCAACCGTAGCCTACGGTAGATATTAATGTCCAATACAGAACTGCTGGACCGTAAGCTACGGCTTGAACCGTAGCCTACGGTTCGTACAACTCAAAAACAGAACTGTTGGACCGTAAGCTACGGTCTGAACCGTAGCCTACGGTTGGCCCAACTGCAGCTTTATTTATTTATTTTTGAGCTAATTACACAAATGGGTCCTGTGGTTTATATATAATTTCGCCTTTGAGTACTAACTTCTTTTTTTTAACAGGTTTAGGTTCTATAATTTCAATTTTGTAACACCTTTGGGTACTAACACCAAAATTAGTTAATTAATGACTAAAATACCCTTGCATTTTTTTAAGTTTATCAATGTAACACATTTAGGTACTAACACCTAATTTTATTTAAGTTTAAATCAATTTTACAAAATCTATTTATTTTTTTATTTTCATTATTTTATTATATCTCTTAATTAACATAAACTCTATTTTTTTTATTTCATATTTTTATTAAATTTCTTATTTAATATAAAATCTACTTGTTACACCAGTATTTTTTTAAATAGATTTTTTAAATAAAATCTACTAGCTATATAGTTTTATGTAAATTAAATTTTCGTTTTCAATTTTGGATTGAAATGATTGATAATAATAAATATCTTTCATGTAAAAAAATTTAAGCCTTTTTTTAACTTGTTTTTTTGTTCATTTACATTTTACTATTTTAGAAAGATATTTATTTTACATAAAACTATCTAGCTAGGTATTTTAGATAAAACTAAAAAAATTTAAGCCTTTTTTTAACTCGTTTTTTTTTTTGTAAAATAGATATTTAATTTACATCAAACTATATAGCTAGTAGATTTTAGTGGTGCAACTAGTAGATTTTATGTAAATTAAATATCTTTCTAAAATAGTAAAATGTAAATGAACAAAAAACGAGTTAAAAATGGCTTAATTTTTTTACATGAAAGATATTTATTATTATTATTATTATTATTATTATTATTATCAATCATATATATCCAAAATTCAAAACGAGTAAGGTTTACATTATTTAAAACTAGTAAGAAATTTAATTTACATAAAACTATATAGCTAGTAGATTTTATATATAAAATCTATTTAAAAAAATACTGGTGTAACAAGTAGATTTTATGTTAAATAAGAAATTTAATAAAAATATGAAAATAAAAAAATAAATTGACTTTATGTTAATTAAGAGATATAATAAAAAGATGAAAATAAAAAAAATAAATAGATTTTGTAAAATTGATTTAAACTTAAATAAAATTAGGTGTTAGTACCCAAATGTGTTACATTTGATAAACTTAAAAAAATGCAAGGGTATTTTAGTCATTAATTAACTAATTTTGGTGTTAGTACCCAAAGTTGTTACAAAATTGAAACCATAGAACCTAAATCTGTTAAAATAAAAAGTTAGTACCCAAAGGCGAAATTAGGTATAAACCACAGGACCCATTTGTGTAATTAACTCTTTATTTTTTTTTTCGCTTAAATCCTCATAACTTTTTCGTTACAAATCCGTTTTCCTTCATTTTTTGATTCCATGCGATCGTAATTTGATTCCCCACAATTTAGGGTAGGAATCCATCATCCAAAATAATAATTCTTATACCTTGTTTTATTGGCACAAAATCAATTCATGCCATTATTTTGACCCGTTAACAATTTTAATCATTTTATTAACATTCTCATAGTAAGGATTAGCTCCTTACGGATATCATTCATTTTCCAAATTTTCTAATCTTATATTTATGCATCCGTTACTCGGCTTGCGATTTTACTTTGCTTTTGACCCGTTTGGTTACTTTAACCAAACAAGAACTTATCTTCACTCATATCACAAATAAATCGTCTATAACATGCGTTCCCTTACTCGGTTTACGCATTCAATTAGTTTTGGTTATTCAAGCAAATCCTTTCACTTATGAACTCACCAAGTCCATTATCATACAATGTTTAATTTATTCGGTTCATTCTTGCGAAGACCATCACTTATGAATGATCCGAATATCACCATTATCACTTTATAAATCAACATTCAATCAAAACAAGTCTACTAATAATATCATACGAAGTATATAAAACCACGTACCTTAGAGCTTTCCTTTTTGGCGCGTGTCCGCCCCAGTTTGTCCTTCCGAAGTTCCACTCTAGTTGCCTAGAAAACGCAACTCAGATTATTAACACATTCCGGTTCATGTTTAAAGCAATCAAATTCGTTTATCACATCACCGTGTGTTCACATACACAATATTCATTCATTTAGACATTTTATCGAACATCTTATGTGCGATTTCCTCAACTAGTTATACTAATCAAATTTAGAGGTCCAATACCTTTTTTTTAAATCTAACAAACAAGTTAGTCGTTATAGGCGCACTAGTACACAATTTAGTTCATTAGGAGTTCACAACTCCATTTTAACCATAGATTCATCCCTATTTCTCAACACCCACTTACAAACTCAAGGTTACTAGTTTCAAGCACCTATTATAGCACTTGTTTCATCATCAAACGTCAAGGGTTTATCCCAAATCATGTAAGGACTTCAATTTAAACATCAATTTTTACAATAACCTCATTAATCAATATCTTAATGTTCATTAAGATGTTCTATTTTACAAATTACAAGGTTTATAACATACCTTTTGACAAGATGATGCTACTGATTCTTATTCACAAGACATGCAATCACGATTTCTTCTTAATTTGGTCGATTCTGTGAAGATTGCACAAGTTAGGGTTTTTGCCCCTCTTTTCCTGCCCTTCACGTTCCATACACAGATTTTGTGTCTGTGTTTTGTTTATAAAACCCTTTTTAAATATTCAAGTTTCCCTTTTGTTCATAATTAGCCCTTCATCTTTTGTTTAAGTTTAAAAGGAAATAATCATAATCTATTGTTTTATTATTATTAGACAGATTACATTAACTAGGTTGATATTCCTAGTTATTATCTATAAAATTGTGATCACATACTTACATATTTATATTTATATTTTTGAGGTGTTACACTTGTTCTCACACTCAACAAGGCAAGTTGATGCAAAATGTCCATCTCTTCCAGATCTGTGGGGTCAAACTCTTGAAGGTCATTCAATTCAAAGGATAAGTTGTCAGAGATCTGATTTTCCCCATTAGCTGTAAAAGCATAGTTGGGTGAGTAAGGCTCAGAGTTAAAGGCGCCACCAGCTGTTATGTCAATGTAATGATCATAACTCTGATCCTGACTACCACCAGATGACTCTTCCTGACCAAAAAGTGTTGTATTACCAAAAGAGTAATCATCAGCTACTTTCCCTGACTCTTGTAACTTCTTTTTCTGGTTAAGCTCTCTCTCATAATTGAGGAGCCTACCGTGAAGTTGAGTCAAACTCATCTCCTTAAACCCAACTGAATTTCTAGTAATAAAGGCTATAATGTCCCACTTTTCTAGTAATGATCTAAGGAACCTACTATTTAAAGTTGAGATAGCATATTCCACATAAACCAGTTTTAGCTCACTAATTTGACAACTAAACCTTTCAAACTGTTAGGTTAATGACTCTCCCTTAACATGACAAAACATTTCATATTGTTGGTTCAACACTTCTCTGTTGTTCTCAATGACCTCTTCTGTCCCACATAATTTCTCTTTTAGTCCATCACATAGCTCTTTTGCACTGTTACAGTGTAACAGGCTAGCATATATGTCATCGGGTAGTGTTGTAGCAACTATACTGAATGCTTTAGCATCTAACTCAATCTTCTGAAAATCCTGCTCAAAGTAATTTTCAGGTTTCTTAGGTACTTGGACCTTGGGATCTTCTGCACTTGGTACCATCGGAACATGTGGTCCGAAGATAACCGATTTCCAGCAACCGGTGTTTTGTTGTGCAATGACATAGCCCATCCTACGTTTCCAGATATTATACTCAGATCTGACAAGCATAGGCAATGTTCTCAGACCCGGACCGGACCGGCCGGTCCGACCGGTCGGGCCGGGACCCGCTGCTTACACCGGGCCGGTTGTTTCTGCAATTGGCCAGCGGTTCGGCCGACGGCCGGCGGTTTGGCTGGAAACTGGTGAAAGGTTGGACCGGTTCCATTAAACATAATTTTCCTTTTCAGAACCTTAACAACTCTCATATTCCAGCAAGCACAATAAACTTGAAGCTTTGCATTTCTGCGAGCTTAATTTGGAAACTTGAAAATGCAATTAGAAGAAATCGTAATGGGGATGGGTGGAAGTTTTTTGAGATTTGAAGGTACATGCCAGAATATGTTGCTGATGTTCAAAGAGAGAGATGAGAGAATTTGAAAATCCAATTCTTTTCACTTTGCGTGTATATTTCACCAAAAAGTTTTTTGCTTTTTTGTAGGTTTGCAGGTATTCTTTTAATATATATCTGGTTCATCATTATTTTTAATGAGAAAGTAAAAAAAAAGGCTAGGAAAGGCTAGTAATAGGGTGGTAATTATTAACCTTGTAAGTTTCAATTGTTTGTTGGAACTCTCAGTTTTAACTTAACTTAATATATATTTTTATATTTTATATATATTTTTATATAATTTATGACGTAATCCGGGTCTTAAATCCGGTCGAACCGATCGAACCGGTCCGACCTTTGACCCCGTAAGGCGACCGAGTCGACCTCCGGTCCGGTTCTGAAAACATTGAGCATAGGTGGCTTATACAGGGTGCCAGTGTTATGAGGATCTTGTGTGTTTGAAGACACTTTGGTTGTTTACAAAGTTTTTGATTAACCAACTTTGAACGTGATTAAACTTCTAACTCTGTTTTTCAACAAATACGAACAAACAGTATCAATGAAATTGAGCTGATCTTTTATATCAAATTGATTGTTAAATCGAATTTGATTGACCTATGCTCTGATACCAATTGTTAGGATCTGAGTTTGAATTGTTTGTGTTTGTTTAAAGATGAACAAATGGAAGATGATAAAAAAGATGAAATAATTGCAGCGGAATGAGGTATACTTTATAACACAAACAATGGAAGATATGCTTTCATCATGAGTACTTTTTGTTGAATGATTAAATACACAAACGATTCACGTATGCATGAATTACAACTCCCCCTCTGCCTTAGATCACAGTGTTTGCTCGTACAAAATGCAAGTGTGTGAAGTGATCTAATAGAACAGTACAAGCACTGTCTATTTATAGTACAAACCTAACCACTGTGGAATCTTCGCTTACGTCACCAAGACAATGACATCTAACAATACTAACAACCTCTAAACTCTGCTAATAGCTAAACACCGTTTAATTACAAACACTGATTACAGATTCTGTCGACTCTAAACTCTGATGAGCTTTATCCTCTGATGAAGCTTTAGCAGACCTTCTTCTAAGGATGATCAGACCTTTGCATCCAGCAGACCTTTGGTCTTCATCAGCGGTTTGTCTTCAGCAGTACTTTGTAAATCAGCAGATCTTAGAAGCAACAGTTGTTAGATGACTTGCCATTGAAGGAAGAATGTATTCAAAACACTGTTATTCTGGATCAGTAGTTTGCTGAACTGTTTTGGCTTTGTATCATCTGTTCTCAAGTTGGGATCCACATGAGCTAACATTTTTAGTCTTATTTATCTACTTCTCTGTACTATTAAATTAAATAATAATATTAAATCATGGGGAAATAGCCAAAATAGCCGTTGACCGGTCAAAATATCAAAAATAGCCAACTGAAACGACTCCATGAGCCTTTTCGCAAGTTTCGACACGACTCCAAGAACCAACCACTCACCTTTTACCATGTGGCAACACCCTTTCTCTCTCCTATTTTTGTCATAAATGCAGTTGACTGGTCACGAATTCCCACGCGGCTCAAAGTCGTTTCAAGAAAAAGATGTGACGACAGGAGGGAGAAAGAGATGTTCTCCGTCACCGATCATCTACTCCGACACCGATCATCTTCTCCGCAAATACACCGAACATTTTCTCCGTCATCGTCGTCTTTCGCACCTTTCCCCGATCCCACCGCCACCACAACCACTCCCTCAACTCAATCTCCAATCTTCATTTCCTCTCCCCCTCCCCTCCCCCCGCCAAAATCTTCACCTCCTCCTCCTCCACCACCACCACCACCACCGCAACTAACCCCTCCACCTCCATCACCACCACCACCACCAACACTGTCACACCTCCACTTCGAAACTCTAACGAGACTCTTCTAAACCTTCTCCGGCAACGAAAGACGTTGTTTGGGTTATCTACACACAATCTCTCCACTTACCAAAACCTACATGCCTCAGCAGATTAATCTCCCAATTATCCTACCAATACACTCCGGTGAACTGAGCGGCGGCTAAAAGGGTGGTTTTCGATGGCATTGGGTGTTGATGGAAGATGATGAATGGTTGTTGAGGGCGGATTTCCGATGATGACAATTGTACAATGTCCTTGAATGCCACATATACTACCTTCTTCCCTGCACTGCTCATCTTTACTTTCTCTCTCTACAATTAGGAACCTGAGCTTGTAAGATAAAAAGGTAAATCCTTGAATTTTTGTTTTCTTTTTATCTTGTTGTTGTATGATGATGATGATGATGATGATGATGATGATGATGACGACGCGAATATGAACATCAATGGTGAATCTACATGTTTTTGGATTTCAAAGTTGTTCGATAGGGTTTCAAAAGGGGGTCTGCAAATATGGGACTGGAGAGATGGGAAAGTTGCTGGAGTAAGTAATGGGATGGGACCCGCACTCAGAAAGAAATAGGGGTGGTGTTAGGGGTTCCAGATTTTTTTCCACGTGGCAATAGGTGAGTGGTTGCTGAGGAAAGTTCTTGGAGCCGTGTCGGAACTCGTGAAAAGGCTCGTGGAGCCATTTCAGTTGGCTATTTTTTATATTTTGACCGGTCAACGTCTATTTTGACTATTTCCCCTTAAATCATATTATCTAGTTCTCTCTCATATCAAATAATAGTATTAAATCATAATGTCCTCTTATCTTTTATTTATTTAAAATTTTTCTTGTCTATTTCTTTTATTTTTCTTCTTATAAACTAGAAATAGCACCCGCCGCGTTGCGGTCGGGGCCACATGTATTACCCGCCACGTTTGGCAAACAAAACTCCATTTTTTATCAACCCATAAAAAACCTACAAGGCAGAGGCTCGCCACAATACACCAAGGGAAGCAAAAAAGGAAAAGAAATATAATAAACTAAATCATACAGTAGTAACATCCTGCAAAGCATATTAGCACAACATCCAAGTGAAATGAAAGTCACCAAAGTTGTTTCTTCTTCCTACCGTAGTTGTTGTAACTGATGATACGCAAGCTTTATCTTAATATGTCAACCTCGTGCTCCCTCCTTGACCGTTGTTGCTCATTGAAGCTATATGTGCTTGTAAAAGCTTAATTGTTTAATCCTTTGCTCTCACCACACCTATATTTAAAGCTTTCATAAGCACCAGTCCCATATCAAACTTTCTTAACCTGCTTATACACGAGCATTAAAACTTTTGCATTCAAATAAAAAAAACAATTAATAATATAACTTCCAATTCCTTGTGATGCACCTTTTGTGCCTTGTATTAATAAAGGTGAATGGTTTCTAGCGATTACTCACTCAACTACCATTTTAAAGGCACGACATAACCGTGTGAAGTTGTCTTTTTCACCAACATGTTTGCTTGAAGGAACGACTGTAACAACTTCATTACGGCACGGACTGCAAAAGATTGCCATCTTTGTGTTCATCTTTATTATAAGAAAAAAATGTTGTTGATTCATTTAAGGACATCGTACCGGGGACCCAATTTGAATAAACCCAAAATCTGGTGGCGGATGAAGCGGCATGGTGCTCGCATAGTTGGGTGAGTTGGGTTGTGATGACAAATTAACCGGCATGGTGACCATGTTGTTGTTTGAGTTGGTAGGTCGCAATGATGACCGAGCACGACCACTACCATCCACCGGTTACTTTGTATTATATCATCTATATTAGTAACACATGTTCAACCGAGCGCGCACGTCTGTCCCTCAAAAAAAGATGCTGACATCACTTCTTAAACTCATAATACATACTTTTCAGAACAGGTGGAATTGTTTAAGCAAGGGCAATCCTTTCCACACTCCGAGAGTTCGAGTTGCATCCATATGAAGTATATTGTTGGTTGTACCTTTAACCTTTAACTACCTAGAAAACGCATACCAACTACAAAAACCAGGGCCGGCCGCCCGGCCCTGAGAATTTGTGTACCCTGTTCGAGCTCGGAAAAATGTGCCCTTGGGCCTTAACGAAATTGGGTATTGGGCTCACTAAAGGTCTAAACCTAATGCCAAAGGGGTTAATAACTAATCTAAACCATAAGAATAGTTTTGTAAGGGGATCTATGTTGGTGTTTGTATGAGTGAACCTATTAAAAAATATTTTACATATACATATTGGGTTTTTTTCATAAAAAAATGTGCCCCTCGAAATATCGGGCCCTGGCTGGTGGTCCTCCCTGCCCACCCCAGGGCCGGCCATGACAAAAACCTTTAAACCAAAAATCAATTATATGGAAGCATATGTTACCTGTGTATTACTCTTGACACTCATCATCAATACAGAGAGAGGGCTAGTGTTGGAGTCCGCCTGCTCATTGTTGGTCTGCACCAATTATTACCATACAAGTTTAGTAGTAAAAAAGGAAAACATTAACAAACCATACCAAAGAAACATCAAAGGGTCAACGTTGAACCTCTCCAGTCTCCAACTTTAACATCAAGGATAAGAAGCATCAACCCCACTCCTGGTGAACCTGCAAATGTTTTTTTTTCACATATTAATCATCTTTGATGGCATATTGTAAGTACCAATTATAACACGAATAAAAACACCCTGAAATTAGAGAGTTAATTTGCATCATGTTGAGACTTGAGATCCTGACCTAAAATCGTCTACAATTCGCAAGATCCCCAATCATGTAAGCAAAGATGATAACTAAAATACATACAATCCTTCAATCCTGAAAGATTCAATTTTAACAAACTAACACTTAGGCGTATTTGATTGAAATTTGAACATTTAACATTTTTGTTTTTAAAATGCAATGATGACCTGGATATGGTTGAAATAGGGCTTCTCGAGATCTCTTTACGTTTACAGAATGGCCAGGTGTCATGGCATTACGTGCTCCACCAACTACAGACCCTCCATTATCATATTTACGTTTTGCATCCTAACCGAAACACAAACGCAAAATTAGTGTAAATAAGTAAATGTTTTTGAAAATTTTTTTTTTTGACAATATGGGTATTTTTATTTCGTTCGAATGCAAACCTGAAGCTGATTATATTTCTCCACCCAATCAGATTTTGTAGCACTACAAAGAGCAAGCTTGTTCAATGTTTTACAGCCTTCGTTTTTCACTGTTGGTACAGAGAGATCGAAAACCCCTTCAGCAAGAAGCTTCTGGAAGGAAGATATGTTATCCTTAAACTGAGGGCTATCGAACATGCTTTCGAGGCTGTAAAGTTTGAAAATAGATGCATATTACAATCATTAATATGAACTTAAGTAACTTTGTTGGTGCATATCCGTGTGTCTATTACTGTACGAATAGGCTAGATTAAGTCTGTACTGAATATGTGTTTGTTATTGTGTTGTAAACGAATGAGACATTCGTTTAAAAGTTCCGAGATATAAGCCTGTACATTTGTTAAGGATCATAAGTCTTGAGAGAGAGGCTAGTGCTTAACGATGTAAATTCTTTCGGTATATCAATACAATCCGTGCCGACTTGTTCTTATCACGTTTATTACCGAATGGAGTTCTTCGTCTCAAAACATTCGTATTGAATGGTTTTTAAACACTAATCCTAGGGATTTCGATCCGTGACACGTTTAGATTTTTCTATATTCATGTGAGTGATGTAAGATAAGTATTATAAGATACGATGCAAACCTATCAGGAACTTGAAGAGTGTCAACACGAGGTAAATATTTAAGCAGTTGTTGCTCATCGTATGTCATTTGACTTTTAAACTCTTCAAAGTTGATAATATCCTGCAAAATATGGAGTTAATGTTCCCATGAGTACAACTGCTTTCAAAACGCACATCCAAACACCCTCTTAAAAAGGGAAAAACAAAAAAAGCACCAGGGGCCAGGGCCGGCTCAATGTTTTTGGAGGCCTAAAGCGAACTTTAAATGCGAGCCCTTTCCAAATTTTAGTTGATATTATTTTTTACTGCTTTAAAATCAAGTATATGATGGAATTCTTTTATATTATATGTTGTCTTATATAAAAAACCCCTAGATGATGTTGTTATTATATGGATTATTATTTTAATTTCAAAGCATATCTCTCTTCACCTTAAAAGATGTTTATGCCCAGCCCTGTCTATTCATATTAACCATCCTTATCTATTTCCGATAATCATTAAATATAAAGATAGAATCCCAAAAATCATAAATCCTTTTAACATTAATGACTAAAAACTCCTTGCTGATGACTTCTGTAAAGCAATAACAGAAAATGAACATATATTTTTTTCCATATTGGGGCCTTTAAAGGAGTGGTGGCCCAAAGCACAAGCTTTAATTAGCTTGCCCTTGAGCCGGCTCTGCCAGGGGAGAACGTACGTAGCTATGCAGTTAATATCGGTGATATATCGATTATCGGTCCTCATGTAATATATCAGTGTCAAATATCGGTCAGAAGGCGATAGTGACCGATATTTTCGATATTTAACCGATATTCTATATCCGCACCTTTCTTCTTAGTTCTACCATTTGTCTTTCTTCTTATTGCTGCTATTAATGCTTTAACTCTTTATTGTTAATTGTTACTGTTAAATGTTGGTATTTTAAGACTTAATCAGTTCCTACTTGCTACAATTGTTAGTGTTAAATTGCTATATATATATATATATATAAATTCTGCATGATATTAAACTTACCAATATCCCACTGCGATAACCTATATCTCATATATTGGTCATTGACCGATATCCAATATTTTACCGCATTAATTTAAATGTAAGTAAAACTAAACTTACACTCAGATCAATGTTGTACAGTAGAGAACTATGGTTCATGAGTATGTGCAACTTTTCGTCATCATCCCTGTAATCAACAACAAAAGTATACGCATTTCACTTGTTTAGAAAAAAAAAGTGTTCAGCTCATCAAATCAGTAAACGTATATCTACGCGCATACCGGTTCAAATGGTCTTGATTAATGGGCTTTTTGGGCCGGCTCGAGAAATTTCCACCCTTGTTAGCAGTATATGCAGGAAGGGTAGTATTAGTAAAGCGTGAATAAGCCTCGTTTTTCGTATCAACAGAAAGTGAACTCGCTTCAGACTCTTCTTCACGAGCCACTGAATTTGGATGACGAATAAGAACACTCCCATGCCCTATTTCAACCGAAACCATCAGTGTATCACTTTCGAAAATCAAATCTTCTTCTGACGAACCCGAAAAATACGATTGTTCATGTAAAATGGTGAGTTTCTCAACAGGAGATTGTTTTAGTTGGTTAACACATGCTCGTTTTTGTGACGATACCATTGTATCCCAAACAACCGATGATTGCGCTGGACCTGAATAAGTCAAAGAGGGACATGTCAGCTTCAAAAGTGATTATCAATACAATTTCCTAATGTAATGTATCGGTCAAATCACTATTATCTGCACTGGCAAACTACATATAGCCATCGGAATTCGATATAGCAGAGCCGGAACTCGATCTATTGCTAGTATCTTCATCAAACGCTTTGCGAAAAGCCTGGTTATGGTAGTCATACCCAATCCCACCGCCACTGCTTCCGAGCGTAATGCTAGCGGTACCGTTGCCGCCTGCTACATTGTCGTAATTCGGCTTTCTTTTTAGTAATTTTGTCGGTTTGCTCTTAATGGATATAGTCTTCACTGTAGAAATCTATCAAAATCATCAGGCTCGGCTCGAGCGTGAAGTGGTGTGTAGTTTACAAGTGATCCTTTGGTTCTCCAACGCGACGGCTTGCATTGCACAATACGGGCTTGTCGGGAGGCACGTTTCGGCAAAGTGGGCTGCCTGTAATCGCAATAAGTTTTCGCAAAATTTCACAAAAGAACTAAATATATATCAACAACCAAATCAAAATAATATCTAACATAGTTAGGGTTATGGATAGAAAAAAGCCCTAATGCAAATGTGTGGAGATGAATGTGTGGAGTTAAGGATCTGAACGAAGATGTATTAGCAAGAATGTCTTTGAACCTTCAAAATACGTCAAGGATCTGAACGAAGATGTATTACCAAGAATGTCCTTCAACCTTCAAAATACGTCAAACTTACAGTGTAAAAAGGGGTAGCCGGAATGTCGCTTGAACCTTAATCCGGTCTTCGTTTCTTGAAGTCTCCGCCATCGCCGGAACACAGAACCACCGTTGTGACCTTCTTAATCGTCGATCGCTGGCTCCCTCTTTCTATATCTACTCTCGCGGCGCTCTATCTCTTCAAACATGGCTCTCTCTCCTTCGCCGGTGTTTTGTATCGTAGATAAGAGATTGTTGAGGAGGAAGGAAAGGGAAGGGAGGAGTATTTTGGCTGATGTGGGGTGAAGGGTGGTGTCTGAGTGATGATGAGGGTGAAGCTTAAAGAAGAAGCTGATGTAAAGGGTACAAAGAAAACAACACAAAGTGCAAGAATGAGATGCTCATAAAATAAATAAAGCCTGTTGTACAACACACTAATGCACAAAGTTGTTGCAAATTAGAGTATATATAAATTATTTCATTCATCCAACTTATGTAATATACAAGTTTCTACTTAATAATAAATAATAAATACAAAGTAAAATGTTAAAAGTAAAATGTTATAACACATATAGGTGTAAAACACAGTTTTCAAACTTACTAATAAAAAAAGTAAAATGCTATAATAGGTAAATAGTGTGTCAAAGTTTATCTAAAAAAAACCTATATTAAGTATTGAACAGGGGGGACCTAGGTGAAGCCTAGGGTGGGCAGGCGCACCCCTTGACAAGAAAAAGTTGGTGTATTTTTTAGACAAAAAACCCGACCGCATCCTCCTGAAAATACGTTTGAACCACTCATCCGCACCCCTAACAAATAATTTCCAGGTCCGCCACTGATACTGAACCTGTTAAGCAATTAAACTATATTTATTCAACCTAAGTAATATATGTGTTTATTCGATTCGTGTAATACACGATTTTTTAACCAAGTAATGAAATAAATGAAATATATTGAATAAACTTCATTTAAAAACTATGTTTACCATTACGAATTCAGAATATTTTAGGATCATGCTAATTACACACGGCCAAAATAATTTTCACACCCTAAGCGCCGCGCTATGGCCAAAGCGGGGCGCTTAGGGCGACAAAAGTTGATACGAGGTTTCGAATGACTGACTGACTGACAGACTGACAGACATAAAGGTGATACGAGGTTTCAGTCGCCCCGTGAACCCTAAGCGTCGCACTTTGGCCATAGCGCGGCGCTTCGACCCCAAATGCTGCCTTTAAATCCCTGGCCAGACTCGACATTCATAATTCAGATTGTTTTTTGTCGATCTTCTTTGCTCTATTAGTTACATTTTCTGAAAAAACAATGTCGTGGTTCAGTAACTATCTTTTCGAGCAATATTCTGACGAGTCAGTTGTTCCTGATTCTTACGAGGGGACCGCTATTTCTGACTCGTTTGAGAAACCGGTGTCGTCCAACTTGAGGGAGACAGAGGTTGTATCTGGCATTCGTTATCGTGATAACACGGTGCAGCTGGATTTGAATACCCCTGTGGAGGACCCTTACGCACAACAAGGTTATTCGAATTTCGGTTACGGTGGCGACTATAGCTTTGTACAGCAGGAGTGTTATCCAAACGACAGTTACGGTTGTCAACAAGGCTTACAAGGTTATTCGAATTTCGGTTACGGTGGCGAGCAAAGCTTTGTACAGCAGGAGTGTTATCCAAACCAGAGTTACGGTTGTGAACAGAGCTTTGAACATCAAGTCTATTCGAACCTCGGTGACGATGGTGAGCCGGAGGATGTGTCTGTTAACGAGGAAGGTTGTTACCCGGTTACATTTTCGTTTGATACAACGCAGACCTTTTCGTCACGTAAAGAGTTGGTGCGTTGGGTACAAGACACGGCAAAAGACAATGGTTACCTCATTGTGACTAAGAGGTCGAATAAAAGAGGAGAGAATTACAAGATTTGGTTTCACTGTACTTTTGGTGGGGAGCATAAGAGTGTAGCTACACAGAGGAAAACGGGTAGCAAGAAAATAGGCTACCCGTTCGAGATGATCGGGTTTTCGGAATCATCCGGAAGTGTTTGGAGGATCGAGGTGACGAAGGCGAAGCATAACCACACTCCTATTGAAAACTTCGAGGGTCACGCGTATGCGAGAAGGCTTTCCTCGGAGGACAAAAAACTGGTTAAGGAGTTGGCAGAGCAAGATATTCGCAACCAAAGTATCTGGCGAACGCTGACAAAAAACAATCCGGCTAGAAAGCTTATTCCGAAAGATATACACAACGCTGTTCAGAAGATCAACGCCGAAAAAAATGTCAGTAAGTCTCCGATGCAAAAACTTGAAAACATTCTTATCGAAAAAAATTACACTTATTACATGCGCACGAATGAGATATCGAACGAAGTTGAAGACGTCTTCTTTGTTCACGAAAAATCATTCACTATGTGGTGTGCCTTCCCGCATGTGCTAATGATTGACGCCACATACAAAACGAACATGTACAACCTGCCATTTGTTCAGGTCGTAGGCATGACGTCGACAAACAAATCGTTTACGGCTGCTTGTGCGGTAATTTCCGCTGAGAAGTCAGAGAACTACCTATGGGTGTTGCAGAGGATCAAGTCTATGCTGGCAGGATGTATGGAACCGCGCGTGATTTTAACAGACAGGGATTTTGCGCTAATGAACGCGTGTGAACAAGTTTTTCCAAAAGCGCATAAGTATCTTTGTCGGTTCCATATTCAACAAAATATTAATAAGAACAGCAAGAAGAAATTCTCTGACAAGGAGTGGAAAGAATTCGTACGTACATTTTGGACATTGTGCGAGTCTACGACCGAGGAAATATACATGTATAACTTGGAAAACCTTGAAGCACAGCTGAAAGAAGCTGACCGTGAACGTGAGTATTTCTTACATAATTATGTTCAAATTTTATATAATAACAAAAACTGACTATTTACGTTTTTTAATTTTAGAGGTTTTTGATTATTTGAAGAAATCCTGGTTGGATCCGTACCGTGAAAAGTTTGTATCTTGCTGGATTAACCAAACTATCAACTTTCACCAGACTACGACCAACAGGGTTGAGAGCATGCATGCAACATTAAAAAGTCACTTTCCAAGTCATCGCAACACACTGGATAAACTTGTACTGTATGTTGATCATGTTGTTGATAAACAATACGTCGAGATTAGAAGTAGCTTTGAAACAAGCCTCCGAAAAGTGATGACGCACCACAAGAATCAGGCCATGCTTGCATATATTCTCAGAAAGGTTTCAATATATTCGATTGAGCTTTTGAGTATGGAACTAAAACGTAAGGAAGACGGGTTGAGAGCCTACGGTGCAAGCTGTGGTTGCCAACTTTTTACCAACTGTGGTTTGCCATGTGCCTGTCGTTTGGAAAAGTTGGAAAATAAAGGTAATTAATATTTTTGACCTTTTTCTCGTTATGATTTTGCCACCTAATTTGTTTTCATCCACAGGTCAGCAAATTCGAATCACACACATAGACGTGTTTTGGAAGAAGCTTGACTTCAAGCCTGCAAGGAATAACATAGAGGATATCGATGTAGACGCGGAATTTGAAAAATTGAAAAAACAGATCGATCCAACACCCCCTCAAGTGAAAAGGAGCTTCTTTGAAAAGTTTCAGCAAATCCTCAATCCAGGGAACAGTAACAAAAAAACTCCTGCTGTTCTGAAGAAAACTCGTGGTCGACCAACATTAAAAACGCGGGAAGAAAGAAAGGTTGAAACCGCTAGACAAAGCTCTTACATTCCGTCAGAAGAAACTTGGGTCGATGCCTCAGACGATCTTCCCCGTCACAGCTCGTACATATCAGCCGAAGATTCTAGAAGAGAAAAGAATACCAAACCGCTCAACCTACACCCTGATTTCCCGAATATCAAGCTCGGTCCTAAGACGGATATAGCGATCCGCAACTACGCATCTCAGATTCCCAAAGTGATCCATCCATACATCGTTAGAATAAAGGACGTGAAACCAGATGGTCATTGTGGATTTCGATCGGTGGCTGTTGGGTTAGGAGTGAAACAAAATTCATATTTGAAGATCCGGGAACAACTTCTAAAGGAGTTACGTATGAACGAATCGCTTTGGAGGCAGGTTTTCGATCCGGAAAACATAGGACATTATGATACACTGGTTAAACGGATCGATTTCAAGGGGGTGGGACGAGCAGGTATCGAAAATTACATGTCGATGCCTGAGACGGGGTTTCTTATTGCCCAACGATACGGTGTGATTGTTCACACCTTCGACATTCGTGGGAGCTATACAATTTTCCCTCTGCTGGGCGGCCCAAACAATGGAGGACTCGTACCCTGAGCTTACGATCGAGTTTTGCTCTACGTTTACATACGCGCCGCATCCGGCGGATTACGTGGAGGACCCTCATTTTCCAGTCCACGAGGTTACATTCCGTCTGGCCGGTCAGCAGTTTGAGATGAGTGTGCGGGAGTTTGCTGTCCACACAGGTTTGTACACTGAGCCTGAGCTTGATACTGATTTATATACGCAGGCGGTTACGATGATGGACAGGCAGACGCTTATCAGTTTCTGGAGGGTCATTTCCAGGGCTCCCTTTGGGAAATCCTGGCAAAAGGCCACCACCATTAAAGACCGTTTGTACCGATACCTGCACCATGTGATCGCGTCGACTATCGTGCCGCGGGGTTCCAGCAAGGAGAAGGTCAACCTCAGTGACCTTTTCTTTCTATACTGCCTACTACGCCGCCAGCCCTGCGATCTAGCAGCCAGCCTGGCAGAGTACTTTTCTACTGCATACCACCGGCAGCTCCGCGGGTTTCTTCACACTGGCTCATTTATCACCGCCATTGCACGATCGCTAGGGATCGTGCCCGAGCATAATCCGCTGCTGTCCGATCCGGTCCCATCATCCAGGTTGGGCCGCGCGTCAGTAGCCGCTATGCAGATCACCCGTACCTTTGATGTCGGTCTGAGGTTCAGGGGTGCTGACGGGCTGATTTGGCAGCCAGAGGTGTTGCCGGAGGTCATCCCGGTTGTTATTGAGGTGAGGCCTGGGATGTTAGCCCCTCCTGATGTTCAGCGGGCCGCTCGGCGGGCTCAGCTACAGGCTCTGGGCATCGATGAGCCTGAGGCTCAGCCTGAGCCTCAGCCTGAGGCTCAGGCTCAGGCTCAGGCTCAGGCTCAGGCTCAGGCTCAGGCTCAGGATGATCCGGCGCAGGAGGAGCTGGTCGAGGAGGTCCCGGTACCACCAGTTCAGCCAGCTTCTGAGCCGCCACAGTACCCGCAGCACGTTTACGCTGACCTGCCTCCGGCAACGCGTGAGGTGGCTCGGGACTTCGACCGGCGCCTCAGACGTCAGGGCGCACGCATTGACTGGATCGTCCAGACGCTCGTTGATCTACGAGAGCTCGCTGCGTTGCCTCCATTTCCCCTCCCACCGTCCCCACCGCACGAGGATTAGTTCATTACTTTGTTTGTTTAGTGTTTTGTTATGTATTATGTACTTAGTTGTACCTTTTTGTTGTGTATTGTATGTACAAACTTATATATATATATATATATATATAGGATAATGCTTAGTAAGAAACCCCATTATTTTAGAAAACTTAGCAAACTATATATGTGGCTTACATTTTGTCACGTTGCACAGATCCCTTTCTATTACTTTTGACATCAAGGTTATATTAGTAAATTACATTAACCCCCAAGAACTATCCCCAATATGAATTGACATGTTCATTAATTGCCCATCAAATCGTACCATTCACCATCCCCCATATTTCTTTTTCATATTTTCCTTTATATCTTCTTCATCATTCATCAGAGAAACCCCATTTCACTTTTACTCCAAATTAGCAAGTAACTCCATTAATATCCCTGGAGACAAATCCACCAACCTCAGAATTAATGTCGCCGGTCCGTAGTTTCCCAACCTTCGATGTGATTCTGGAAGATGATTTGAGTTCTGCATCTAATCTTCATGTAGCTACTGTTAATTCTTGCTATGAGAATATATGTCAAGAAAATGGAAGCAGTTATAATCCAAATCATCAAAATACTTTGCTCATCCTCCTCCAAGTCAAAGTCAACCACTAATCAAGAAAAAAAAGAAGTGTTCTAGGCAACCCAGGTTTAAATCTCTGAAATATTTAATCTTGTTTCCTTGCTTTTCACAATTTAAAAAAAAAAAAAAAAAGCCGAAAAAATATCAAAAATTATTCATAAAACCTGGTTGTTAATAGGTTTTTGTGTAATGGTTGTTTTAGAGATGAAACATGATTTTTTTTTTTGTTAAAATGGTTCTTAAAAGGGGTTACTTGCTAATGTAATTTACAGGTTTTTATTTTTGTGTTAAAAAGTTATGCTTGGTTTGCATATGAACTGATTTTTGGTTGTGTTGTGATTTTATTTGAGAAAAAGATTGCAATTTAGCTAAAAAGTTGTGATGTTGTTTGAGAAAAAGATTTTCTGGCTATGAATGTGTTAATAGTTATGTGTGGTTAACGACTTAACGGTTATCTTATCTTTTTGTTATTAGGATGGTGATGGATACAAGGGAAACAAGATCCAATTCTCGGGACCGTTGATTTCGTCAAACGTGGATCAGATGCTTAAGGATCATGACCATGTTTATGTTACAGCACAACACAACTAACACGTGTTATAGTTTGAACTTCAGGACATGCATGTGTTACATGTGACATGAAACCCATGTACAATGTAACACGTATTAGTGCTATGTATTTTTGTTTACTAGTAATATGTAATGTGAGACTCTTCTTGTTTTCTCTAGTACACGATGTTAAAACGGTCTAGACTTAACACATTTTCTGTTGTAGGCGCCCGTAGTTGTACCTTTACTGTTACAGTTACTATTGAAGTTTATGCATCCATTCTAGAAGTCTTAACACATGTTATAATAGAGGCTTAACACACGTTATATCAGGTTTACTCTGTTGTTATTAAGTTACTATTGGAGTTTATTCATCCACTGTGGAAGTCTTTACACACGTTATAATAGATGCTTAACACACGTTATACATTTCAGTCGCTTAACACATGTTACAGTATGTATATACACATCATGGTGTTTTGGAAACCAATAGCTTATACATGACACCATGTTAGGTTAAACCAAGATTATAACAGAGGGTTAACACATTTTATCCCAGGTATACGGTGTTACGATATTAACTTGTATGTTCCATATTAACTTGTACACGTTTTTACTATCAGTATATGCACATCATAGTGTTTTGCAAACCACTTTCATATACATGAATACAAGTCGGGTTACAACAAGATTATAATGGTGGAGGCGCCCGTATTTGTACCTCTACTGTTACAGTTACTATTGAAGTTTATGCATCCATTCTGGAAGTCTTAACACATGTTATAATAGAGGCTTAACACACGTTATATCATGTTTACTCTGTTGTTGTTAAGTTACTATTGTAGTTTATTCATCCATTATGGAAGTCTTAACACACGTTATAATAGATGCTTAACACACGTTATACATTTTTAGTCACTTTAACACATGTTACAGTATGTATATACACATCATGGTGTTTTGGAAACCACTAGCTTATACTCATGTATTCAGGTATAACAGAGGCTTAACACATTTTATTCAGGTATACGGTGTTACGATATTAACTTGTATGTTCCATGTTAACTTGTTCACGTGTTACGATCAGTATATGCACATCATGGTGTTTTGCAAACCACTTTCATATACATGAATACAAGTCGGGTTATAATGGATGCTTACATGTTATCATATGTATACAAGTGGGGTTACAACAAGATTACGATATTAACTAAGCTCCCCATTAAACTCATCGCCCCCGTCGACTGTTTTCACCCTTGTCACATGTTAAGCAATTACATGTTCCGAACAGACAAATTGTAACACATGTTAGATCAGTATATACACATCATGGTGTTTTGTAAACCACTAGCTTATAGATGAATACAATATTATATATTCCAAAATTACCGGTACATGTGTTACCATAAATGGCTCGTTTCTTATTACACGTTACATCATGGTGTTCTGTTACAGCATGAACCACCAACACATGCTATAAATGAACGAAGACATCTTTCCCAAAGGATGTGACTTATTCAATATCCCCGCATTAACGTCGCCTACATCCATCCAGCTTGTCAATTCAATATCTTTTATGGATCTGTTTCTGTAAATCAACACACATTATATATCATTCTAACAGGTGCTTAACACATGTTATGGGTTTGTCTCTGTAAATCAAGCAACCCAACAAAAAAAAACAATTATTGTTAAGATCAAAAGCCCCAAACCAACAAAAAAACCCGTTCAAAATCTCATCCTAAAGTTTTGGATTTATTTAAATCTATCAAGCTTGTCAATTGAATATCTTTATGGGTTTGTTTCTATAAATTAACACACGTTATATAAGATTCTAACAGGGGGCTTAACACATGTTATGGGCCTGAGTCTGTGAATCAAGCAACCAAAAAAAAAAAAACACTTACTGTTCAGATCATAAACCCAAACAAGCAACCCAAACCAACATAAGAACAGCTACTGTTAAGATCAAAAGCCCCTAACAAGCAACCAAACCAACAAAAAAAACTCGTTCAAAATCTCATCCTAAAGTTTTTGATTTATTTAAAATACATGAACATTAACCATGGATACCCCATTAACCATTACTAAAACACTTTCAGCACATAAAAACATATTAACAACCATTTCAACAAAAAATCAAGTGTGAAATGATATTTCAAGAACACTTACCGGATCTATACCCGTCCGATGAACACGAAGAAGGGTCTTCAAACCTTCTTCTCTCACACACACTTGAACATTCAAATCTCTCTCTCTCTAAAAAAATAAAGATTATAGATGAACATGATGAAGATTGTTGTTTCTCTCTCTAAAACAAAAAAAAAATCATCTCTCTAAAAACCTTCATCCTGCCGTCGTTCTCTCTCTAAAACAACAATCTTCAAACATTTTTCTTTCTCACGATGTAGATCTGAACTTGAAGATCGAAACTTGTGTTTGGTGTTCATCATGATCTTGATTGAAGAGAGAGGAAAGAGGAGAGAGAGATAACATGTGTGTAAGAGAAATAATCAATGGTTCACAATGGGTTTCCGTTTCCCATTGTGTATGTTCACTTCCGAAAATGCCCTTGGATGGTACAAAATGGCAGTCATTTTTATTTCTTTTTATTTTTATTCATACCAAAATAATCATGGCCTTTGATCAAGTTTGATGTAAGCTAATCAATGGTTCACAATGGGTTTCCATAGTTTTCTTAAAAAGATAGGGTTTCTTATATAACCAAGCCCTATATATATATATATATATATATATATATATATGTATATTGCAGTTAATCTTCTATTTACATCACGTTGGTTCTGGATTGTTTACGTTTAATTCTTATGGCTTTCTGTACATTTTATTTAACGTGTTCGTTTTAATTTAACAAAATAAACAACATTAAGAACTTATATTATACACCTTCTATAAAAATAATGACGTAATGACGTAATTATAAAACAACGTTAATTTAATAAAATAAACAACGTTTTAATTCAAAAAGGCAACATTCAATCATTCAAAAACAAATTCCCATTCACAACGGCAACTCTCACATAAAAATTTTTTCCTCCAAAAATCCCTACCATACTAATTCAACCAAAAATCCCTACCAAACTAACCCACATCAACCCAAATCAACCCCAACCAAGGCTGTTGTCTTTTTGCACATCCAAAGCGCCTCGCTATGGCCAACGCGGGGCGCTTTGGCTTTGGTCAACAGACAAGGACTGACAGAAGCCAGTCCTTGTCTGTTGACCAAAGCCAAAGCGCCCCGCTTTGGCCATAGCGATCTGTCAGTCCTTGTCTGTTGACCAAAGCCAAAGTGCCCCGCTTTGGCCATAGCGATCTGTCAGTCCTTGTCTGTTGACCAAAGCCAAAGCGCCTCGCTAATAGCGGGGCGCTTTGGATGTGCAAAAAGACAACAGCCGTGTGCGAATAGACCTGAACATATTTTATTTAACTATTCAAATGAGAAAAACGATTAACCACTGCAAGAAGAAAATAAAACTAAAAACCGTTCTTAAAAGCCGATACACGTTTATTAACCAATCAAATCTCAACAAATAGATCAATTTCACAACAAACCGACACGTGGCAGTAACTATCGTATTCAACACGAAACAAACACCCCTCTTTACCTTACCCAGTACCCACCAATCAGTTTCCATTGCAACCAAAAAAAATACCAAATACAACAAATCAAGCTCTCAAAATGGCGATCAAATCGGTGATTACAGCCTCATCGTTGACCGGAGAAGCCTTTGAATCAGTCGACGTTGACTTCTCCGACTCTGATTCCGATTCGTGGCAGGTTATCGATGCGTCTGATTCCGATGACGGAAACTTCAGTTATGGTGACGTCACCACCACTGACGATGAAGACGACGACGTCGTTCCGGATGTTGATGATCTTCTTCAACATCCGTTTGGATCTCCGTTGTCTGACGTTTCTATGCAGTCTGCTGTGGAAGAAATTGCTCATCGGTTGCAGGTAATTAGGTTTTCAGTGTTGAGGATTTGTTAAGTTTTTACTCTGATTTTTATTGTGTGTATGTATGTGTTTAACTTCGAGATCGTGAATGAAATATGCTTCTGATTGTGTGATCGTGAACGAAATCTGATCCGTATTGTTTGTGTGTGTTCGTGAATGAAATCTGATCCTTATTGTGTGTTTGTGTGTGTGTTTGTGAATGAAATCTGATCCTTAGTGTGTGTGTGTGTGTTCAGTGTTCTCGAATGAATTTGATCCTTATTGTGTGTGTTCGTGAATGAAATCTGCTGCTTATTGTTTGTGTGTGTCTGTGGTCGTGAATGAAATCTGATCCTTAGTGTGTGTGTGTGTGTGTTCAGTGTTCTTGAATGAATTTGATCCTTATTGTGTGTGTGTGTGTGTGTTGGTGAATGAAATCTGATCCTTATTGTTTGTGTGTGTTCATGAAAGAAATCTGATCCTTATTGTGTATGTGCGTGTGTGTTTAACTTCGAGACCGTGAATAAAAGTATTTTGGAGTTAAAATCTGAGTTTGTTTGTCACAGGAAGTTAAACACGCATATGAAATCGATCACATCCATCAGATAATCGACGATGGTGATTTGATTGACGGTGAAGATGATCCAGAGGATGCAGATGAGAGCGATGATAATGCTGATGAAGATGATTTGGACGATGAATTGGTGCCGAAATGGTTGAATAACAAATTCGAACGGCAGAGGATAAGGAAATTGGGGAAAAGAGCGTATCCAAAGATGAAAAAATCTAAACGACTGGCTTACATGTACAACAAACCTGGATGTGTTCATGGAAAGCATGGCTTAGGAATGAAGCACAATCTGATGATCTAATTTGGTAAATTCTGATCTCGATGCGTTAAATTAGTTGAAATAATGCTCGATTTGAATGGATCTGATGATTTGAAATGTACAGCAGCAGTTAATTAGGTTTAACGAATTGTTTTTAGGTTTTCAAGTTAGGGTTTGAAGTTGGTTTCTTTAAGATCTGTAATGTACATATGAATTATCTGATCAAATTGCATTCTAATTTCGCAGATCCACAATTATTTCTGTATTCAATTGCTATGAATCTGTGTTTGTTGCTTGTTGTATGATTATCATGCTTTGAGAAAACTAAATATTGATTTTTTTGGTGATAACGACTAATGAGGCATACACAGCCACATACAAACAGACACCACATTTGAGTGGATACTGTAGATGATGTGTTGGGTAATTTCGGTCAATTGCCAAACACTTGGATGGTTTTGATGCAATTAAGTTGGATTAAAATAAAAGAGAGGACTATCTGAACATTCATGGCTAACATGTTTTGTATTTAATACAAACGAACAAAACGTTTAGACATTAGAGTCATTTCTAAGGGTGTCGGTTGTTTCGGCTTGACGTGCCAGGCAGTGGCAGAGCTTAAATGAAAACTCAGTGGTGGTTAGACTCTTAAAATCCAAATTAGTACGGGCCGTACTTTTAAAAATCCAATATTTTACCCTAAAAAATCAGAAATTTTCGGTAAAATTAGTACAAACGAACAATTTTACACAGAAAACTATGAGAAACGCATAGACATTAGAGTCATTTCTAAGGGTGTCAGTTATTTCGGATTGACGTGCTGGCCAGTGGTGGAGCTTGAATAAAAAATCAGTAGGGGTCAGACTCTCAAAATCCAAATTAGCGGGGGGCGGACTCTTGGACTCTTAAAATCCAATATTTTACCCTAAAAAATCAAAATTTTCGGTAAAATTAAAACTACGAGTGAATATCAGGAGGGACGAGTGCAACCCCAGGCCACCAAGATGCTTTGCCACTGGTGCCGTGTTCACGGGACCTGAACACAACCCTATTTGAAGTCCCAACCTTTTGGTTAAAGATCACACTTCATACCACTTAACCACTAGGATGTCCCCTTATGAACCCATATATTTAGTTGTCGTATTTGGTTTGACTCGTTTAATGTTCATTTGTACTTACGAGGCAGGGGCGGACCTATAGGTAGTTAAGGGGTGGCGTCCGCTACCCCTTGGTCGGAAAAAAATTGGAAAAATTAGTGTAAATTTTAGAAAAAATTGACGTTTTTTCGATTTCGTTACCGCTTATTTATAAAACGTTACCGCTTGGTCGGAATCCTAGATCCGCCACTGTTACGAGGAACAATTAAGTAATCAATTACTTCCGCTTAAGTGAAACAATTTTTTTTTGTAGTTGATGTAAAATGAATCACGCGACTGTATAATTCTGATGTGTGCCACACCTTTTGTCATCAAACCCACGTACTCCATCGCATGCATTCACATTATTTAAGTTCAATTACTTTTGCATGTATTTTCCTTGTTTAGTTGACTTGTTTTCAAGGGTGGTAGTGGAAGAGTGTTCCTAGAATATAGGATTATGGATCCATGATCATCTCCATGTTCGTTGGTGTAAGTCCTTTTAAGGATCTTTCCATTTGGTTTAATGAATATCGAGAAAAAGTTATCTAAACTTCTATCTACGCTTCTTCCCACTTTTCTCCCTATTTGCTTTCGCCAACATTTAATTGTTGGACCAACAACCAGAGCAAGGGTTGCACCCGCTCCGTCAATGTTTCGGTTAGTAGTGTAATTTTTCCGATTTTTATTCGAAATTTTTAAAATTATTTAGGTCCACCTCCGCCAATTATTTTACCTAAAATTCCCTGCCCCTATCAAGTCTATTGTCCAAAATATTTATATATATTTTCGTATTGAATTATAAAAAAACGTAAAGAATGGGGCTATTAGTAATTTTTTTTATAATTGTTTTTAAACTTGAAGTGAGTTTAAATAAAGTCTGAAACTAGTTTTTATATAAATGAAGCTTGAGGGTTTATTTTTTATGTGTAAGAACGTGAATAAAGATTATTTAGCTTTATTTGGAATTATTATTGTTTGGCCCGACCTAAATTGAATATCCGACCTGAACATATAACCCGAAACATAACGATAGGAAAAAAATTTTGGGTCTCATGACTTTCCGGCCCGCAAAACTTTTGGTCAAGCTCCACCACTGACAACAAGAAGTTCCAATGCATGGTAATTATTTGGAATTTTATGGAATATGAATTAGACCGCCCGTAATGGGGCGTAATTTATAAAAAAAAATTCCAAAAAAACGCCCGAAAACGTCGACTAGCCGCTACACCACGGCGTGTTTCGGCATTATCTTCGGCAAATTTGGTTTTGGCGTTCTTTGAAACACGCTGTGATGGAAAACCTTTGGCCAATCAGATGAGGGCATGTGGGTTTAGAGAGAGAGATGGAATGTGGGGTTTGAGGTTTGCCGGATGTTTGGGGTTTGCCGGAATTTCTGCCGGAGAAGAAGAAGGAAGTTGCAGGTCACGAAGGGATGAAGTCTGTGGTTTGTTTTAAAACTTTGCTTTTGACACATTAGGCCCCTGTAGTTTTAAACTTCAATATCTTTAATATTTCAAGTTTCAAAAATGATATATCAGTCCCTAAAGTTTTGTTTATTACATGTCTTATTTGGATCTTTTATAAAACTTGAAATTTTGCAATGTAATTTTTTAGTATTGTATTTTTTTTAAGTTTTTAATTTAAAAAATAAATAATTGTGTAATGATTGGATGGGGCATTATTGGTCATTATTCCACTACGCCACTTTTGCAAAAAACGCCAATAATGCCCCCATGTTGACTGGACTGCCACATGACAGAAAACGCCCCAAGGTGGGGGCATTATTCATCAAACCACTACGCATAGTCTTACACGACTATATAATTCAAATGCATACCCGTGTCATTTTATTAGAATCTATTATGAAAACTCCATGCCATGATTATGTAAAGTCAGTTTGCATGGCAGTGCCACAAAGTGTTTGATTTTATGAAAAGTATGACACAACCATGTGATGTCGTGTTACACATTCATGTCAAAAGACTTTGATTCTATGAAAAAGTATGACACGACCATGTGATGTAGTGTTACACATTCATGTGACTCTTTGATAACTTTTCAAAGAGTAGGACATTACTATATGGAGCATTACCATATAGCCAGGTGATGGTGAATTGATGTGAGCATGTGATATTACATTATATCAAGGTGTAACTTGACTCTATAAACCAATGGATTTATAGTCTAATTGTATCAATTGCCTAACACTTGTGACTTGGGGGTGGGGGTACTGTAGATCATTATTTGGGTATTTTTTTTATGCTTGTAAAATCCCGACTAGACGGTGATTAATCGCCGATTAATCACACCACCTAATCTCGATTAATTCTGATTAATCGCTAATCCCACCCCACTGGCCGACTAGTGATTACTACAACCATGGTATTTTTGGTCGATTGCCTTACACTTGGATAGTTTTTGATGCAATCAAGTAGGATAAAATGACAATGCTCATTATTTGTTGGATGATATTTGATGCAATCAAGTAGGATAACATGATAAAGTTCTTATTTTGGTATTTTCGGGCAATTGCCTGACACTTTTTGATTTTTGATGCAATCAAGCAGGATAAAATGATAAGAGAGAACGATATGACCTTGCATGGTAAACATGTTTTGTATTGTAATACAAACTAGCCCTGACTTGGTCCCGTCTTTGACCCACAAACACTATAGAAATGTAACGGTATATCACGACTCACTATTTGATATTTCAAAGACGTATTCAAATGTCACAGGCTCACAACTCATGGTTGTTCTCTAGGAACATACCCCATTGTCATGGATCTTGGCCAAATAATTGTCGAATATCAAAACGTAAGGGTGTTCATTATTCGAATCGGAGTCGAAATTCCGAAGTTTTATTCAAATTGAATACGAATTCGGGTTTTGAATATTCATATTGAGTCCTATACGAAAAGATTCCCGAATTCTAATATAAGAATTTTGAAACAAACAAACCAACCTGACCCATTTATTCGAATTCGAGTTGTATAATTATTATCTTTTACCAAAAGTTGTATAATTGTTATCTATAAATCTATAAATTCTAATAAAGCAAAACAAGCTTTGTCCACATGGCATGAATTTAGACCTCTTATTGCCACCTGGCATGCTAACACAACCATTTTCTTTGGTTTGGCGGAATAATCAATCATCAATTCCTCAATCACGTGACCTTCCATTTTCCTCGTTTTCTTCTCCTTTCCTTTCTCTCACGCTTCTGATTCCTAACCCTAATCCTCACTTCATTTTCCTCAGCTTCTATTCCTCTCTTCTATCCGTTTTCATCACCGGTTTCTGTTCAGGTCATAGAGCTTTTGCCCGGAACAAGAAGGTACGTTTTTGATTACGTACTCGATTCAACATTGAAATTTTCTTTTGATGTAGTTCGCCAAGATTAAAATCTATTGTCGAACCTTTATTGGTTCAATTAGGGTTTTGATGGTATTTTGAAATTTTAATCTTTGATCTTTTTATCTGAGTATAACTATACCCATGGTTTAAAAAAACATTCGAGGCGTCCGTTTTGAGGCGCGCCTGGAGGCGAAACGGGAAGAAACCGTTTTTGAGGCGGCGCCTCTGTAACACCCCAAAATTCAAATGCATATATTCGCCCTATGTTTCCACATGATATGACACGAAATAAAATAACTAGGCTATTTAACCTAGTTAAAATACTTGGTAAAACAAGTAATGAATGAGTTTGATGGCAATTGTGATTGTGTGACAAACTAAAGGGACTAAACTTGAATAAGTGGAAAGATTTAGTATTAAAACACAAAATTAAAACACAAACACATACATATCAGATGTATGTGTCGACTAGAGCTAGAGGAGAAAAAGGAAAACCCTTGTTGCCACAAAATCAATCAAATTGAAAGGGAATTGAAGCTTGATTGTATGCATGGATTAAGATTTATGACCAACTAAGTGTTCTTATCACCAAGTAAGTCGAATTTCATGTTTTGGTGATTTTGATGAAGTGGGTTATGTGTAATCTGTGAATGTTTAATGAAATTGAGCATGAATACTAGATAATATCAACATGTAAAGTTTGTATTATGCTTAATATTGATTGTATTGATGAGTTGGGATAAAACCCACTTAGAATTTGTAGGAAGATGAAGTTTAGTGAAGATTTATGATGAATTGTGTAATGTTGATGTTAGAGTAATGTTATAGAAAGTAGTTAGATGGATAATTTGATATAAAACATATGATGCTTGGTTATGATAATGATTTGTGAAAGATTATGTTAATTCATGGATGAACTAGGAAGAATGTGCTTTAATTAGTTGTACAATGTGCACTAAATGGTGTACGCACACCAAGTGTATGATGAAATGTCTAAGTGAAGTTAAGATGTGAGATTGTATGAAATGGCTTGATATATATGAATGAGATGAGGTAATGATGTAATTAGTAGTATACTAACTTGAAGAATGTGCTTTAGATGGAACTTATACAAGAATTCGGGTTGAATGTATGTCTTGGTCAAGACTATGCATTAAGGACTTGTACGTTGTGTTTAATATCACTAGGTGATCATGTGATTGTAAGCATATTTGCATCGTGAGTAAGAAATGTATATAATGTCATTGGTATAGCATAAATGATGTTACGGATATATGTGGATAAGTCGGAAGTTCATATGATAAACCGTTGACTTCTGAAAGTCAACTACACATAGGAAGCATAAATTAACTTGTTGTTGTAAAGGTAGGACATTAGAAAGTCGTATGGTACATGTTACATCAATACGCGTTATATGGAATGACATGGTGAATTATATGAGTTTGAAAGGATGTGAAAGTGGGTATATGTCTTATGCTTGTTATAATTGACTAATGAAAGTCAAATGTGAAACATGCAATTGATATGATCTTCAACATGTAAACTTGTGTATGCTAATAAGAATGTGATTTTGATGACACAAAAGTATAGGAATCATGTCGAAATGGAATCAAACATGAAAGGCTAATGGGTCAAGAGGAGGAAAGGAAGCGGACACGAACACGGATGCATAAGGTAAGTGATTCCGATTTCACTTCTTCGCTTGTTTAAATAAGGTAGCATTCTAGATAATTAAGCGTGATGTGAAGTCAAGTATGGATTTGGTTGAATGAAATTGATGATCTTCGTTACGTAGATCGAACGGGTAAAATGAGGTCTTGTTGTGATAACGGGATGAAGTATAAGAAATGGCTACGGTATTATAACCGGGTAATGGGTAGAATTGCACATAAGTACGCTAACCGGGAACGGGGACGTGGATTAATAGTCAAAAGGCTCGGTTGTGAATGTCGACTAATGGTAAACAATTTCGTGAATAGAACTTAGGTTAACAAAGTTTGATTTCGTATAATTAAAGAAAATGAATGAGTTTAACGCATACCGTGTCACACCTCAACCGATGGCGGAATCATCGGGCGCGGCACTGAGCGAAACAGATTGTCCAGAAGTTTCCACAACAACTATTATTACAAATTCAGTTTAATGATACGTCCCATACCGTATCCCGATTAAATAAACAAGTTATCATAGAAGCAACTAGGCAAATAAATTCCGTTCCGACAACTCAGATTTAATTATTACAAACCAATTGAATAAAAGTATTGCTTGAAGTCATTAAGACTTATCCGGACAAGATCCACAGACAGCTAATGCCATAGACCCCGGATCGGACAACTCCAACGGCTCCATGGCAATTGTTTATTTGCTTCTAGAGACCCCTAGGTAGACCACGACCTACATCTATTCGTTGGCCTCTAGAGCTTTATTCTAGCCTCGCTTCCCTAGCAGATAAGCATCCTAATTACCTGTCACATACGTTAGAATATTGTCAATACATAAAATGTAAAGGTGAGCACACAAGTTTAGTAATAGCATATAGAGTTCGAATAGTTTACGCATAACCAGGCACGTACGCAGAGGAAAACGATGCATGTTAATTATCGACATGGGACCATCGATACCAACGACTGCGGGTTGACCGTCCGAGACGGTTCGCAATACATGATTACCACCGTAATCCATGCAAGTATTTGTCCTTAACAACCCCCGTGTGAACGGGTGCTGAGTCCAAACTATAGTACTATGTTGCTAAGGCAGGTAGATAGCATTCCACGTGTAAACATAATAAACAGCATTCATTTAGTCAAGTAGCACATGCAAATGGTCAGCGTTCAAATAGTTTGTGTTTGATTGTGATTTGATAGGTAACGTATGTAACACCCAAAAGTGCTAAAAGCAAAAAGGGATCGAGTATACTCACAGTGATTGATTGTGTATTGAAGGGAGCGCTGAGAGTAAGATTAGCCTGAATAGTTCGATAGCATAACGATAAGTAACGCGGAAAAGTAAACAAGTATGGATGGATCGAATGGGCTGGTCGATTGAACGGCAGGTTCGATCGGACGGCCCGTTCGATCGGCTGGTATATCTGTTTGGACAGTCTTGTTCGATCGGCCGGTTGGCTCGATCGGCTGGACCATTCGAGTGGATTGTTTCTTCCTCTGGTGTGTTTGTGTTTGAGGATTTGAACTTTTGAAGTTTTCGTTGCAGCATTTGAGAACACTGAAGTGTTCCTACCTTTTAAGTCGATCGATCGAACGGTTCGTTCGATCGGCTAGCTCACTCGATCGGCTAGGGTCTTCAGAATTAGTCCTCAACTGAATGTCACTCGATCGAACAGTCTGTTCGATCGGCTTGCATTCCCTACTACGAATGAGTTGTGAAAACGATTAAGTGTTGAAGTATAGTATTTCATGATCCGAAGAGTAATGTTCACCAAACGCAGTTCGATCGAACATCTCTTCCTCAATACTATGCTTCCTGAAATTTTAAAAGTGTGGGACCATGTGCTAGCCGATCGGCTGGCCCGGTCGATCGGCTGGCATGTCCGATCGGCTGGGCTGTTCGAACAGCCTAGCCGTTCGGCCAGCAAGTCTGACCTGGTCGGCCTTTCGTCTAACACTTGGCTGTTTGATTATTTGTCATTCTTTCAAGGTATCTTGACAACGTGTTGAACTATGATAACCTCCGTTCCTACTTGTTTCTTTGGCTCGAACAGGAATCACCCAAGTCCGGCCGGTGAACGGTTCGGAATGTCGGTTTAGGGTTTAACCCGAAATCGGTGAACCTTGTTCATAGAACCCGAATCTTGAACCTTTTAACTGTTTGAATGATTAGTTAGCCGGTTCAAGCTCCGTTTCTATCGGTTTGAAGGCATTGAGTGTAAAAGAGTTGAAAGAAAGTCGGGATTCCTTCTTTCAATCCTTCACAACTTGTGGATGTTTAGATCCTTGGTAGATCTTAGCTTGTTTATGTGGAAATCGGTTAGATCTAAGCTAATCATAGTTGAATGAGGCCAAAACATGATGTTCTTCAAGAACACCATGATGACATCACCCAAGAACACTTAGATCTTGGTGATTTCACGGTTAGAATCCAAGTTTTGAAAGATAGAAAGGTGTAGAATCAAGTAATGATCATAAACGTACAAGAATTAGAGTGAAAACTTACCGGGATTGAGAGAAATCTGAGAAAAGATGAAGAATAGGAGCTGGCTGGTCAGAACTTTCCAAAAGTGGAAATGAAGACAAGGACAGCCCTATTTATAGGCTTCCAAAAGAGGAAAGTGGCAGCCGATCGGCCAGGAGCTCCGATCGAGTGGGCTGCTCGATCGGCTAGCAAGATGCTAGCCGATCAGCTGGCCTGTTCGATCAGGGTGCTTCCTGTTCGATACGCGACCCACTTCGAGTATTTCGCGACGATTTTCGACGTTTCGATTTCGATGGACGATGATACGGATACGATAGAGTTCCTAGTCAAATTACTTTTAATCCCAATCACTATATCTAACATACAATCTTCTATAAGTCACGTTTTGATGTCGGTTTCGATTGAGTTCGATTGCTTTTCGAGTTTCGATTCGATTTTTGATTGATTTGCTTGAATACCACACCAAACATAAAGTAAGCACGCACAAGTAACACATAAGGCACACACACACGTATAATAATACCAAAGTTCTCATAATTCGAGTCTCGAGTTCGATTGATTGTTAGACCGGTTTGATTACTGATTGGTTATCTTTATCACACTGTTACTTCCTATCATTCACAGTCGTAGATCGGTTCGCGTTAAAACACATTCGATTACTTTGGTTCTTGCTGATTACAACACTTACTCCACATAATATAACTAAAACACAAAATCGACTATCTACAGTCAAAGAAAGTCAAAGTTGACTTGGACTTTAACTTTGACTTTGACATTTGAAAACACGGGGTGTTACATACCGGGTATCGGGAGCGTAAGCCCCAAGTACAAAACTCCAGATAATGTAAAAGTATTAAGGTTATAATGTCCATGTAACATTTGGGTTAAATCAAATGAGTCGTTTGATAAAAGCATGAACGGGTCGAATAATCCGTAAATGAATAATAAGCCGAAAACGTATAAGTTAAGAATTTCCTTAACCCGGATGTTGGATTTCTAGTTCACATGATAGAATGTTAATTTACAATCATGTAGGAAGAAACGGGAGGTTAAACGGGTAAACGGTTTAAAAGTTATGCGAGTTTTAGTGCGTGCGAACGACGAAAACAACACAGCAGAAAAATGGCAAAACTAGAGGTCGTCGCCGACGCCTTATGCATTTTCAGTTTTGTCCGACGCCCTATTTTCCTGTCTACGGAGGTTTCTGGCTACGCGAAAAACTAAGAGGCGTCGTCGACGCCCTGTAGGGTCGTCGCCGACGCCCACCCCATATTTCAAAACCTGAAATTTGTTATTTAAGTTGATTTATAGATCGTAAGCTTCGGTATACAAATCGTGGTCTACGGCAAGCCTCCCAAACCTGGTTTTGGGTGTTTCCTAGATGTTTATGGGTTATAAATACAGGTCTAATCCTCGTGTAATTAATGTATGAGTATGATAGATGAATGCAAACAAGTTGAACAAAAATTAATAGTAAGTAGTATGTAAGAACTTGTGCAAAATATGTAGATACGCATACGTGTATGTAGGTATGTTTGAATGTATGTACGTATGTAGGCGTGTAAGTATGTATGTAAGTATGTATGCATGCATGATTTAGATACGTTAGAGTATTAACGCTACTAACTATGGGCTTGAGATTGGAATGTAATGTAGGAATGAGAACATCGGATTCTTATGAAATTTAAGCTGAACCCGGAACAAGAGGATACGAGAGGATAGTTGAATGAATCGAAGTTTATATTGTCGAATGTTATACAATTTTTAATTATATGAGAATAATGTCGTATGATGTTGTCAATGACTAACAGCTAAGTTGTATGTGATGCCCACAGGTACTACACGGATTTCTTCTACCACTAATGAAGCGAATCGGACGTAGGTGAAGCCAAGAGCAAGGATTGTACGGAAGATCGGTCACATAGTTAGATTATGTAACGCTTTGAAGTCTTGATTTAAGTATGAATGTTGGGAATTATTGTTTTTACAAGACGTTTGACATTTTGTAATTTGAACCTTCATGTAAGTAATGTCGTTACTAAAGAAAGAAATTTTAAAGCTCGTATTTCCGCTGCGTTGCTTTCAAGGTAGTACGTGATTAGGGTGTTACAGCCTCGGTGGTTAATTTTATACGTACGCCTCATTTGGTCTTTGGTCTGAGGCGGTCGTATCTGGTAGAGGCGTACGTTTCTAATAGAGGCGTACGTTTCTGATGGAAGAGGGAGAATTAGGGTTTTATCCTTTGGAGATGACGACTGTATCAACAATTGATGCTTTTACCCCAAAAAAAAAAAAACAATTGATGCTTACCAGGTGTGGTGTTGAACAACAAACACAACAGATGGACATGTAGCATGGACGATCCGAAAGAAACAAAGTATATGAAGATGACGACTGTATAAACAGTTAGGTTTCTTATGGTAGATGGAGTTTGGAGATAACGATTAGGTTTTTAGATGTAAAACACACATATTTTATAAAAAAGTGGGCTCTTTCAAACTTGGGCTCATTCTTAAAACATGGGCTCTCCTAAAAATAAGGAAATTTGACTTAGCCCAATGAATTCTGAAGTATTTATTGGAATTTCGAAGTACTATTTTATTTTTTTTATAAAATATATAATTTTTATATTTATTTTTTTAATTTCGCCTCAGGCTTACGCCTCGGTTCACCTCGAGGCTTATGCCTCGTGAGGCAAAAGAAAAACGCCTCGAAACTCGTTTCCGTTTTTTTAAACCTTGACTATACCAACGTTTTGCCATCACATATGATTTGGTGTTTTAGCATTTAAGCATACATACTTTCAATTGTATCATACGATGTATCCCATATTAAAATTGAGAGTTATTTTGTTTCGTTTTTACCATTTTTAAGCATATCAGGTATTATTTGAGCCATGTAGGTAGAGGTAGTTTTATTTGATTACAAAAGTCGATCTAGAGTTGGGATTTTGATTAAATTTTTGTTTGTGCTGACACAGTATGCAGTTGTGGTGGAATTATCATTTAAAAATAGGTTACATATCCTGTAAGTAGAAAGTATTTGGCAATAGCTTCAGCTCCACGTTTGAAATTGATATCTTCACCTGAGATGAAGGCTTTATTTTCCATTGATGAGCTTAGGCTTCCTTCATGGTTGGAAGAAATTTAAGTGTTAATCATTTTATCTGTTTTCATCTTTCTTTATTGAAATGTTTATAGCATTAATTTTGATTTTATTCATTGAAGGTGCATGGCTGAATATCTTCCCACCTTAGAGGAGATGCTTAAATCACAGGTTAGCAGAAATCTTATATGTATACTTTTTTTTTTCAAACGACAAATTTCATTCAACAACAAAACGAGCCTGTTAGGAATAACCCGTTGATGTGGCCTTACGGGTCATTTGAGTAACGTTACCAATATGACATAACTAGTCCCCGATAATTACTTGATGGTAGTAATTGTCAAAATTGATTAATTTAAGGGGCAATTATGATTTCCCTTTAGGTACCATTAATAGAGAATACATAGAGTTTTTATAACGGATCACTATTCATGACTATTATTCATTGATCTTTATATATTGATGATAAGTGATCAAAAACTTATGATGAACACCAATACTATAAAATTCTCTCTAGTGTGATCCATCAACACAAGGTACCATAACGGGAATCATGGCTTCATCTTTATCCTCAACGGGAATCATCCTTACAAGTAGGTATTTTTAACTTGGTATCTATATTTACGTTATGATTGAATAAACATGATTAGGTTCTATAATTTTGACCTATGTTTATAGATATAATCAACATGTGGTATTAGAGCGATGTTGATTATATCAATTCAATCCTGAAAATCTATTTGTTTCCTTCATCATCCATCGTTTGTAGAAAGTTTATTTTCAATAAATATATTCTCATATGGAAACATTTGTCGAATATTGATTTTAAGAATGAAACCCACACACTAATTCATAAGTCTATTGAAGCATGTGGACTTTTTGTATACATTGAAACTTGTACATGACTCACAAAAGTCTTTAAGTTTTCTATTGGATATTTACTCTAAATCTATTAAATAGATATATTTTATTCCATATGAACTTTATGAATAAAAGAGACATGATGTTGTGTATGATGGATAATGGAAATTATGATGATATGTGTTAATGATTTACTTCTGATGCTGGCACGTTTATATGTGCCAAATGAAGTGAATCAATTTTTTATTGAGATATTTTATTTTACAAACGATTTAATTTTTTACAAAAGATTTGTGGGGTGTGAGGCGTGGGTTGGGGCGGCGGTTCGGGTTCAACGCCGGCTGCTCCACCTTGGGCAAGCATTGGTCACGGCGTTGCCCTTTTGGCGTGGGGATTGAGCCTGGCGAAGGGGTGACATGGCTGGATTTGGTTGGCTGGTTCGATCTAGCCATTGGGGGTAGTCGTTGCCAAACCAAAAAAAAATCCACATGGCTGGCCACGCCAAGCTAAGCCACACCACACCCTTAGTTTTTGAGTATTACCTTGTGGATTCTACCCTCACCACGTGTCGAGCAATGCCCCCAACCCAAGCCCCTCCACACCCCATAGTCTAATGGGCGTTTTTTTTTTGCTAGTTCCCCCGCCAACATTTTTATATGAAGGGGTGGTTTAGGATTGGTTATTTTAGCCAACTTATTGACTTTTTGAAAAGTTAAATGATGTTTGGGATTAAAAGTGTATGTGAGGGGAAAAGTTTTTTTAAAAAAGTCATAAAGAGTTTGGGAATGCTAAGCCAAACACGCCCGAAATCTTTTCATTGTTGGTGGTAAAAAAATAGTTTTTTTCCCAGGAGTAAACTGCCATTTTGGTCCCTGAGGTTTGGTCATTTTTGTCATTTTAGTCCACAACTCAAACCTTTTGCATCTGGGTCCCTGGGGTTTCAGTTTTATTGCCATTTTGGTCCAAAAGTGAAATCAGACCATATTTGTCTTATAAAATCCTGCTATTTTGTTCTTTTCCTCAGGGGCAAAATGGTCATTATATAGAAAATTTATATAATATATTTTCTCCCTCCCATCTCAAACTCTGCACTCTCTCTCTATCTAAATACCCCGCTGCCTCTCTCTATTCTCTTTATCTTCTCTTTCTCTATCACAATATCACAAGCTCAATGGCGGAGACGGTGGTGGATAATAATGGTAGAGACGATGTCGGTGGTGGATGTTAATGGCGATGGTAAATGTCAATTTTGTAGGTTTTGAAGGTATATGGATATTGATCAGTGGTATTTAGTTGAAAATGAGGTCAATTTAGGTCAATTTTGTAGGTTTTTGAAGGTATATGGCGAATAATTATGCTTACGTCACCAATGGGTTGCCGGACAAAGAATCCGGCACGACACCACTCCTCCGCCTCCGCTGTTCCGCCTCCAACACCACCAGTCAGATTGCCATCGTCGGCTCCAATCCTTGCCCTATCGAAAGCCTCGATTATGAGTAAATGTTCTGATTTCAGTATGTTATTGAATTTGTGTTTATTAGTTAATCCGTTAGGGTTAGGTTATGAACGTTATGAAATCTACTGGATTCGTGTTTGTTTATGGTTGATTTGATTAGGATTTGTGTTGCATTTGTGATCTCGATGTTATGGAGTTGAATTAGTTGTTGTTTATGAACTGTGATTGGAGGCATCTCAAGGAGTTTGTATAATTTTTTATTGTGATTAGAGAGAATGCAGAGTTTGAGATGGGAGAAAGAAAAATATATTATATAAATTTTCTATATAATGATTATTTTGCCCCTGAGAAAAAAGATAAAATAGTAGGATTTTATAAGATAAATATGAACTGATTTTACTTTAGAACCAAAATGGTAATAAAACTGAAACCATATACATCCAAATACAAAAAGGTTTAAGTTTTAGACTAAAAATAAAAATGACAAAAGTGAAGAAAAGCTAGGAACCAAAATACATTTACTCAAATCCCGCGAAAAAATATATAAAAGAAACGATTATATCCCAGAGAATTCGAGAAGAAAAAAGAGGAATCGAAGTAACGTGTCTCGCGTGAACAAGTTACGTGGTGAACTGATGAGACTATCTGACACACAACAGAAGCCGATCAACACGGAACGGTGACGTCATAAACAGATTCGCCGGAATCAACTGTAACCGATGGCGGAGCACGGCGGCGGAGGAGGAGGATGTTGTCCGCCGATGGATCTGTTCCGTTCAGAACCGATGCACTTAGTACAGATCATCATTCCTATCGAGTCTGCTCACTTGACTGCTTCTTATCTCGGAGATGTTGGCCTCATTCAGTTCAAAGATGTACGTACAGTTTGTATATCTCTGCACGATTATTATTATTGTGATTATTTGTCATAGTTATGTTGTTTTTTGGTGCATTCGGATGTATATTATGTTGTGTTTTTGGTGCATTAGGGTTTTACAGTGGTTTTAGTTTTAGTATTTGAGAAACTTGATTGTTCCAGCTGAAAGTTGTTGACTAATTTTGAACTGAATAGTTCTTAGAACAAGTTTAGACGTTTTTGATTTGCTGTACTTAGGGTTTTACAGTGGTTTCAGTTTGATCATTTGAGAAATTTGATTGTTCGAGTTGGAAGTTGTCGACTGATTTCGGCTTTGTAGAGATTGCATGTTCCTAATCATGTATTTTGAACTGAACCGTTTAGACGTTTTTGGTTGACTTTGTTTAGTAAACATAGGGTTTTAGAGTTGTTTATATTTTATTTTGAGGAAATTTGATAGGTTAAACTGGAAGTTTTTATCGACTGATTGAGCACAAGTGGATTTTCTCGGCATAAGCGACTTTATATATTGTTATGTTTCCTAAATCTGATGTGAATCGCTCAGATTTCCGTCGCATAAACAAATATGCATATATATGTGTATTCTAAACTGAATAGCTCATAGGACTAGATCAGTATGCTATAGTTTGTTTCATTTATGTCTATGAAATTTATAGTTATCATAGACGGACATTAACTTTACACTTTTCTAGTTATTATAATAATATTTTTGTTTTCGGTCATGTGCAAGGAGTTGCCTATTGAAAATTTCAACTAGACTGAAGCCATTTATCTATGTAAAGAAGGGCTTAGGTGATAAGACTGATAAGGAGAATTTGATTTAAAAGATCATGCTTAATCCTACCGAAAGATAAGAGGCTTAATTTTTAATATTTACATATAAAAACATTTCTGCAGTGCTCCTATCATTTCCACCTGGATGGGTGGAAAATGTTTCATTTTGTTTTTTTGCCTTTTTTCACTGATATTCTTCAGATTCTTATTTCTAATATAACTAAGTTTGTTTTTAATATTTCATTCATTGGTTTCTGCAGTTGAATGCAGAAAAAAGCCCTTTCCAACGAACATATGCTGGCCAGGTGAATAGTTTATGTTCCTCTTTATGCTTTAACGAACCTTTTATAGCTGCACCGACTTTCTAAATGTAAGAAAAGATTTACCTTGTGGAAGTTCAGATAGTAAAACTGCTGTAGCATATTCGTGCAACTGATGGCACCCAATTTGCCTTGCCAGAAAAACACCCTTTTATCAATTTGAAATTAGGGGTCCATGAATGGTTTTCTTAAGTCATGCTACACAGTCTTGTAGAAATCTCCTAATAACGTTATTGTACTTTATGTTTATATATATGAATAGCTGGATATGACGCCCATCAGAAACTTAAGCACCTCCTGAGTTATGAGTAATGCATTTCGTTATAAATGAGTCACTCCGTGACAGCTATACAATGTGCTCCAGTGTTCTATCTTTTAGGTAGCAGAATAGCGATAAATGCTCAATGTTAGCTTCTAAAAAAAATGCATGTTGGGAGTTTTCTATTTTCTACCATCTACTGCAGTACTGCTTGAGTGCTTGATTGCATTTTTATTAGGGCTGCAAACGAACCGAACGAACACGAACAAGGCCTTGTTCGTGTTCGTTTGTTAAGGAAATACATGTGTTCACTAACAGTTCATGAACACTTACCGAACAAGATTTTATGTTCCTGTTCGTTCATTAAGGAAATGAACTTGTTCGTGTTCGTTTGTTAATTTTAGGTACCAAACACAAACGAACGTTCATGAACGCACACGAACACACATGAGCGTTCATGAACACAAATGAACGCAAGCGATGAAGCGAACACAAACAAGTGTTCATGAACACAAACGAACGCAGGCGATGAAGCGAAGACAAACAAGTGTTCATGAACACAAACGAACACAAACAAAGGTTAATGAACATAAACAAACACAAGCGAACATATATTAAGTTTCGA